>NC_071578.1:10193675-10503482 GCF_024509145.1 Vidua macroura | reverse complement strand
GTCACCCTCACTCCCCCTTCTAACCCTGAGAGTCTTTAAAAACTTAAGGAGCCTCATCCAAAAACTGGAAGCTGCAAATTTTGTCATACAAGCAGAGCAGAGTAAGTAAAGGATGGTTTTAATGTCTAAGGGGTGTTTGTAGTGATGGAGTAGGGACATCTTCAGTCAATCAGTTCCTCAAAGTGCACAAAACAGATAATTTTTCCAGCACTACTATTATTCTCCTTATAAGCACAAAATTTCCACAAGTTTGTGCCTGGAAAGCTGCTTGCTATCACATATTCAGATATCTTCTCAATTGCAGCAAGACTACTGGTAACCTGTAGTTCCAGGGGCCCCATCACAGCACTGAAAAGGTTCTGTATAATTGGAAAATTAGTCAAGCACAAACAGGTGTCAGTGGGTGATGGTACAGGGAGATACAGTCCTCTTATCTCACTGTTTGCAAACCTGTCCTGGCTCTCAACAAAGGATTTACCAGTCTCAGTGGTAAAGGAAAAAATAGCTTTGAAACGTGTCTGAACCACAGCATGCAGGGGGCTCTGGTAGTGGGCTGGGCTGAATCTACCAGCTGTTCATGCTATTGAACTCTCCAAGCTAATTCAATGCAAAGCCCTGCTACATCTTAAAAAGCAAGTACCCATTAAGAGAGCTGATGGGGAAAAATTAATTTACCACTTAACATTACACTAATCAATAATCTATTAACTCTAACCTTGCTAGCAGTGGACTTTGCTATGATTTATGGTCAATCATTTTTTGATTCATTTCATTTCAAGATGAACCTTCATTCATCCAGAGTTAGAGCTACAATAAAAGAAAAAAAGGTAGATTTTCAGTGGGCAGTAATTTAAACATTTAACCATTACACCCAGGCTTAATATTAATGGTATTTGTCTTGGATTTGTCATGGGAGTGACAAATTGAAAACGTGGTCCATGCTTTCCTTTCTTTCACTACAGGAAACAAGATGCTTGCCTCCAGTCTGTACCAAAGGCAGGTGATCTCCTGACCTGTTCCTTGTAGTGGCTTCCTATCACAACTTTCTTAGAAATCAGGTTCACAACTTCCAGACAGTGCATATGCTGCTATCTGACCTGTCTGTTGGCAGGTGCAAAAAGAATTACTCTGGCATGCCAGAGGCTGAGCTGCAGCAAGTGTCATCAAGATTGATTATTTCATCATGGCAAGCTGGACAAATCAGTCAGAGTCCTTGAAGGCAGTGAGAAAGACCAGACCCCATTACCCATCCAACCCATCTGTCACCATGATCTCCAGACACTGCTCAGCACTGGAGGATGGACTCCACACCTCACTGCTGCCCTCAGTTCCTGAGACACCCTGCAAATGCCACTGACCCTGCACGATTACCTGTGCCAGGTACTTTGCATGGCTCACTGGGAACATCCCAACATCCCAGCCCGCAATATGAGTGTGACCAGCTGAATTGCCCCCACTGCAATTAGACTTTCCAGGAAACCTCTGCTTTGATTCAGATAGCTCTCAGTGTGTGCCATCTATTTTCCTTTCACTGGAAATCAGCCAGAGAAGCATATTTCTGCTAGCACTTAAAGGGTGAAAGACCTTATGTTAGCTGAGCAAGTGTTAAGGGACATTAAAACAGAGGGGAACAAAAATAAAAAAGAAAGAAAGCAGAGAGTGGTAAAACTTTTAATGCAAGATTAGACAGGGCTTATCTGACCTGCCAGAGAGACTAAGAAGGAGGCAGGCTATAAAGCAAAGTCAATGTATTGTCTCTTCTCCATTCCTCTAATATTCTGCCTGTGTTGATGTGAGATTCTCCAGGCAAGAAAAGAACCCCCCACCTCCACAGGGCACTGTGTCCTTGAAAGAAATGCGAGTGTGCAGGTGTATGATTCATTCCTTTGGTTAGGCATAGACTGAAGAACTCTTTTGCTCTTCAAAGCAGCCCACTCCACAGAGAGACATCTGGTAAATCCTACATGAGTTAATCTCCTGCCACAGTCTCGAAAATGCACACAAATGAAACCAGGTTCCTCCTGCTGGCAGCTTCTCTGCATGGGAGGAAATGACGAGCCTTGTCCTTGAAAGGTGATTACTCCACCTTTGTGGAGTGGATGTGGAATGGAGCTCCCTGTAGGACAGGGTCTCACCCCCATGTTGAGAGCTGATGCAATGACTGTGAATGAGCCTTTTAATGATGGACAAAATAAATCTGTTCTGGTGTATTTGTACCTGATGGAAATTGCAGAAATCTGGGCCAAAGCAAGGACGATTGCTGGAGGTGGAAGGTGATCCAAAAAGTTGCTCTCCTTTTGCTCCACCCTCTGCCAGAGACCTTTGGAGGGGTTGGAGCTCCACATAACCCCCTCTGCCTGCTCTCAGCTGCTCTCTGGTGTTTTCTACCAGGGAAAACACAGCCCCACATGCCCAGTGTGACGCTGTTAATACACCTGTGGCTCTGTGTTTCACCTCCTTAAAGAAAAACTAAAATAATAATATCACAGCACGTCCTGAATAAAATATCTTGTAGTTAAGTATCAACAGACCTGGGCTTGTCACTGCAGAAGTGACAGTAGACACTTAAAGCACTTCAGTTTCTATCCACAAGGTGCCAGCCTCTGTCATGACCTATCAAAATATCTTTGGAGATCTAAGCTTTCTGTGGGAGCTTCCTGCTTATGATTTAACAGGGGACACATCCTATGGGATGTCCCAGGGCAAATTCACAGCAATTCAACATTTTAACAGATTGAACAGACTAAGACATTTGCCTGCCGTTCACATCTCATACTTGGTACAGTGGGATGTACAACTTTGCTAAAGGATGGTGAAAGTCAGATGTGTAGAAAAGTTTGGGCACTGTGCTCTGACATAGACCATCATTTATATACATGAGGCTTTTTCCACAGAGGGAGAGGGGTGTGAATTCAGCCACTTCTTGCAGCCCAGCAAGAAAGAAGACTGGATTTTGTGGGCTGCTCCATACAGGTCAGGGTTAAACTGATGGCACTGATGAAATGCAAATGGAAGCTATTACGTAAAAAGAATTGCATAATGTTCCCAGATGTTTTCAATTTTCTGAGTACTTCTAAAAATAAAATGAACTTTTAATACTTAATCAACATAGTTATTCATTCTCTTTTACCCAAGATGAAATTTCCCATGAATTTTTTATGGATACACGTTAGTTATTATTGCCTTGGCTTCCTGGTTCAGACACAGTTCTGCCCTCTGTCCCACTGATTGTACAAATTATCCCCCACTGCATAGACTGGGTACACTCTTAAGTCCTTGAAAGCTCTTCAATTGATTTGGTTTATCTAGACTTACTTCAGGAGAGGAAGATTTTCAAGGAATGCATTAGCTACCTAATGGTAACGGCTCACTCCTTAGTAGAATCTGGTCACAGACCCATGTAGTCCCCTACCCTGGACTGGCACCCATCTCCTACAGAGCCTGGGGCAGCCTGGCAGCATGGGCAGGGTGGGATGTGGTTTTTTGTGGATGCCTGTCTACTATTTATTTCTTTTCATATCATCCTACACTTGTACATGCTGGTGGTAAGGATGCTCCAAGCATGGCGAGACGAAGACTTAATCTGATGGTGCCAGGCTGGATTTCTCTTTTCAATTTCTCTATGCATCCAGTACTAATAAACATCCACTGCAGGGAGAGGAAGCCTTTAGGCACAGTAAATCAGTGGGATTTTTTTTTTTTTCACTCTGGACTTAAATGACTCTGTGATTTTTATTCCTATGTTTATTGCATAGCATTCTACAACACATGTCCTTAAAGACGAGAATGTGTTTTCTTGATATATCAGAGATGAAATCCCAGGTGATTTGTGCCTAAGGTCCTTGTGCAAATGCACAGGATGCATCTTGGTGAACAGATTATCCAAAAGGAAAAGGAGCACAGAGAAAGCTTGAGCGGCCACTGAGAGGCCGATGGGATTGTCTGAACAAATCTGAATTCTTGCATGACCACCTCCTGAAAGCAGAGTGCTGCAAACAACCACCACAGAAAATGACCAGGGCGATATTGAGCTGTCAGCCAGGGACATCAGAGAGGACACTCAAGTGGCATGTCAGATCCATGTAAAAATAAAAGCCTGCAGCTTCCAAATGTTTCTGTGAGTGCTTTAGCTTGTCATGCCACCTCCCATCTCTAGGAAATCATAAACCATCAGCAGGGAGGACTGTGCTTCAGGGACAGGTGAAAAGCAGGAAAGAACAGGATTGGGATCAATCCAAGCACAGCTACTGCTTGGCCCAGTATCAGCACCAGCCTCTGCTCAGCACGTCCCACACATAAAGCAGGAGATTGCCCGGCAGCACCATGCAGCCACAATTGCAAAGCTGAAAGGCAATAGCCCATTATGCTGTTTTCAGCAGTGCTGCTCTACACTCAAACAGTGTTTAGCAAAGTGCCTTGTACATCTTTTTCTGCCAGCGTTGGGAATCCATTTAGAACAAGCCATTGAGCTTTATTTTATTTTAGTTAATTTTTTTTCCAAATGCATTAAGATAAATATGTATGTTAGCAGTCACTAGGGCAAACAGAAAATATTCATTTGCATTTATCACAAGCAGTTAGAACTCTACTACACTTTACCTCTCATAGAAGGAATTTCTTCTGTGATGAATTAATCTTTATAAGCTAGTTCTTATTTCCTTCATTTCTTTGCAGCGACCACAGCTTTTTTAAAAAAATAAAAGGAATATTAATTTTTTTGTTCTCTGAATTGTATTTTCTGCTAGCAACTATTTATAAAAGAGATGGCTGAAACGCAGATAAAGTACTACCACTCAGAAACCTAAAAAGATCAGAATATTTACTTCTGTCTTCAGCCCCAAATATTTCCATTGAATTTCCAGGAGCCCTTGAAGGGAAAACATTTTGTAATGACCCAGTGCAGTCACCAGGAGCTGTTACATTCTGAAATTAGCAACATGCTCCCCACAGATTATTCAGTTTGGTCTCAGTTCATGGAAACCGCCAAACAGATTGATCTGCTCTGCCATCAAGCTCATTATAAAGAGTTGTGGGAAGAAGAGGAGAGTGAGGGCAGGGTCCAGGAGGCTTCAGTGGAGTGTGCAGCTATATTAACACATATTGTCGAAGTGCTGCAAGAACTGCAGTCACCAAACACCCATCCCAAAAGTGCACTGAACCCCACAACCTCCCTCCATTCTCTTATCCTCTGCCCATTATCACATAGAGAGATTTTAATTTCCAAACCTTACACTTTTTCACTTTTCTGGCTTTTAGAGGAGTTCCTCTGTCTCCCTGCCACCATTCTGCCCGTGCCAAGGCCACCTGGATGAGCTGCAGAGACCCCTGGGGACAGCACAAGGCCAGACCATTCCATGGTCTGAGGACCACCACTGGGACAATGCAGTTTGACCCTTTGGAGGGCACTGAGTCAGCAGTGGAAGAGCTCCAACTTCCACGCCTCTGCTGCCTATCAGTTGAAAAGTCCATGGTATGAAAAGCCAATTAATTGATATTATTTAAAGACTGCTTTTCAGAGGAGCCCTTTGTTGGAGGGACTGAATCTCAACTCTGTGCTAAATTATGCACAGGAGTTAAGGGAGGTGAGAGTAAGAAATCCACTGGGTAATCATAATCACTGTGCAATTAGGTTTGATATCATAATAGAAGGTTACTCTCCTAGGGGTAATGCAGAGAGGGTGAACTTTAAAAGGCCAGATTTTAAAACTATGAAAAAAATTATTAACAGAAGGCTCAAGGGCATAGTGAAACTCTTTAACAACTTAGAACAAATTTGTTTCTGGAGTAACTCCTCTAGCAGCCCCAGGAGTTGTACCAAGGGTGAGTTTGGCTAATGTAATCAGTCTGGAGGCTATTTAAGAATCTGTGCTAGAGAGGCAGATGGTGGTTGGACCTTTGATCTGAAAATAAGAACAGGAAGAATGAAATTTGCACGGCTGAGCAGGGTTTATTGAAAATAAACATTCTTTTAAAAATTAAAAAGAGATCTGACTAAAGAGAAGAGGAGAGAGTAGATTAACTCCAGACAAGCTACAAAGGAAAGGGACATAGAGATATAGGTCTATTAAAAAAAATCAAGGTATTTCTGATGCAGTAGAGAAGAAAAAAATTAAACCCCCAACCAGGCATATAATGAGTGAAACTTAGAAAGCGCTGTTGTTATGTGACAGCTTTATTGTACCTAATTAACTCAAATATATGTATCTGCTGGAAGACACCACTCTCCATGGTTACTTGCTGTCAGATGTGCTAAAGTAGGCATTTCTTCTGCACAGCCCTCTGTCTTTGTGGGGAGAGGGGGAAGCTGAAAATCATTGGATGCTGAAGCAGGAATAAAACCTTGGCCTGAGTTATTTGTATGGATGTAACTAAAGAGATTCCTTGTCTCTGCCACTTTCTGTGGGAAATTAGAGAGTGGCTTCAGCAGTGATTTACTTTAACACTGTGGAAGGTGAACAGGACCTGTGGAAGGAGTTATGTGGTGGGGAGCTCATTGGGGCAGTAAATCACCCAGAGCAGTTGGTTCCCAGCCCAGGCTGTAGAGAAAACACACCACACAATAGTGAACCTGTCAAATAAGGTGCCCTGCTTGCCTGACAGGGTGAAATCCCCCTTGAAAACAAATGGAAGGATTCAATGATGGCTCCTATTGTGCGACAGCAGTGAGGGAAAACTCGCTGGGAGCTGCTGCAGGAGCAGAACCCTGCAGTGCCCATGGAAATGCTGCCATCCAGGCCGTGCTCCCAGCACAGCCAGTGCCAGTCCCTGGGCTGCTCACACCCCAAGAGTGGCAGACACACCCTGAGATGATGCCCCTCACCTTGCAGCCACCATCCAGCTGGTGCCACACAGGACACAAACAACTCAGCACAGACAAAACCAGAAAGTTTATTTACATTCTTTATTAATTTTTTTCAAGGTTCCTAAAATGCCACCATTCTTTCCTTTCATGTTTGTGCAACCTTAAGCACAACAGGCCCTTGACCTCAGCTGTACCCCATAATGTCACCATAATGTCAGCAAATGAACAGGGAGAAAACGCACTTCAGTCACCATAAGGAAATATTCTTCCTTCAAAGCAATTCCTCACCTGAAAAGTTAATAAAACAGTACATAAAGGTGACCTGGTAGATATAATTTACTTGGCTTTTCAAAATGCTTTTGATAAGGTCCCTCATAAAAGAATATTAATGATAATGAAAATGATCATACATTTATGGTCATACCTTTCATTCAGATGAATCCCAAAGTGCTTTACAAAGTTTGAACTAACTGGTTGTACAAATCATGCATCATATAGATCCCCAAAGCGTTGTTAGACCTGGGAAAAGGCATGACAGATATTTAATTGCCTAGCATGCTGCTATTCAATATTTTAGGGCAGAGTATAAAAGCAAAAGCTACAACCATGTGCAATTAGATTTCATTTAGGCAGGTAAAAGCTACTTTCCAAAGCTGAGATTTGGCTGAAAACCAAGCTCGTCTTCTCCCTTTGCCCTCACCCAAATGTTGAGGGATGCCTTAGGCTGAACAGATGAATGGCTCAGCTGGAAAATGGGAGCAATCCCATTTTGGGATTGCTCCCAAATGGACAGTGACTGTCTCAGGTCACTCCTGAACATTCAGTCGGGTGTTTATGAGCATTTATATTTGGCCATCTAACTCCAGAGAAGCACTGTCATTTACATTTTCTTCTCCAAATTTTCCATAGCTTTTTCACCTATGTCCTTCAGCTTCCTAAGCAGCTGCCAATGCTGACAGCCAGAAGCAAAACATCTTCAGCTCTCATTAGCCTTTGGGAAGCAAAATCTCAGTTTTGCTTTGAGGTGCACATCTGAAACACTTCTAATCCAGCCCATTATAATCTTGAAGACAGTTCCAGCCATAAGTATATTCTACTTAGAGAGTATTGGAACACTTAATTTAAAGGCACAAAATGTCTCATTTAATTGCCAGAAATCAAAAGTTTCATATTTTAATTAAGCATTTAAAAGAACTTATTTCATTGCTCTGATTTTTTCCTAAACTTTTTTTCCTCTCAGATGTGAAGGTCATTAAAGAATATCTTTCCTGATTAAGCAATAGTAAGAATAACTTCACCAAAGTAGTGTGTACAGTGCAGATACTACCCCAGACCTGACCTTCACACACTATCAGTGATCAGTAAATGAACACCACTCACTTACTATACCTGGCTAAGTGCAAAGGGCTGTCTGAACTTCCAAGTCCTCTATTTCTTGCTACTTGCAAAAAAAGATGCCAAGAAAGCTGAATCACAGCTTCTCCCTAGATACATATTCCTCCATGGTGAGCATGCTCTGGCAGCTTTTCTCCTCTCTCCTAAATGAGAAGCCTAAAACCAGATACCTGAGCAGTGTAAAAACAAAGCCAGGAACTTAACAGGACAGGGCTGAAGAGGACCTTGGAGGTACCAGGGTGTCCCAGTTGTGCAGGCAGAAAGATTTCAGCTCATCTCCAACAGCCTTGGGCACACCTTTGAAATGCTCTGTCTAGCTTCTTCCCAAGGCAGCACACATCTTGTGTTTGTCACCATCCTGCTGTATTTTTCTCTGAGCTGAGCAAAGGACAGGATCCCTTCCTCCATTGTGACAGCTTGTCAGACTTTGCAGTACAATACATATTTCATATCAAAAGAGTCCCCCTCAAATTCGAGTAGTATAAATTATATATTGCTAGGTAAACATGACCTTCCTCTGCCAATTCTTTCAGGCCAGAGAGAGATGCCAAAAGAAAAAAAATCTTGTGAGAACCGGTATCCAGGGCCAAACTGCCAAAAACCTTTAACAGGGAGCTGATTTGTCATCAGAAGTCATCATTTCACAGGGAGCTTGGTTCCTGCTTCAGTGTTTCCCTGACCAAATTGCTGACAGACTTTTGCTGAATGATCCTGTGCCTTCACATTATCTTTTATTTCCCACATTACTGTTCTCAGAGGATATGAAGGTCTTATTTTTAGAACAATCTTTCAGAAGAAAGAGGGGAGAGCAATGCTTATGAGAAAACAGTCTGCCCCATGGTGCAGCAGGAGCCTCCCCTGCCCCTCAGCAGCACATTCATATTCCTGTGGAGAAGCTCTGTCTCACCCTCTACTTCCCACGGGCTCTGGAAAGCAAAATCCTTGCTGTTAGGCAGTTTAATTTCAACTATGAATAAGCAGTCATGTAGTTGTGGCCTACTCAAGGAGGCTCTTTAGGCAAAATAATGGTTTAAAACTTCTTTCTGCTGCCAGGGTGACATAAAGAGGCCTCAGCATGCCACAGGACTGCTGTATCTGCAACCTAGTAATTTAAACTTTTATCTCCAGTAGGGCCCTTTGCATGTGGTGCACACCTGGCCACTGTAACCTGATCAACATTTATGGCTTTGTCCCTTTACAATGGGTTTGAGTGCCCTCAGTAAAGACATTTGTAATGCAGTGAACCAGCAAGAGGCTTTCAAAAGCCATGGGAATAAGGGACAGGAAGTTTTCCAAGCATACCCAAAGCTCTACACTATCCCACACGTCCTTAACACCCAGGGAGACAGGTGCAGGCTGCTGGAAACGGGGAAATACGAAGGGAATAGGTGGGATATTGTCCCCAATTCCTACATTGTGCAAGGCACACTGACACCTCAGGTTCCAGGGTGCAGACCTCATCCCAGACACTCTCTCGCTTTTGGCACCACAGGCAAGAGGGGAACTTTTCCTTGGGCAAACAATTGCTTGAAACATTGCTAGCCAGATGCTGATTGCTGCTGGCAATTGTCCTTCAGCAGCTGCCACAGCAGGTTCCTAGGGAGGTGTGGGAAATGCCTTGCAATTGTGTGTTTTGTGACACACCCCAGAGAAATATTTGGCCATATGTATTTGCACAAGGGTGCACATATTCCCTGTCCCAGAGGGTCCATGCTGGGTGCTATCAACATAACAAAATTGTTCTCCCTTCTGCCTGTCACTGGGGTATCTGATGGCTCCCTTACACTGGTGGAAATGCCAATCCTCAGCAAGATCTCTATCTGATTTTGCCTTGCTGTTTCCTGCCTTGTGTTATTCCTACAGCCAGTTGAATCCCCCTTTACTAGGAGCTGTATCTCAACTGTTCTCAGAATTTCTGAGCAGATAGGATCTGGGCTCCCTGCCCACATCCTGTACCTGCAACTGATCCTAGACATTAAGGGCAAGTGTGTCAGATGCAGTGTTAAATCACTTGCTGTCCTGGAAACCCACTCAGCTCTAGAGTCCGTGGGACAGCCCACAGGGAATTCTTCATTTGTTTTGTCACTGTGTCCCCCTTTTCTGAGCATCAGCAGAAAGGCTGTGGGGATAGCAGCTTCCTGAATTCCTTTTGAAAAGTGTAGGTTTGGTTTGAGTTGCTTTTTTGCCTTTTTTTTATTTGTTTGTTTGGTTTGGGTTTTTGGGGTTTTCTTTTGGTTTTGGTTTTTGCTTTTTGTGGGTTGTTTTTTTTTTTTTGAGGAGGACCTTCAAAATATTTTTCAGATTTTGCTCTTGATGATAGATTCTGGACACATGGATTCCTGTTTCTGAGCTGTTACCAAGCAGGGCTGACAGAAAGACCAACAGGACAGGAGCTAACACCATACCCTCTCCACACATGCTGGCACTGTTTCTGCTTAATTGTTTGGCTTTTTCTTTGCCTGTTGGAAGGAGTAAACCCCACTTTGTAACACTGAGTTACCTGATCATGTGCACTATCAGATGGTAAAAAATTGGGCTGAGCAAACCAACCAGAATTGCTTTCTCTTGATCCCCTAAATGTGTCAATTTACAACAAAACTCTTTTTTTTTTTTTTTTTTTTTTTTTTTTAACATCCTCAAGGAAAGTACCACAAGAACTGTTAAATTCCTGGACTCCTCACACAAGCCTGACTCTTTCTGGACCAATGGTACAGCCTGCAATGATCCTGCACTAAATCTTGATGGATGGAAAGGGAATGTCAATAGAATTCAGTCCTCTCATGAAAGCCAAACAAATTACTTCCCCGCTTCCAGTATGCTGTGGTATTCTCTCTACATCAATCTGAGTTAATTCCTTCTTTTCATGTGGGGTTTTTTTTTTTGTCTTTTTCCTCCCTTTGAAGGTCCTAGAAGGACCTCCTGTGTCTTTCATGACGTGGCTGAGAGGCTCACCATGGGACCTCGGTGGTTTCCACTGGAATCCCCCAATTAAAATGGCAAGCAGCTTCAGAGGATTGTTGCAAAGTTAGACCAAGCTGGCTGGCATGTACAGAGCCTCTAGTTTTGGGAACCAAAAGAAAACAGTGTTAAGGTTTAAAGCCTTCAACTCTCCACCCACCCTCCCAACCAGCTGGAGTTAAGTTTGTTTTAGAAAAAATTCAGGAAAATTGTTTCACTTCAGAAGTCTCCTTTCAGAGTTACTTAGGTAACCTCTGTTACTCATTTTTGGATTTTTATAGTAGCTCAGTTCCTGGAGAATAGCAATGTTTAACTGATCTTACCAATACATTATTTGTACCACTAATTCCACAGCAGTTGCTTTTTCTTCAGGACAAGGGAGGTAATTTTCCTAAAATTACATTGTTTTCTAAAACAGCTCTATTCAGTGTTATACATCTACCTTCTGGCAGCATAATTTAATTTGCATTTAAATAATTTCCTGATATAGTTGGAAAAGTAATTATACATAACACTAAACAATTTTCAAGCTTCAGCCTTTAATTAGTCCATGACCAAATCTCTCTCCTAGGTTCTGAAACAGCCTTCCCATAATGTAAAATTCTCAAATATCAGAACCTTGCTACTTTTTTTAAGGTCCCTCCATTTGTTCATTCATGTCCTATGCTGAATTCAGATGAGTAGAAGACCATGTTGCTTTTTGTATCCTTAGTTTCTCTTTAGGGCTGTGTCATTTTGGTCTGCTGACTTTCTCCTGATAGAAAAGTTTTACTGTGTGCTATCTGAGCAGGAGAACTTTTGGAGATCTCATGCTCATGACGTTAAAAGCACCACAATGCACAATTTTGTAGTAGTTACAGGTGTTAAAACATGTCCTAATTCTGACATTTTTATCACAGATAAGACAGGGAACTGATGTAGCTTGAGCCAAGGCAGTAGTAGGACATCCATTTTTGATCTGGATGTACTGAACCTTAGATTGTAGTTTGATTCTAGTGGCTATTTGCCACATGTAGGTCCATATATACTAGCTCCTCAATTTGAAAGGCTTTTTATTCAAGTGACTTATACAACCAAAAAAACAGTCCTGTGGTTCTGTAGATCACTCTTAGAAAGACTTCATATCACATTAAAAGAAACGATCCCTAAAAGCTGTTTAACATGCCACAGCCTCATTCCCTCAGAAAGGTCATGCCTACAGAACATGAGCTGTATTATCCAGTGCTTCGATTATCTGTTCATGAGCCATGTGAAAAGAAATGCAGTCACCTCTGCTAAAAGTGCCGACTCAAAAGCATTAAGCCATTAACTGTAGAACAAGTCCAACATGAAAGAGAGAATAATGCATCATAGGAGCCATCATATGGCCCATAAAGTCAATACTGAAGCCATGAAATTCAGACATGAATGCTGCTTACCTCAAGGTTTAGGATCAGCCTTGACCTAACCTGTTAGCCAAGTCCCCTTGCACCATTAAAAGTGATTCAACCATTCATTCAGGACTCAAATCAGTAATGGCATGTTGTGGGTTTCCCTTGCAATCAATTCTTATCTGGTGGTAGAAGAATGCTTTGCACAGGTAAGGAGCATTAAGGATTTTAGTGCCCAAAATGCCTGTCTAAAGAGGTAGTGTACTATGCAGTTAGTGCTAGGCAATCAGAGGCTCTGCAAGGCTGTACACTGAGCCTAAAATTGCATTGAAGAGGATCAGTTGTCACCAGCACTTCAGTATCATACACCAGATTTCATGAGAAAGGTGATACTGAGCCAATTGGAGGATTTTCAGACAAAACTTCCACAGCTAGTCAGACTTGAAGGTGAGTGACAGTGCTCATCCTCACTACTTTCACCTGCCATCATGTTTTTTATTTTGTTCTGAAGCCTGCAGCAATCCCACAAATACCTGCAGTAAATCGCTCTGGGGTGACTCCTCATCGTGATGATGGTGGCAAGTGAAAGGTCCCCACTGCCAGCCCATGAAAATGATAAACAGCCAATTTTCACTGACATCTTAACTAGAGCAACCTCACTTAGTGGAAGGTGTCCCTGCCTGTGGCAGAGTGGAGTGGGAAAAAGATGATCTTTAAGGTGCCATCCAACCAAAACCATGCTGGGATTCTAGGAAAGTAGATACAAATGATCAGATCAGTGTGTTCAAGTGCACAAAGGATTTGTCAGCCTAGGAAGATTGTCAGTAAAAAAACTCCAGGGGACTGTTTAAAAGCAAGGGATCTGGACTGGGGAGTTAGGAAGCATTTAGATCTACAGCCAAAGATTAAACAGTTTGCTTAAACCACATTCTGAACTCATGAAAGGCATTGCTACAATAGCGTCTTGGTGAGATGTTCCCCTAAAGCTTTTCTGTCCTCATTATTTTAATTTGGATCATGAAGAAAAAATTTCTGGGAAGAAAAGTGTTCCAGCATCTCTCTCACATTTGGGTCTACAGCTCTGTCCCTCGCACCACCAGATCCAGCACACTCATGATCAAGTAACTCTCTGCAAAATGGCTGCATTGTTCTTTGATTACTTCTTTTTTTCTTGCCTTTTTTCTAACTTAAAAAGTAAAACTGGTGGAAAACAACAACATGAACAACCACATAAGAAAAAAAGGCACTGCCTGCTACTAAAGATAGGCCTGATTATAGGAATAGATGCATCACAACAGGTGTCAGCTCTGTAATGGTGCTGCACAAAACACCCAAGCAGCAGCCAGGGAATGATGATAATAAAAAGAGAGGAAGGTAGTTGTTTTGGGATAGAAATTGCTATAAAAGGCAGAATATTTTGCAATTCTGATTTATTTTCATATATTTGTGAGCAGATATATATACATATTACTATTTTTTTCTCTTTTTGGCAATATAAAGATTTAACAGTAACCCAAAGCCTTAATGAGATTATCACTGTATAAAATCAATCAAATTTCTTAATTTCTATTATTGCAACAATTTATCTTCATTGCATTCTCCATGTCCTCTCCAGTTGCTGAGTTATTTCTGTTAGAGTCAGTTTCTTCTCCAGAGAAAAAAGGGCCAATCTTTTAAAAGAGCAGACAATTCCCAACACTTGGAGATAATTCATGGGCATCCCACAGACTCTCTGTCTAACTTCTAATAAGTGACTTCATCCTAATCATGTTTCCTAGTTTGAAAAAATAGGAGAAAAATCCCTCTTCTGCTCAAAGACTATGAAGTCTTTAGGACAGGACTCATGCTTCATCCTATTTTTGCACAGCATTTAGATTTCAGATACTCCCATTTCTTGCTCCTGGTTCTTCTACTTCCATACTAAAAAATATTGCTATTAATTAGTTGTTATTATTATTATTATTATTATTATTATTATTATTATTATTATTGCTATTTGTTCTGCACTACCATTGTTTTATTTCTGGTTATGGTTTTTCTCTATAAGCTTATTTAATTAATAAAGGTAATTATTTTAATTCCTTCTTTTTTCTCTTGTTCTAACAGAAGTCCAAAATTCAGCACATATTTATTGCTTTTCTATAGGTAGGTCTGGACTCCAGCCCTCCTTTGGTCTTTTCACAAGCTGCAGAAGAATTATACTGGTGTGAGTCTGACCTGATGTTTTATAGAGTTTTAATTTTTTTACTATACCCTCTGTGAAAGCAGTGAACACACACATACTTCCAAACACTTCTGGCCCTTGCTGGATTGATGGAAAGAAGGTTAATAACATATCTGGGAAAAACAAATAGTTCAATGGATAGCACACATTGATTAATATCTGCTGCAGTGCCAGCAATGCTGGGGGAGCTACACGTTGTAATTCTGCTATAACTGGAGATGTGTTGCCAACAGAAAGAGAAAGGAGATTATCACACTGCTGGGTCAGGCAGCTCAGTGTAGTGCACAGATACAGGGTTAATGTCTCCTCTCTGCTCCTGTTTTCAGGGATGGTGAAAGGTCTGGACCACAACGCTGCAGAGCTCTGCAAGCTCAAGACGTGCACTCCATTTGAATGTGCATTCCCAGTAAATCCCTTCTAGGACGTGCCTGAAGAGGGCTGGGGGCAGATTACAGGAAGGACAATACGTTTGAAGGGAATTAAGCCCATGTCTCCCATAGGAGCAGGAGGATGCCTGCACTGTGGGGCACGACAGCCTGCCCAGAGCCCTCCATGGTGCTAGCCAGCACCAGCAAGCCCAGCAGGAGGGGCAGCAATGCACAGGAGGCTGAGCTCTCTCACTCACACCATCAGGGTGTCATGGCTAAACGCCCCCACTTTTTGCTCAGCAGTAAATAATTCATGTTCCCGAGCTGTAGGTGGGATACGTTTCAGGCAGAAAGGGAGGATGCCGATAAGCAGCTCTTTAAATATACATCGCCTCCTGTTTGCTCCCACAATGTGTGGGAGCAACTGTAAACTGAAATGGTCTTGTGTTTGCTGGCACCTCTGAATACAAAATTACCACCCTGGCTATTTATGGGGTGGAGGGGGAGGGAGGCTTCAAAAAGAAAAATCAGGCTTTTTAAACCTGGTACCTTTTTTTAAACTGAAACGCTTGGCATTTCTGTGGCAGCATTGTATCCCCACTGGGGGAAAGAGTTACAGGTATTTTAATTATATATTAGTACAGCATTAAACTAGTTTTATTTGCTGAACATTCTGTCAATTACTGTTGTTACTTGAGAAGCATGACTGCTCCCAGGTTGATCGTGTATTTAACTAGACAGTCAATGCTATTAATCACTAAGCATTTTCAGCCAAGGATATTAACATTGAAACCTATCCAGGAGGTCTTATAAATGGGTACTGGTGTTCTGCAGAGGGAAACACTGTTTTCCAATGCAAGAGAGGTTCTCTCAAGTCTCTTTTTTATCTGTTTTTTTTTTTAATTTCTTTTTTTATTGCAATCTAAATTCAAAAGGGGAATGAATAATTGCCCTTAATGAAATAACTGTCATCCCAAAAAATTAGCAAATATGTGATCATCTCATTACCATATGAACGGAGGGCAGGATGTCTGTTTCTGTGGTGCAGCTGTTGTAAAAGCGGTGAAGTATAAGAAAGCAGACATGAAAACCAAGCAGGGACATCCTCCTTTCTGGGGACTGGAGCAGGGAGAGAAATGACCCAGGTAAGGCTGAAAAATGGTTAACAGTTAAGGACTGGAAATGAGAGTCTTCAGTCTTGCTCTTGATCATGGCACCCTGGTATTTTGAGCTGAAAGGATGATGGCCTTTCCCTGCCTCCTGTCCATTGAAACATGGGACATGAACATGACCTGAAGCCAGAGGCTTTGACACAACACACACCATTTGGTGCAATCAAATGCTCCAGATACATGCTTTGCATTCTGCATTCTGCACTTAGTTGACACAGAGAATATATTTATTTCTACATTGTGAATAATCAGCTGAAAACTCACTTTCATTAGCTTCATCTCCCCATTGTTGGCTCACATCCTGAAGTTTTCATACAACATCTGCAAAAGTATTAAACTAATTATGGAAGCCATCTGGAACAAGAACAGAGTAGAATAATTATTTTCTTTTTTTTTTAAAAAAAAAAAACCCTCGCTAAATAAATGGTGCCATAATAGATGGGATGTCAGAAGAACAATGATCATAACAAACTCAGTATCATTAAGGAGGGATGCAAGGAGATTTACATCAAGAAACTCATGATTGCCCATTAGCAGAGACACAGCAGAGAAGCACTGTGATCCATCGATGACAGAGTGTGCACACGGAGAGGGAAATCCTACCAGAGACCGGGGGCTCACACATGGAGGAGCTGTTGTTGCTGTGTTCTTGTGTTTTCCAGGTGACAGACCCTGAGGAAGGATGGGTAAATGAGTCACAGACAGTTGCCTTCCACTGATGCTGCTCTTTAACCTCAGCGCCGTGAGGTGCTGACAGGCTACTGAGTGAGTGAGCAGTGAAATTCAGCAGAAAACACAGGAAATCTTGACTGCCATGCTGCAGTGAGGTAGCCCTCTCTTTAGCTTTGTACTAAGTGATGAGCTGTAGGTCAGCTTGTGGTAAAATGGGGATTTTGTATTTATAACAACTATTTTTTACTGATCATAGGCAAATTCATAGACATATAAGATCTTGGCAGTTATTTGCTTAATGAATGGCTTCTGTTAGCAGCACTTTCAAGGTGACCCATGTTTCAGTTTTGTAGGAGGATGATGACATTGTGGTAAAATACCTAAATATTTTGTGTTTGATACATGTGTACACACGTGGAAAAGCAACACATGTATCAGCATTTTCTGATGGTTCTAGTGGCAGATAACACATTCACATGTCCATTCTAACATTAAGTAATAAATAGATAACAGATTTAAAAATAGATGATAGATAGATAGATAGATAGATAGATAGATAGATAGATAGATAGAAAACAGATTTTTCCCCCAAAGGAAAGTGTAACTTTTTATAATTTCCTTGTCAGTATTCTAACTAATTACCTTTGGCCTGAATGTACTTAGAGAAAAATCTGAGATTCTGTTAGGTACACAGCTGCTGAATCAATGGCAGCTTGCTACAACATATTTCAACGCACGTCATTAATTCTGATTAAAAAGCATCACCCAGTTGTGATTCTTATTAGAACTCTATTAGTGTCTCTGCTAATAGATGCAATCTCCCTTATTATCATAATTATTGTTATTTACCACTTATGTTACTGCAGCAGTGCCTCAAGGGCTCATTCATAAGCCATGCCCTTATTGGATCATTTGCAAATGCAGATTAAAAATATGTTCCTTGCCCTCAGCGCTTTGCTTGGTAAGACAACAGATAAAGAAAGAAGGAATATAAAGAGGCAAAGTGACCATCTGGATCAGCACTGAGACATTGCTTTCAGCACATCTGGAGCCTGAGTATTGCCATGCTTCCACCAAATGTAACTGAGAATGGTACCCAAAGTTCAGTGATTCCACCTCAATTTTGTCACTGTCTGTGTCTTCAAATGCTGAGGGTGCTGGTGACTCCTTTCTTGTAGACACAGGCATGGGAATTCTGAACACATAAATCATGTAGCACTGCTGCCAACCACTAGCTGGATGTGTGTGTCCAAGTGAAGCAGCTCCTGCATATCTGGCACTCACAGGATACATTCAAGCCATGCCTAAGACAATGAAACTAATTTACAGCAGTGTTAATATAAGCAACGTGCTTCTACTTTTGGTCTTATAAATAAGCAATCTGGTTTTCAAAGTGCCACATCCTGAAATCCCCACATCCTGAGGAGCAAACTTTATATTTGATGTCCCAGCTGTGGGCAGGGCGTCCCAATTGTGTCCCACGCAGGGGCCGTGTCCCCAGATACCCTCTGCAAAGTCAACTGAATAGGTGTCCAGAAAGTTCCACAAGTGGAAGGGCTGAAGAAGAGGCTGGGGTGAAATGAGGGAGCAGGCATATTTTTAAGTACTAAATAGAGCAGGGAATGCAAGAAAAGTGAGTTTGATGGACAGGGAGCGCAGATTTGACTTTCTCTAACTCCTCTGATCCTCCCAGTCATCTGGAATCAATCATTTGTCTCTATGTGGCCTTGTAACATTAATGAGAACATGAGCACTGATTTGAGGCCTGTGAGATGCTTTGTAACCCCAGGAAAAAAGGTATCAAATAACTGCAGCATGCTTGTTGTTAAAAATATTTCCTCTTCGAATTATAGCACCATTGCGAAGAGATTTTGCATTCCTGCATCCCTGTGACTCTGGACAGTCTTCTTTCCACAAATTCTTTTGCAATTTAGCTTGTAAGATTAATATTTTAAGAGCAGCTAATGTTGCTAATTGAACAGGGAAACAGATATGTCAACTTTTGTTTTCCACAGGACTCACTTCAGAAGCATGAATGATAAATGCACCCCAAGAGATATTATCATAATCATCATTCCAAATAAATTTTTCAGACAATGGAGTGCATGGCAAATAACTTTCAGTGAGATGCATAAAACACTCAATGCTAAGCTTTTTCCTAAACATATGAATATGTAATTTTGTCCTGTTGTAATGAAGTGATATTGTTCAGATGAGAAGGACCGTGACCAGGTAAAGGCAACATGAAGGAAGTTCAAAACCAGCAGAGATACTGAATTAGCAGTAACATTTATCCTGTGCACTCACTGTGGAGCTCCACATTTAGCAACTTGATAAGACCATACAGTCAACAGTTCCTGCAGCAGCTTCTGGCAGTGAAACAGAAGAGTGACCCTGTTATAAAAGCACAGTAGATATTTGTTGGTGTGGGATGGAGAGTTTTAATTTCCAGTAAAAAATGATCCACTGGAGCTGAAAAGTGCTTTAAACCAATAGCTGTTTTTTCTCTCATTAGACACCAATGATGTAAGGTGACTCCTCAAATATATTCTCCCTCATTTCTATAATTAAGCAAATATTGTGGGAGGTGTTTCTCAGGGCTGTGTTTTACCAGAGAGAAGCAGTGTTCCAAGCCAAATGCCACATCCCCATCAGAGATGTGTGAGGATCTCTTACAAGTGGCTGGCAGGTTGCAAACTGTACAGGAGGGATTCAAATCCAGTCCCAAAACCCCAGGACATTACAGCTTGTCTGGGTCCCCTCTGCCTTGGTGCAACAGCTCCTTGCCCCAGCCTTTGAAAATGAATTGTTTGGTTTTTCTTCTTAGTCCTCTGTTCCTGATGCTTTTTCAAAAAAAAAAAATAAAATAACAATTCATTAAGACCTTTTGCTTGAATGAAAGAAAAACAGAAAACATGTTTCATTTCCCTGATTTTTGATAAGGACACTTTCTTCTGAAATTAGTTTCTGACAACTTTTCCATCAATCCTACTCAAAGACTCTCTGCACTGAGAGGCACAGAGCTGCTTTCCCAATTATGCTGCACTTCTTTGTAGATTCAGCTGAAGGAAAACATGTTAAATACATTATTTGTTTCCAATTACTCAGTCAACTCTAAAAACAAATATGCACACATATCTTTACATAGGGACTTAGCAGGCAGACCAAAATATTTGCAATTTTATGAGCTTATTGGGAAATAAAAGAGACAAATGTCTCTTCTGATCATGAGCAGGTAAGTCCTTATGCACTCCTTGTGCATAAAATGGAGGGTGCATGGTTTATCTGTACTGCAGGTAACTGAAATAAGGTAAAATTGCAAGCCTATAAATATTACTCCATAAATGTTTTATTTATTTTTAAGATAAAAATGAAGGCACAGCTGTCACAGTATATCTTTGCCTTCAGAACAGTAATATATCATAGGGAAGATATTTTGATGGTGACTTTCAACAGATGTGTGATCCTCTTTCCTGATAAAATCATGTGTCATCATCTAAGTAGCAGAGGTGAGGCTGCAAGAGAAATGAGCACACAAGGGAACATCCTGGAATATATACACAAACATATTTGTTGTTTCATTTTGTTTTGAGACTGTTTCACTCTGTTTTGGTAAACAACTTCTGTTGTCTCTTTTTCTTACTTTAGTAACAATTCTTTTTGCATACTTTCTGTTTGTTTGGTTGTGTTGGTTTGGTTTGAACAGTCCCAGAAGTCAGGTGCAATCCAGTGTTGTCAGGATTCTCGTGTTAAGGCTCCAACTGAACCTGTCAACTTTCTCAATGGTCTGTCCATAGTGATCCTTTCCAGCTTTATCACATCCAGTGAATGCCTCATTTGCTGCTGGCCTGAAAACAAGCTGCTTTTTTACAGCCCCCTCCTGGGACTGGTCCAGCCAGGCAAGGCTGTGGTGTTTGACTCATCCCCCAGAACCACAGCAGCAGGCAGAACAATTCCCCTGTAAAGTATCCTGGACAACAATGCTCTGATCCAGTTACTCACAGTCAGATGAGGATATACCTTCCCAGGAAAAGGGGGGAAAGCATGGAATTATTGCACTACCTACAGCCTCATGCTAACAGCTGGCAGACACTGAATTACTGAATTTCCAACCCCACTGCTCTGTGTCTGCTCATAACTGCAGATCTCAACCACCCGTCTGCTATTTCTGTTTGCTGAGGAAAGGGATAGAAGAGGATTACAGGGATCTTGGATTTGTATTAGGTGAAATAATAATGCAATAATGTTGGAACTTCAGTCATCTCTGAACTAATCATATTTCCTCCACCTGCAAAATTATCGTGGAAATTGAAAACCTTTGAGGCTGTCATTAGCTCTATGATGTCATCAAAAGACTTCTTGAAAATCCTGACTGTGGATTTTTGTCTTTTTGTTCACATACTTTGCTTCAAAAGGCAAGGTTTTGCTTCCATGTTGAGCCTCGGAGGTGTGAGAAATATAAACCAAAAAGTCCTGAAATGTCTTGCTCTTTTTCATGTCAAGAAATAGCATGATTGATACAACTAAGCAACAAATGAACTTTAACAACGTAGTCTGCTTGGTATCTTCACAGTCATCTTTGTTCCAAAGAGAGATAGAGTGCCTGTGCAGCCCTAGCTTTTATGTAATTTAACAAGTCCCTTAAGCTTATCATGCCTAAACTCATGCTTAAGCATTTTTGTTCCATGTTAATGAGCGCAGATTCAGCAGTTTATCTAAGTACTCTCTTAACACTGGTTTTAGCTTTGCAGATTTCCCAGCAGGCTTCCAGCCTCCTCCAACTAATTGACCTGGCTTCTGCTTCATGAAAAAGGGAGAGCAATAAACAGGTAAACATTCTTTTCCTGAACCAGAAAAGGCCACTGTCATCTAGCAATTATTTCTGATTTGACTGAGCAAGAGATGGTAACTGCTTTGGCAAGAAAGTCCCTGGAAGTCCTCACCTTTACAGAGCTCAAAGCTGTCTCTGCTAAATCCTCTCAGTCTCCACACACGTGTGCATGTTTTTTCTTGGCCTTTCAGCCCAAAGAGAGGTGCTGAAAGCCCTAGGCAGCACTTTTTATGCACGTGATTTCTGACCCTGCAGGATGTGGAAGTTTATTTCACCAAGAGAAATCAAATCCTAAGCCCTTCCCACCAGGCGTCCTGTCCTAAAGCCAATCAACTCGGAAGTGGTACAAAATTATTTAGTAATAAAACCTGGTATCATCACTTTCAAATGATGAGTAAAATAGACCTTACATCATCAACACTTTCAATTAATTCCTACTTGGGTCGAGCTTGGAGAAGCTCAAAAGATTAGCCACATCTCACAACCCTGCTTGAAAAGCTACAGCTGCTCTGAGTCCCAAAAATGTTCTGCCTGAGGTTTTCCCATCCTCTTGCTCATCTCCCATGGTTGCTGCAGGGGACATGGCAAAAGGAACAAAGGTGACAGAGGGGCCTTTTACTACACCCAGTAGTGGTCATTTCAGAAAGTGAAGTGGGCAATTACAGGATAACCTAAGTCTCTTCTGGCCCAGGTTTCATTGATGGCATTTCAGTACAAGCACAATACCTTGGTCTGAAGCAGGAGGAAGTACTTTTTTACTGAGAAGTACAGGTACTTTTTCACAGGGAAGATGCAGTTCCAGCAGGTGAAACCTCATCAATTTATAAGGACTCAAAACTGCTGGGTTTTTAATCCTTATAATGGAGAGGCAAGCCCCACAGAGTTGGGAGAACTTTCCATTTCCTGTATGGAAAATTCAGGCAGAATGATACAAAGAAACCCTAGGCTGAGATTCTTCTTCCCACCCAAACCTCTACCTCCCTACACAAGGGAAGCCCTTGAGTGCAAATACTTTATGGAGTGGCAAGGACAAAATTGCCCTGAGCTGTCTAAATGTACTGGCAAAATGTACTGGCACATTTTTTACTTCTGGGGAGAAACAAGTCCAAGAAAGATGATCTTGTGATTAAAATTCCAGCCTGAGACTCTGGATATCTCAGTTTACTCTTTGCTCATTATTCACTTTTTATCTGATACTAGAAAGGCCACTTTAACTTGCTATGAGTAAGTTCACCATCTTAAAATATGCATAACCATATTTCCTTTTCCTCTGTTTTACTTATTAGAATGTACTTTGTTTGGGTCATCTCCCAGTAGTAGAGGGTATTTAGTCATTGCTGCAATAAAAATACATAAGAGCAATAAAACAACATTCTGAAAGACAAAAAAATACATGCTAGAAATGCATAATGTCTCCCTTTATGAGTATGGCTCCAAGTCCACTGAAAATGAACCGTTTGATGGTGGCTCCTGGCCTTCCTGGCAGCTCCAATGGCTGCTCTGACCTGAGGATTCAAGGGGGCCACCTGAAATAAGAGGACAACACTGCTGGTTTATCAGGCTCCAGCAATGATCTCACAGGTTGCTGGACAGGTCTGGTGAACTGTTTGCACACATGGAGCTAAATGCAGTATTTGTGATGCCTATGAAGAACATAAATTTTAAAAGGACATTGTATAAGACTGTGCCAGATATCAGTGCCAGATATTTGAGGAACTGGGATTTCCACCTTAACCTGGCTTTTTCTCCAGTCAGTTTGAAACACTTTAAGTGCAGAAAACTTGTGTATGTGTGCATATATAAGTGTGTGTGTTTGTGTGTTTGTACACATCAGCATTCCCTCTTCTGCAAATAAACCAGACATAAAGGAAAGTCCTGGAAAAAACTGTATGAACTCCTAACATCAAAGAACAGCAGGAAGTTCTTGAAGTCAGTTGAGCTGGACACAAAGTTAGGAACAAATCCAAAAGCTCTGTGAACTCAGCAGAACTGTATTGATGGTGCCTTCCCTCATTTACTGCGCAACTCTCCCAGAATGACCCTGCACAAGGCATTTCATTACATATATTACATAAGAATCATCAAAATAAATTTAGTAAAATGAGAAAAAACTATTCAGTATTAAACATTGACAAAAGTGTTATTCATTACAAGTAGGAGATCAAAATTAATTAGAGTGAAAATTTTACTCTATATATGACTGAGAATTTCTCTGGACAGAGAGACTTCATGAAACCATGGATGAAATGTTTGACAGCTGGGGGCAAAACCTCATCTGTTAATAAGATATGGCTTGAAAATCATCTTACAGGGAAGGCTGACTTAAACAACAGCACCACCACCTTTAGGAGATATTGCCAGGTTACAGTTTGAGCTCTGTAATAGAATAGCAGTACAGTAATAGAACAGTAATTGACAAAAAAATAAAAGTGATTCCAGAAAAATCTCTGGCTTTTCATTACGGTTTTAAAAATTCATCCATAGAAATATATTATTACGTAAATTCATGTTAGCCTAGCCCCATGTATTGCTTAGGGCGAGGCACACACAAATAGTCTTCATCTTCCAGCTGATACATGGTAAATTGCTGAAGTGAAGTAAATTAATCACATGCATGAACCCTTTTTGACAAATGACCTCTCATAATTACTCCTTTTCCTAAGGAGACTTCAAGACTAGAAATTTAAGCATAAAGAAACAAATTCCAGCAAATGACTTCTTCTAGTCCCAGATGTAAAATTTTGTATCTGTGGCTATACTGAATGTAGAAAATGACTTATTGCATTAATTAGCGGAAGCCTTGGCAGCCCACCCCATGGATGGTGCCACAGGTGTAAGACAAGAGGTGTGTATCAAAGCATCCTCTGTGAATAACTTCTGCTGCTGCTCAGCAGTGCCATTGACCCACACGATGGGAATGTGCCTGGATCCAAGCCCCTGCCAGCACAGGTCGGCCCTTTCAAAGGTAACCTCGGACAGCAAGGCACTCGCTCCTTCCCACGGCAGCAAGGAGCTCCCTCCCTTTTAAACCCAACCTGGAGCAATTTCCCTGCACCACCAGCAGAGCCATCATTTCAGCAGGAGCAGTTTGACCCCATTTAGTGCCCGCAGACCCAGACCTGTGTGATTTTGTCCCTGCCCACACTGGGTCAGCAGCCCAGAGGACTCCCTGCTGCTGCCATTCTCATCCCCCGCACTGTGGGGCTGCCCCGGTGCCAGCAGAAAGCCGCCGGCCGAGCCTCTCTGCCTGGGAGTGCTGCAAGCAAGAGATAAAATAGTTCTCCAGCTGAAGCTGAGAGCAAGAGGAAGCTTATTCTCATCCAAGGCATGAGAAAGCTGTAAAACAGCACGATATGTGTGAGAAGGAAATGGAGCCTGACGGGTTCATATCATGAAAGCACCGAGCGTAACCCATTAAAAGGTTTTGCTATTACTTAGTGCAGTTGCAGCATGAAGATACTGCAGGGTGGGAATCCTGGGTCTGACCACACCACCACAGCACAGGAGAGAGCCAGACCTGCCCCTCTGCATGCCTGCGTGTCAGGCTGCGTGTGATGTAGGTCAGGGCTCTATTAGAATACACCCACTGTTTGTTCAGCATCCCTCACCTCCCCTCCTCTCAGAAAGAAGGGAAAAATAGAGAATTTTATTTGTCCATGAGGCCTTTTTAAACAGACAAGGTAATTACCTGAGTACATCTATTATATGCAGACCTGCTCCAATCATCACAAAGCATGATTGCTAAACTATAATTAACTGCCAAACACCCAACTCTGTTTAAGTCACCTTAATGCAGGGACACGGAACAAAAATTTCTATTGTCAATCCCATTGTGCAGTGTCAATGAGAGGGCAGGAGACCAAGAGCAGGGCTTTACCCTGAAATACATAGCTTCAGCTCACTGTGTCAGAAATTCTTAACACTGTATTTTTTTTTTCTTTTTTAGAACAAGTCTACTAAAGAGAGTTACTAAACATACATCAGCAGCCCAACTAACAGGAGCGTGTGGCAATCAACCAAATGGACCGAGAGAGAGCCGGGAGGAAGAAGTGTGGGAGGATTGCAAGTGAATTGGTGTGTTCATAGAAGATGATAAATGGCCCAAAAGGCTCAAGGTTCCTGTTCAAGGAAAGATGGAGAAGCAGCACCAGACCCAGGAGGGGAGTTAAAGTGTGCTGGGGCTGCAGAGCTTGCGGAGCTACCAGGGTAAAAACCCCATTCTTCATCCCCACTTGTGTGTAGCAGCAGAGCCAGATCACTACAGCTGGTTCCTTTACTCATATCCAAGAATCCAGTGACTGGGAAGAATTAAAGAATAGCAGAGCAGGAAGAAAAGAAACATCTCGTTTCTCTACCCCCATTCCCATGTAATTCCACAGTGCTCAAAATCAATTTGTCCTGACTGCCACATGCATGGAAGGAGAATCAGGAGTTGCATATTTTTTGTCAGAGTGCTAACAGGAAAAAAATAAAGCAGAGGGTAAAGCAATTTTTTTTTCTTTTTCCAGTCATAAACTTACTGGAAGTAAGGGGCATGCATTCAGGGAGGCCCCCAGAGACACCCCTGTCCTGCAGTTGACTTTGCCCATTGAGCAGATTGCTTAGTTGCATTTACACTGCCTGGCCCACTTTTCATCTCCCTGTCTGTAGAAAAAACAAAATCATACAGAAAATCAAGCAGAGTCCAGATGCTCTTGAGAGGGACTTTGAACTGTGAATCACACAGAAAGGAAACCTGAGGAAAAGAGAGGTCTCCTTTTACCCAGGGAACAAAAGGTACCAGTGTCATAACCTAAACTAGATTTACTCCCCAGTCCTGCCCCACATCACACCTCATGACTGGTCTGATAGCAGACTGAGATACTGTTCTCAAAGTTCTGCCTAATGTCATAATTTGGCCTCACAAATTATTTTTCATCCAAATGAGAATGAATGGGCTTGGTCTTCAAATGAGAGACAGCTTACAGTTCTCTCAGGAGGAAAATCATGTGCACAAGATTCTCTGTGCACATGTATTCACATGTACTCACACATGCAATGAACAAATTTTGTCTATTTGTAACCAGATCAGACAAATTTCAGGCAGACCACTCCAGCAAAGTTTCTCCTTCTATCTTGCATTTGTTAACATAACACATCATGGTGTCCTGTTTTCTCTTGCATTTTTAAAAGTGAGAGCTCTAGAGTAATTTAATGTCCTCATTTACCATGGGTTTTATTGAATATAGAAATCAATAACAAACTGCTGGTCAATAAAGAGCTGCTTATGGAAGGGAAAAGCTTCTTGCAGGTGCTAAAAAGGAAAAATAAGAGGGAAATAATTAGTATGTGTTTGACAGTGGCCACCAGGCTGTAACTAATAAGAGGAATGTATCATCTGTTAGGAGAAAGTTTTCATTTCACGGCTGCCTTGAAGACCCTAGGACATTTCTCTGGCTGTCTGCAAGAGCCAGGCATAGGTAGTTACATCTCAGATGGATGTTTTAGCCAAGTAAGGAAAACTTTTTTCATCTCTTTCAAAGCACTTTACTGTTGGCACAGAATAGTTTGCTCCAGTCCCCAGCAAGTCAAAAACCAGTCTTACATTCCCGTGAAGCAGGACACAAATCCTAATACCCTCATCATCACCACCATCACCATCTGGCTGTATCTGTTGTCTCATCCTGGTGCACATCCTGCTCCCTCACTGACACAGAAATTCTAGATTTTTCTGCATGGCTGAAGCTGCTAACTGCAGCCTATCACGTGGTTCAGTGATCTCGGTATCATCCAGCAGAGAGGCTGACATAGGCACAGCCCAATTCACTGCAGAAATGATGACATTCCATCCCTATTGAACTGGAGAGGACCCTGGTCACCAGAACACGCTGGCTACTGCTCATGGGAATAAAGCAACAGGGACAGGAAGAAAAATGTCACAATTGGTACGCTGCAAAATAAAAGTGCCCATAATAAACAAGTTCTCAAACTGATGGAGGACTAAACACATCAACAGAAATTCACAAATGAGTTATTAGACATTTTTAGGAACTTCCTCTATTCCCTCTGGTTTACAAATCCTGCAGTGAGCTGCTCCAGATAGTCAGGGTGCCATGATCAGCTCTGCTCAACCTCACTCCTGTGACCCAGGGATACACACGGTGCTGACTTCATACAGACCAGGTGCTGTGCACAACCTCTGTTTGTCAGGTTATAGCCTCATTCCTTCCTTTCCAGATGAAGACAGAAAGATGAAAGAAAGGGATTGCAGCAGAAAATAGTGAGTCTACAAGGCAGATTTCAAATCCTTTTCCTTGGCAGCCAGGCTCTGTCACTCAGGTTTTGTGGGCATATTCCTCCTGTTATATCATCGTACAAACAACTCAAATGCACTTTTTACCTTCTTTTGCTCCATAAGGTTTTATTTTCTCCTTCAGTGCTATCACATTTTAGTTAGAAGTGATCACTCTAAATTATCCCACTGCTCTGACCCCTCAGGTGCCTCAGCTATTAGATTAGACTGCCCCATCAGTGAAGGCAAGGATCTCGATATCATCTGTACATCCATCCTGATGAACTGCCAACCACTACAAGATCACCTTGAGGGAAGAGGCATTTAAAATACCCAAGAAATGAAATTTAGAGGGGGAAAAACACAAAGAAAGAAAGAAAGAAAAAAAAAAAAAAAGACACTTGGACACTTGCCTGCATGGGGTAGAAGTCCATGGAATAACTGCTTTCATCAAAAAATATGTCCTTCTGATGAGGAGAAGTCGCTGAGTTGCTGCTGCTGTTGTTTTTATAGGAGTATGAACAAAGGACTGACCTGTTCAGGTAGGAGAAATAATTGAGCCTGTAATCAGTTATAAATCTCCAGATGGAGCCTCATTAGCTTTCCAGGCAACATACATTAAAATTCTGACATGTTCATGCCAAAGTCCCAACAGGTGAAAACTCTCCCAAGCGTGTCTGTGACCTGTAAGGATCCCTTGTAACGCTCACTGCTGCAGTATTTTACTTAGTGAGGCAATGAGGAGAATGCAATCCATTCATAGCAGCAACATAAAGGCATCAGGATGCAAACAGACTGACATTTGGTATATTTAGGGTTTAATCTATATGCAAATCTCTTGAACATACTTTCAATAAAAAAATAATTCACAGAAATTTATGTTTACAACTTTGGGCGTGATTCTTTATGTCTTTAACTAATGGTCTCAGATCTGTACTGTTGTATTTTACAACACAGAGCTGATAGATTGTTTGAACAGAAGCAGAACTGAACATTTCCTTTTGTAAATACAGAAGAGACCTGAGAGTTTTTTTAGATGAGTAACACACAGTGGTTATTTGTGGTAAGACACACAAGACCTCTAGCAAGTTTAAAATTCCACTTCCCTCTCGCTGTCCCCAACCCACTTGTCTTTTGAATAGGCACACAGAGCAGCATGGATGCTCCAGTTGGACCCTCAGATTGGAGAAGCAGTGATAAGGACTCTGGACACCTCTGTGTAGGTCATGTGCCCCACAGCCTAAGCACAAAATGCAGCCACTTGAGGATTTGCTGAAAGTGAGAAACCAAAATATCATGGAGGAGACCCACAGCATTGTCCTAAATGGGCTATAACCAAACCAGTGTCAGGTCAAGTGCATTCCTAAGGACACACACAGCACTGTCAGCAGGAGCTGAGACCTCCAGGGGATCTGGCTAGACTGACTATAAAAAAAAGATATTTGCATCATAGACATCATTTTAGGGCCAGAAAAGGGCCTTAAAGAAAGACATAGGTCACTACCTCCTCTAGTACCTCCTACACTGAGAACAATAACTCTTCAAGACAGCCAGCCTTGATTGAAAGTCTTCAAGCAATGGAGATTCATCATTCCATTAATTCTCACAATTTCTCATTTCCATGGCAGTGAAACTGTAGTTTTCATGCAAAATGAGAAGCAGGCATTTTGAAAGGAAATGCTCATACATACAGAAGAAATGAATCACAAATGCTCATACTTAATATCCACCTAAATCTCTCACAGCAACATGGAGGTTATAAACAATTTTCAGATCTTTATCTAGATGCAATGTTCTTTTTAATCTTAAATCCTGTATAATGCAGGAAATGCTAAAACATATACTTCTGCATATCACCAGGCAATTCATATGGAGATGGTTTAATTGCCTATTTCAGTA
This sequence comes from Vidua macroura, assembly GCF_024509145.1. NCBI lineage: Eukaryota > Metazoa > Chordata > Aves > Passeriformes > Viduidae > Vidua > Vidua macroura. Next base: position 10,473,520 of record NC_071578.1, on the reverse strand, counting down.
GGAGCCACATTAGTTATCTGTATGTAATTTCCAGAATATTTTATTCATATCGTGTTTGTAGAAAGACTGAAAAAAAGAGGACTATATACACTTTGATGTCTTTCTCTTAAAAAAGTAGGAATATTTACATGCCATATCTGATTTAAAATGTACTAGTTAATAATATTGAATTGGGAAAATTTAAATATAGTTTCAAGGCAAAATACATGAGGAATACATAGAAGTAAGTTAAGAGCAAACCTGTTGCAAGCAAAATCAATAAAAATATTCATTAAAAGCCTTGGCTGCTCAGAGTTAATGGTTCTCTTAGAAGGCTCTCAAACACCTTAAGGGGAAGACAATGCACAATGAAGACATTTAATTAACCTTAACTCTGACCCCCATAGCAATAGTATTCACATATCTTGCAATCATTATTTCTTCCCTACCTGATATGTACCCCTGAGAGCACACTTTCTCATCACCGTCTCATCACATGGATCTATCCGTGCTCTTCTAAATTTCTCCAAGATAAGTATAAGGGACACTTAATGAAATCACAAAAGGAATCATAGGCAATGGAATGAGATTAAAGATAAGCATAGGTGGAGATCATCTCTTCTGCTGGGAAGGGAAAATCTTCAAGATATGAGAAGATGATCTGTACTGATGCAAATGCAGCTGTTCCTCTCCCCTGGCCGTACCACAACAGGAGATCGATGAAGAGAGGGGAGGACTTACAGAGAGAATCTTCTTTTTGACAAAAAAGAGAAACTACATGATTCTGGGAATGAGGAATGCTGCCAAACCACCCTGTTATCTTGATTCCCTGTTTGTAAGAAATAACATGGCTTTCTCATAGGCACCAAAGTAGCAAGCCCTTTGGAGGTAAGATGAAGGATGAGAGGAAGAGACTGGTCCAGGTTCCTTCTCAGAAAACTTCCCAGGTTTCTGCTAACACTCTGGAATTTCCTCTCCCTCCCAACACTGTAACCAAGATTAGAACTCAGACTGCAAATTACTCTTGATAAGCTTTTTAACTCATTTTCCAAATGCACATCTAATTCACACAAAATTGTAAAGAACTCCTGAAAAAATACCATTTGGAAAAAGGAAAAGACTGAGGATTTTAAAGATGTGAATAAGAAACACCTGATTTGCACACAGACCCCTCAGCGTTCACAGGGGTCTGAGGCTGCACAGGTTTCATGGAAAGGGAAAGAAACTCCATACTTCACAGAAATCCCTACTATGGGAGGTGATATAAGAAAAGTGTCATTTCCTTGTCCCACAAAGAATAGTCACAAAGGAAGTCAAGCAGGTCTTAAAAAGGCAGATCTTCAAAAGGTCAACGTGCATTAAGCCTTCAGCTGTGCTGGATGAAGAGCAAAAAACACAACTGAAAGATGTATTTGAAAGTTATTTGGAGAAGAAAAGAACTATCTGTTCTGCACAATTACAAAATAGACATCCTAATATAGCAGTTATGTGAAACAGTGCCAAAGAACAAGAATGCAGACTATTTAGGAAAGTAAAATTTAGTCTAATATGGGTTATTTCTCCTTGACTTGTAAAGCTAGTATACTTTTACTGTATCAAGTCTTAACTGTGAACCCAAAAATCCTCTTAAGTCAACAAAGAGACTGCCATTTACTTTATCAGACTATAAATCCAGTCCCAAAGAAGATAAGTGCAATGTGTCATTGATAAATGATGGAACTGAGGAGAGCTATTTTCCAGCCATAACCGGTTCCTCCAATCCTGAGAACACTGTCCTCTGAAGCACAGCCTCTGCCAGGGCAGCAGTGGGCATTTTAAACAGAGCAGAGCTGCAGCATAACCTGCTGTGGAGCTCAAGCTCTCATACATGGGTCAGGAGCAGGTACCATGCTCTAAGAGCCCCGGTGGATCCCCTAGCTAGCCCATGGCTGCCCAGAGGTGTATGGCTATGTTTAAACAGCTGGAAATGTCAGAATAAAAGAGCTTGTGTAGCCCTGCTCAGGATCAGGAATTCAGTCTCAGGAGATAGTCTATCGTTCCTGCAATCACCAGATCCACTCCCTTGGAAGATGCTAAGATGAAGTCAGCCTAGAGGGATCTGGACAGGCTGGATTGATGGGACAAGGCCAACTGTATGAGGTTCAACAAAGGGAAGTGAAGGGCCTTGTGCCTGGGTCACACAACCCCCCACAACACTACAGGCTGGGGCAGAGTGGCTGGAAATCTGCCCAGGGGAAAAGGACCTGGAGGTGCTGGTCAACAGCAGCTGAAAATGAGCCAGGTGTGCCCAGATGGCCAAGAAGACCAATGGCACCTGGTCTGTATCAGAAATGTTGTGTCCAGCAGAAGCAGGGCAGTGGTTGGCCCCCAATGCTCAGCACGGGTGAGGCCACACCTGGAATGCTGGGTTCAGTTTTGGGCCCCTCAGAACCAGAAAGACATTGAGGTGCTGGAGCGTGTCCAGAGAAGGGCAACAGAGCTGTGAAGGGTCTGGAGCACAAGTCCTCTGAGGAGCAGCTGGGGGAGCTGGGGTTGTTTAGCCTGCAGAAAAGAAGACTCAGAGCAGACCTTATAACTCTCAGAAGAAGGAGGAGGGTGTAGTGAGGTCTAGTTCAGTCCCCTCTCCCAAGTGACAAGCAACAGGGCAAGGTCTTAAGATTATCAGGGTAGGTTTAAATTGGATATTAGGAAGAAATTCTTCACTAAAAGGGTTGCCAGGCACTGGAACAGGCTGCCAAGGGAAATGATGGAGTCAGCAGCCCTGGAGGTATTTAAAAGATGTGTAAATGTGGCACTTAGGAACAAGTTAGTTGTGGACCTGTCAGTGCTGGGTTAATGGTTGGACATGATGATCTTAGAGTTCTTCTTCAGTCGAAACAATTGCTGATTCTATGATTCAATCATGTTTCATTTATGAGATTTGATGTGATGATAGGCCAGCCTATCCAACCTGAGGGCAATGGCCTTTTGCACCCACATGCAAAGCAAAATATCTGAAGTCATTACTTGCTAGAGCAGATAGCCTGTGCTTTATAATGTCATCATGCAGACTGTCAAAATAAATGGCTTTGAAAGATCTGGTAAAAGATACCAGGGGAGAGGCAGACAGATGGCTCAGATGGGAAAAGACAAACTTCAGCAGAGCTCTGATTTAAGCTCACAGTGTCTTGATTGTTTCCTTGGACCTGGCTTTTCAAGGGCTTGCAGATCCTCCATTGACAGACTGACCTGCCTGCAGGTGAGCTGAGGTAGCATGAAGAGAGAGTCCAGACCCTGTCTGAGAAAGCTGCTACATCACTGCTGTTGTTTCACTCAGCCCTACGTGCAGCTCCAACACCCAGGCTTTGACTGTGCTTGCTAAGAGTGACTCTGGTGGCACCTTGCAGCAGCAAGCTTGGTCCCTTTCTTTGAACCAGATGTGGAAGGGCCAGGCAACACCAGTGACCTGGATTACCCCCACCTGAGCACCATCCATGTGTCCTGGGTGTTAGATCAAAACTCAGGGACGTTTTGATTGAACTGCAGAAGAATCTCTCTGGCAACAGATATGAATGACTTTGTGATAAATTATTCCTTCCTTGCCCTTTGAAATCCATATGCTGCTGATAACTCAGCTATTGAGTCATATTGGAAAAGAGTGGAGACCTTTTGCTCTGCCAGCTCTTGTTTTAAGCCTAACTGCCAGTTCAATGCAGCCATGAATTTTTGCCTCCTTGCATACAATATTTTGCAATCTAAAGCAGGAAAAGCATGAGGGAAAAAAAACCCTCATCCTAGAAGGAAATTAGCATCCTGCAGCCTAATAACCCATTCGCTGCATCACATGCAGGGTGGTGTAATGAAAGCCATAAAATATTCAGAATTGATCTCCCCATTTGGAAGATACACTTGCAACAAAACTAATGACGGCTGCTGCTTTGTGCCTAGGAGAGGATATCTCCATCAAAAGGCATCTCTCCCTAGGAATCCTGCTGCTTCTATCCTGCCTTTTCCAGGGGAGATGAAGGTCAGATAACCCAGGCAGCAAATACATTCAGTTCCTGCCGAGCCTCAGCTCAAGGGGTCCCAGCTCAACGCTTCAAAATTTGAGGTGGGCTGTTCTGCAAAAAGCTCCTGGAGCACAAAGCTCCCCAGTGCACATCCAAGCACGTCCTGGACAGCCCCTGCTCACCCCTCAGCAGTGACAGAACTCATCACCAAAGCAAGGGGCACCCAGGCCTGGCAGATTAGTGACTCCTGCCCACAGACTCACAGTGCTTGTGGAATTGGCCCCAGTTCCCATGAGGCTGATGATTTACCAATGCACTTCATGGCACAGTGACATTTGGAGGTCTCCTCTCACCCTGACAGTGACAGGACTGCATTAAATTTCCTGCCTGTGACTTCTGCTAGACAAAAAATACTGCCCCAATCAAGGATTTTGTTTTGATGGTCTTGGTTTCATTCTGTAAGTGTGAAAGTCTCTTCGTGTTATGTTCCCTTTAGAAGCAGGACAAATTCCCTAATTTAGAAAATTTTAAAAGGATGAGAAGTCAAGACAAAAAACCTTTTAAGCAGAGTTGATTGACAATAGTGTTTTAAGCTGTACAGTAAACAGAAATATCTGATCTGCTTTAAGAAGGTATCTTTAAAATCTGTATTACATTTTTGTTCTCTGCTTTCTATCGCTAATTCAGGCACTGCAGTGGCAGCTTTGCCATGGCTCTTCATGCTTCAGGGCAGGGTTATGAAGCCAGTGCTCTCCTTGTGCAACCAAGTGTCTCAGGACCATTTGGTAGGACATGTCCAGACTGATGCCTCCTGCCAAGTCTCCATCCACCTCATCCCAAGAAAGAAGATGAGGAGCCCTGTAGCCAGGCCCATTCTGCTGCACTAGACCTGATGCAAAATATCACTTATCCCAACCTATTACATGGAACAAAACTCATTACTAAAACCCTGGACATCAGAGCCAGTAAATACAAGAATTTACATTATAACCCAGTAGTTTCTCCCACTATATTCCATTCTGAGAACCAGATATTCTTCTGGCATATGTAGTTAAGAGAGCAAATGCAGCCTGAGATCTACTCTGCAGCCAGCTATGAGCTAGAAGAAAACTATTCCCACAATTCAGCTTAATTGTGCTTCCTATCTCTCAACAAATAAAAAGTTCTCTTGTAGAAAACGTCAGATGACTCCCCTTGATTTACATTTGGAGCCTTTAGGAGATGTAAAAAGTAATTATGACCTCCTTCTTAAATGTCTTGCTTCTGAAAGGCAAAAACAATCTGAATAAAAAATTAATTGATCAATATTCTCCCACCATTTTTCGCCAATTAAGCCTGTAAGTTAGTTCACCTTAAATAATGTGCCAGAGCAAAGGTTTCATGGGCTCAGTCTTGGCTGTTCACCTGTGAAAATTAAATATGCTTAATTTTTATGTGATAACAATTATGTAACTTATTTTGGAAGTAAATAATTCAGCACAGATGAGAGTCACAACACAGAATGGACTGTACCTGTGTTTTGCCCACTGATAAGGGGTAGTTTTGCTGTCCCTTTGAATGCCTGCAGGACCAGCATTAACCTCAGCAATTATCTTGAGAGAGAAATATAAAATAACCCTCCCAGCAAAGCTAAATTCCAGTGCCAGCTGACATTTGTTTCTTTTTATCTATACATTTGTCTAATTAAGAAGATACAGTGCCGTTTTAATTTTCATATAAACTCTTAACTTCAGTGGGGATGCATTCTGCAAACCAAACAAGGATTTATTAAGATAATAAAGCAAGCACTTCATAAAAATTTAAATGCCTGCTCTGAGCATCTTTTTTTTTGTGGAACTAAGAGGCCAAACTGGGGGAAGGATCTGCAGCAAACCACTTCAGCAAGCTCATGCCCAGGCGCATGTGTGAAGTCTGTGTGTGCAGGGGGGGCTTCCCATATCTGAGGCCACTTGCCCCCATGACACCTAGACTTCAGCAGGATTTTAGCTGTGTGCCAGCTTTGCACCTTTTCGAGCACAGGGGTGCCCTGGTTCAAATTAATGGATTCATTTACAAGGACCTTGGCTGGGGGAAGGCATATTAGTTTTCCTTGCTTGTGCTGCATCGTCTGTTTATAACAACATAGTTAATCAAAGGAAGGGGAGATGAAGATCTTTTTTTGCCAGTGTGGCAGGAAAGACCGTGAAGCTTTAATTGACCCCTCGAGAAACAAAGTGAAAAGCTTGTGGAATGAGTTGAATTTTTAACTCAAGGGCATGATTTCCTTCCAGATCTGCCCTAGACACTAAAAGAAAGGGTCATGCTCCCAGCTCCCTGCTGCCCTGGGTGCAGCTGCTGCACCACCTCCTTACCTGAATCATCTCAGAAGCAATGCAGCTATTAATACCTCAGGGTAATGACTCACAGTAATCCCTTAAACCCCATAATTGAAAAAAAAAAAGAAAAAAAAGGCCACTGCTGACTAATGATTTTGAGACTGGGGCATAATTAATTGACTTATGGATAAGGTGCCTGAGGATTTGAACATGCTTGGTAGTTCTGCCTCACTTGTCCAGCCTCTGCAAGCTGCTCCCAAAGGCAACATGCCCTGGATCAGCCAGGCAAAATGGTATCCAGGTCCTTTGAGACCAGGGCTGGGGGGGGACAAGGATGCCCCATGTGCTATGTCCTCCATCCCTCCCAATACATGGAGGCACCAAGGTGGATTTAGAAGTCACAGCACTGGCAGGCTCCCAGCAGGGCGGGTGAGGAGGGACCATGGTCCTTGTGACTGAATCAAAATTGTGCAAAATTAATGAGACTGAGAGAAGGGACCATATAGCACATCTGATTGTTTGGGGTTTTTTAAGGAGGGCTGAAAAATTCCAAACTCAGCATTTAGAAAGATGGGGAAAGAGGAAAGGATTCTCAGAAATACTCAAAATGTGATGAGAAGTTCCTGCAGAGAACTGGTGAAGTGTGCCTGCAATACCACAGGCTTTTACCTGGCAAACTCTTCTAGTTACCTTTATCAAATCAAGTTTTCCCCCTCCACTTAATTTCTGCGTGGGGAGAGAGACCAAGAGGCTGAAAATACATGTTACAGCGCAGGACAGAAAAGGACAAGCTTCCTACTCTCTCCTCCTTCCCTGGCCGTGACTTACAGCAAGATTGCACAAAACTGAAGACAGGCAGGGATTATCTGGCTGGCCAGATGAGGAAAGATGTGCTCAGGGGTAGTTTGTTACAGCAAGACCTGACCATGTTGGCCCTCCACAAAATGAACAGCAGGTTCCAGTGGTGAAGGTTACTGAGGATTGCTACAATTTGTTCCCAGTGCTGCATGTGAACTCTGCATCTCTTTTCTTTCCACTCTCCTGGTAAATTTGAAGAGCAGAAGCAGCATTTTCCTCAGTGGACCTGTAGTCAATAGGCTGTCACAAGTCCCAGCTGATAACTGATGTTTTAAAGCATGGAAATTCCTGGAGGAGATAAGCCTATAGCTCTCAAATGCTCTATTGAGGAATCATTCTAGCCAAAAAAAAAAAAAAAAAAAAAAAAAATTTGCACAATCACTCTGCAGATGTGGACACATAACTGAAAACAATTTTTAAAAAGTGGGTTTACAGACAATGGCTTCTTTACAACTAAGATCTTTTGCCTCTTCTAAAAATCTTTCTGCTCTTCTCTTCATACCACTGAAGCTCCAACAGTACTATCATAAATAATAAACATCATAAGCAATGTGGCAAGAAAATCTAAACCGCACCATAGCTGCTCATCACTTGACTTAAAATATTCTAGTTGGATTTTCTCTCTGCTGTAACAAACATTATGCTTTTCCTCTTCTTCTCAAATAACTGTGACACAACCACAATGCAAGAAAGTTCCCTGCAAGCCCCCAGCATTATGCAGCCTCATTAGGAGCTTTGATTATTTATTTGGCACTTCTCCAGCTTGCCTGAGTGGCTGAGTCTGTCAGTCCTGTGCTCTGATTCATATCACCAGTGGTTAATGCAGTTCAAGTGCCAAAGGCAAGCCAAAGGGCAAAGTCAAAACAGGTAATAGCATCAGCTGGGAAAAGTAACCTGTGCAGGTCATGTCAGTGACCTCATGATGACCCCACTGAGCTGGTTTTTTTCAATGGGAAGCACTGAAAATGAAGATTTCATGCCTAGGGATGTATTAACTTCATGGAAATGACCACAGCCCCACACTCTTCTTCTGTCATTTGTTCTTTTAATGATTGCTAATCTTGTTTTAAGATGAGAATAATTGCAGTTTACTTGAATACTCTGGGTCTACAGGGAGGTTTCATTTCATTCTTCCCTTCCTCCTCTGAAGTACCAGATGCTACACAGGATTAGAGAGCAGTTTGAACTAGAATGCAAAAAAATAGCCTTAAGAAACATTTGCATTGCCTTAAAAATCCTCTTGGAACCAGACATCCAGATTTGGTCCTCATTTGAACTAGCTATTTTTTCCTTCACTGCAGCAGTGTTAAGGAGGTTGACTGAAAGTCAACAAAGTTGTCTTATATATAATGCCCCTGGGACAACTGACCAATGACCCATTGACCATCTCCAGGTTTTAGTCAGCAGGACAGAAACATACTTTCAGCCTTGTCTGGAAGTGCCCAGTTTTGATCTCTTTATCTTACACTAGAAGAAAAAAACAGCCCACTCTTCATTTTGTGGGAATCTGTTTTTGTAGAAACATTTCCTCTGATTTTTCAGATCAAATCCTCACCTAGAAATTCTTCCTGATCACGCCAAAATATAAGCAATGAATATTATTGCCAAAGGAAGCAACAGATGAATAATAATAGCTTTATGTTTAACTTATCCTTTAAAAGGCATAAGGACCCCAAAGCTGTCCCACAGGAGTTATACTTTGCCACCACCAGGTAAATAGAGATTTTTTTTGGTTTGGGAAGCCCAAACCGTCCATATTCATGTCAAATACATAGAGTTCCTGTCAAAAAAAGCTTTAATCAGACACAAAGCAGAATGTAGGTTACCCTTACACCAATAGCTCCTGATATGGTGATCTAAAAAATGTCATAGCAACCAGTCCTTCAATGAGCTGGATTTTTCCTGAGTCCTATCAACATCTCAAATCATATCTTCGTATTCAGGCCAGAGCAAGGAACCAGCCCCAGGGACTTCCAGCATCCTCCTCTTTAAGCTGGTAAGTTCTTAAGTTGCCTTATAAGAAGGGGGAAAAAATTAAGTAAAAAAAAAAAAAAAAAAAAAAAAAGGAGGAATTTGGATAACAATTTTCTTTCCATTGGTGTTAAGCAGTACATTAAAGTTGGAGCATTATGTTCAGGATCTAGCCTTTGAGAGGGCAAGTTCTCCCCTCCAAGGGGTTGTTGGGATGGGATTTAGCTCCAGGAACAACATCCTTCCTGGCTGTCAGTCAGACTTCCTAGCACCCTTAAAGACTGGCTGGCTGTGCTGTGACCTTCCCAAAATACCAGCTTGTAACAGGAGAGACACACCTAGACCCAGCTACACCCCTCCAGCCCACCAAAGCTCTTGAGGGACCAGCACCAGAGAACTCTCCACCTGGAGGGTCATGACCTGGACATTTCAGGAGTACTAGAAATGTTTGGGCTGCATACAACTCATGCATACAACTCATCGTGGCCGTGGTGTGGCCTCAGACAGAGAAGTCCAGGTGTTCTCCAGCCACAGAGCATCCCACAGCAAGGCATGGTGTTATGTCTCCCACTGCATCTTCAAAAAGCACTCTGGGACTCCACTGCTGTTCAGCTGGCAGCTCCAGCAGCCAGGCAAAGCAGCTTTTCCCACATTGTGTTTCCCTGTGTTTCCTCCCCAGCCTGTCCTTCACACTGCAATCAGCCTTCAGACACCCCTCATCTCCTTGAAACTCAGATACCCATCTCTTCACATGCACACCATGTACTCCTTGTATTCTGCTGGGGACAAGGAGAAAAGGGGAAGGGGTCCTATCCCCCTTCAGGAAATGCTAATTAGATTATTTCAACCTGCTCCCTTCGAAATGTACTGTTATGGACCAATAAATTGCACACCCAGAGGTGACATTCCCCAAATAAATGATTACTTAAGGATTAGTCACGCAGCTGTACGAAGGCATATGGCTGGCTTTGCAGGAAGGATTATTGGAGCACAGATGAATACAGATGACTGAAGCAGCCAGGCCAGGGCCCCATCCTTCCACTTCAGCTGGGTATAAAGCTTCAGGCTTCAGGTCTGTTTACCTGTATTTGGCATGTCCTAGGCACACCTACAACATTGCAGCTGGTAATTATGAAAGAAAGGAAATCCTTCTCAAAAAGAAAGAGTGACAAACTGAAAAAAGTGTTTGCCTTCCTGAAAAGATCTTGATCAATGCACTTAAAATTCTTCCCCCTCCAACTGGCAGTTTCTGAAGGACAGTGGAAAGACAAGAACTTTCTGAAGCATTTTCAGAAGCAGAATTCATAGGAGTACCCAGGGAGCTCTTGGAGCAGCCTGAGCACATGGGCCTCAGGCTGCACAAGCAAACTCCTCTCCAAAGGGCCATTCTCAGAGAGAGCTGAAGCTGGGGAGTTTGTGTTCTCCTTCAAAACCAGGAGCTGCACTCCCTCTAAGAAAAACTGTTCTCTGCAAGTGCATAATTCATATTTTAGCCTTGATGGAGTGAAAAGAAATGCTACAGCTGACTTCACTAAAGGTTTCATATCAACCCCATTATCTGTTACACTAATAATTGCAGCTTGTAGCATAGTGAAGACCAGCAGTTTCTTAGGATGCAGCAGATGCCCTTTGATTGCTCTGCTTTTTTTCCTATTGCTAATTTAGGATAATGGTTGGACTCGATGATCTTAGAGATCTTTTCCAGCCTTAATGATTCTATGATTCTATTTATTACCTCCAGGACATCAATGGGACATTTCTTCCCTTTTTTTTTGGAGAGAGAGGATGGAGATACTGGCTGACTGACACTGGCTGAGGCACCAGCATAGCAGAGGCAAATGTTCTCCAAGCAAAGACACCTGCACCCTGCATCCACCTAAACCCATAATCACTCCCTACTTGACTCAGGGCCCACAAAATCATGAATAAGACTGACAGAACTAACTTGGTAGCAACAGGCCTTAGTTTTATCATGACTTTACCTTCATAACTTCAAACACTGTGTCAACAAAAATTGCTGAAAAAACAGCAGGTGACCGGGGAAACTTGATTATGCGCTGTTCCCTTTCCACCTTATCTGTTTTTCCTTCGTCCACAGGTCTTTCCCACGTTGGCTCGCTCCCGCAGGGCTCGGGGGATGTGTCCCCGGCCGGCAGCTCCCCGTGGCCGGTCCGAGGGGTCCCTCTGCCGATGGGAAGCGGCGGCAGCGGCCGGAGCGGAGCGGGGGATGCCCCTGCGCAGCTTTCCCTGCCCGGAGCTGCCCGGCCAGCCCGGGATGCGCTGGCTCCCGGACCGCCCCGGGCACCCCGCACCCTCCCGGGATGCCCTGGCCCCCGGCACCCCGCACCCTCCCGGGATGCCCTGGCCCCCGGCACCCCGCACCCTCCCGGGATGCGCTTGCACCCCCGGTCCAGTCCAGCAACACCGGACTCAGTTTTCTACTTTCGGTTTTGTGCTTGTTTTCAGTATTAGAAGAGCGTTGAGGTGCTAGAGTGTGTGCAGAGAAGGGTCTAGAGCACTCATCATATGAGGAGCAGCTGTGGGAGCTGGGGGTTCTTAGCCTGGAGAAAAGGAGGCTCAGGGGAGACCTTTTCCATCTCTACAACTCCCTGAAAGGAGGGCGTAGCCAGAGGAAGGTCAGCTTCTTCTCCCAGGTAACAAGTGACAGGATGAGAGCAAACAGCCTCAGGTTGCACCAGGTGAGATTTAGATTGGATATTAGGAAAAATTTCTCTGCTGAAAGAGTGGTCGGGCGTTGGAATAGGAGCCCAGGGAAGTGATGGAATCACCATCCCTGGAGGTGTTTGAAAGTGTAGATGTGGTGATCAGGGACATGGTTTAGCAGTGCTCTTGGCAGTGATGGGTAAATGGTTGGACTCAATGATCTTAGAGGTTTTCTCCAACCTAAACAGTTTTATGATTCTGTGATTTTAAGATGGGATTTTCATCCCTGGCTGTGTGGGATCTGATCCCATGCTGGTGCACAGCCCACTGGGGCAGGCAGCAAAGTACAGAACAGTGCAGATACCCCCCGTGTCCAGGGCCATAGGATTACTTGCTCCTACAGTAGTGCAGGTGGCAGTGTGGCCCCACAGCATCCTCTCCTCCACCTCAGGGCAGGGAGGGGATCAGCATCACAACCCAAATACAAAACAAGGCACTGCCTGCGCTCAGGTTTTCAGGCTGCCAGATAATCTGAACTTTCATGAACAGAAAATACTATTCCTCCCCAGCCTTAGGGAAATGAATCTATAAGTCCTCTCCTCAACAGGGACACAAATACAAATTCCAAATTCCCACAAAGGCAGAAAAGGCAGAATGGGGAAAGGATGAATGATCTTAGTGCAGTGGGCAGAGGATGGACCAACATCAATTTTCATGAGTTCAGCAGCTCATACCCAACAAATTGTCTTCAAATACTTTTCTCACAAATCATCTACAGCACATTTCCACTGATGTAGTCCAAAATAATGAAATCTAATTTAGAACGTTATTTTCATTCTAAGTGCTCCAAATCACTGTATTGAAGATATGGATGATTCACCACCTCCAATGACCTGTCAAACCTGGGGCAAGGAGGTCAGAAACAAGGAGGTTTTTCTAAACTCCTCTGGTCTTAGTGGAGACCATAGAAATTCTACTAAGTGGAAAATAATTTTATGGTGGTCCAAATCCTTCTTTCACACTCATTTAGCCAGGTGCAAAGCTGTCAGTAGCAGTGGCAATATACTTCTTTAACACAGGTTTAATTTAGCCGAGGGTCGTGTCTGCTCTTTTCCCTGAAGAGCCTTTAGAAAAAGCAATCTGTCAGACCTTCCTATTCAGGTCATTCCCAAGTCCTGTTCTGCAATACAGTTCATAGAGAATAATGTAGAGTGTTTTCACTTTAAAGTGTGATGATAAAAGAATACCTGATAGCCAGCAGGAAATTTTGAGGGGTGAGAGGAGTCCTTCCAACTCCTCTGGGGGTCTGACATTACATATTCCTCAGACAAGTAAGTTATTAAGTTGCTTCATTCACACCCTTTAGTGGGAAGCAGAACTAAGTGCAAATCCAAGTCCCAAATATTTCAGATTTCATTCCTGGTTTGCCATATTAACCATAACAGGTGTTTATCACCTGAGTAGCTCAGCTTTAATGGAAGAATAAAAGTCCTCGTGTTTGCTGAATACAGATGTTTGCATCTGCACCTTTTCTAGGGGCAGAGTACCAGTTTTCTGCCAGTGCTATAAGGCAGCAGTAAGGTGTTCTATAAATCAGGGAGGATGGCAACTCAGAAAACTCTGAAGCATCACTTCTACAGACTACACAAATGGAGCTGCTGTGTTCCAGCAGTGACACACTCCAAAAAGGTCCCATCCTAAGTCCCTGATGGTGGCAATGACTCCTCATTCTCACTGACACCTGGACTATCTAAGAGCCCAGTCTTAGCCCCTCACGTGGGACTGGATACTTTGCTCCATGGTAACTCTTTTCAGTATGTTCACAGCTAATGGGCAGGACTGGCCTTGTGACCAAGTCTGCTGCAGAACACAGACATCTCTGCACACAAGCAGTTTCCTTTGCAGAGGCACTTACACATCTCTAAGCCATTTTTAGCCTAACAGAGAGGAGTTACAGGTGCCATCCTGAGAATGCTTTGCTCTTCTTATTACTTATCAGCAGAAGGTATTACTGCAGTCTTACAGTGCACTCACAGTTAGTGCTTCCTCTGCCTGGAAAAAGAGCACTAAGAGGAAACTTTATACTGCAATTTATTCCTATTTTACTTTCTGCTCATCAAAACTGCTCCCAGTCCAGCTTATAATGACAGTCTTATTCCCCAGCAAGGCAATCCTCATACCCTCAGAGATGTACTTCCCTCCACAGTTCTCACAGTTACTAATGAAACTCCACTTTCTTGGCACCTTTAACCACCAAGCACTTTGGAGGAGTGCCTGTGCCCCGCTAAAGGGAACTGACAAACACACTGCCTCTGATTCTGATGGGCTCAAATTAGTCTACAGGTTCAGCCCCAGTTAGCTCCATCTGCAATGGACTCAAGCTCTTTGCCAGATTTGCAGAGGGCAAAAGCATTCAATAAGCTCCTTGAAAGAAGATTTGAAGATCCAAATGTGAAATCAGTATTATGGATTGATAACCAGGTTTCACACAATGTTTTAATTGCCTGTTGTCCCCTTTCACAACCCAGGCTGGGAAAGAAAAATAGGTTTGTTTCACAAGCAGTACCATGCCAAAGAAGAAGCAGTGAGGACTTGGCAGTTCAGAAACTGTCTGGCAGCTCTGGTGCTACCAAGAAACTTTGAGGGAGTTCAACGCGTTCTGCAAGGTCAGCACATTGCTGTGTATTGCACAAAAAAGCCATAAGCTCTTTTCTGCATCCAACCCTGGGACAAGGATCCATTTGATCCATATCCCTTTTAGGCCCACCAAAACTTTCCCATTAGCTTGGATGAGGTTTGAGTTGGACCCAGAGACTATTTCCTAAAGAGTCACCTAGCTTTTGATAAGGTCCAGCATATGAAGATGTGAGGTATTTGTTCCTGCCTTGTGGATTTAAGATGTGTCTATTGTATAAACAACAGGGACACCCACACCTGTAATTTCTAACTGCCAGGAGTGGGAGGACAGGGCAGGAAGGCAGGAGAGCAGTGGCTGGATGAAGGTCTCCAGCCAAAAGACAGACAGAGCTCACCACCCCCTGTCCATGCCAACCAGCTAATGAAGCTCTATTTTGGCACCTAGGTAAAGATCAAACTTTCCAAAATCACTCCCTACTGTGGCTCTTAAAGGATGATTTTCCCACACATACGAAGGAAGAGAATATGCCCGAAGCAAAATTAGGATATAGACACATGAAGTGTGAAGCTGAAGGTTTATGGTACCTTTATGATGTCTCAAACTCCATTAACAAGTTGATTTCTTTTCCAGAAGGGTTCAATCCCATTTCATGCTTAGGGAAAGGGATAGGGGGTGAGAATTCACAGTACTTAACCTCAGGCTTTCTTGAGAAACCCCTCTGTTGTTCCCCTGACAGGAAGCAAGGGCAGGAAACATCTCCCACTCCTCTAGCACAGGTGGATAAATTAGTGCCCAGGTGCCTAAAAGTGCAGTTATCACAGATTTAGTGAGCTTTGGGATTTAGAAGTGTTAAATTTGATTCTGCCTAATTTTGGTAGACCATGTGTGTGCAGGGATATATACTCATCCTGTCCAGAGAAAACAAAGCCAAGAGCACATCAGGACAACCCAGTCTTAGCATACCCATGGCAGGCAAAATTAGTGGGTGGTGCACAACATTAATTCAGCTCCTCACCCATGTGCGCCAGGATGCTGCCTTTAATTAAATTAGCATAAGCTATCTCTTTGACATTCTGATTTAATATTATAGACTCAAGGTTTTATCCCAGTAAATGCATAAAAAGTGAATGCATCCCAGGGTCATTTTTTCATGTTTCTCTCTACATTTGCTGTTTTTATTTTCTTAATGACCTAGTTTGTCTTTGCCAGCTGGAATGTGTGTGTTACAGACCAAGCCAAGGTTTGGTCCTCAGGAGTGGAGGGCAAATCACTACAGTGTTTCTTTACTGCAGCCAGGGTGGAGGGGGTCCCCAAAGGGATGGAGGAGACTTATGGCTACCACCTTCCCAAAAGTCATCCTGAGCCTGAGGAACAAGCAGTAACTGAGACCAGTTTGTGCTGAGCTTGAATCTACTGCTGCCCCATTCACCAGGGCAGAGCTCTAATAGGTCCCTTGACCATTCTCCAGCCAATTATGAGGGCTGTGGAAAGGCTCCTCTTCTTGGGCTGTTTCCTCTCTTTAAAGAGCTTTGGCACTGTTGAGTCCTGTGAAAATGTCACAGATAGCTGAGAGTCATGTTAAATATGCAATATACACAGCAGGGCTATGTCACTCTGCCTTCCTCCCACAAGGAGATCCCCCGCACTCTGTTTGGGTAGGATTCCTTCCAGGCCCCTTGTGCATGAAGTCTCTGGACCACAGTGTCCCACCTGGCCAGGCTTATGTCCAGATCACTGCCATCACCCTCCTGGATGGGTTTCTGCAACCCAGGTGCCAACCCAAACCCTATCCTGGACCCCACCTTGGTATCAGCACTTTTCCTTCAGACTGAGTTCTCTCTCCCTGTGTGCTGGAGATTTGCTCTGGGGTGGTGAACCCAGGGGAATCAAGGAACCAAACTCTGGTTCTGCAGCATGTGATCTGTTGCTTCCACACAGCCTTCACATTTGCATGTTACTGAATTAATCACTTTAAATTAATGCTTGCTGGTTTTCTCATCTCAAGAAATGCACTGAATGCAAAACAGTGTCGTCCTTACAGGGACTATTTCTAGCTCTACAGCAGATTAAAACTAAATTAGCTGATGTTTCAAAACTGGCAAAACCATGTATCTGCTGTGCAATTTGTAATGCTGGCAGACTGTTATTAATGGTGGGATGGCTTGTATTAAAAATTCTATGTTTATGAAATGCACTTTTAAGTGCTTGGCTGTAGCAGCAGAACACTCCCTTGCTTTGTTCTGTAAAGGTAAAGGGAACCTGCCCTACTCAGGGTCATTACCAGGGTCTGCTGCTTATCTGGTGCCATTGCATGTCTCCCCTTGATTCAGCAGCTGGAATTTTTCTGAATTTTTACAGTTTTTCCACCCCACCTTGGGAACTCTTTTCTCCTGGTGCAGGTCTAACTGTGTCCCCAGTGTTTCACCCTACAAAGAATATCTGAGCTGTGATCAAGTGATGTCCCTCTGCACACAGAGAACTGGATAAATGGAGCTGGAACACCTTCTAGGCAGCCTCCCCTGCCCCAGTATTTGTACTTTTCTCTTGCAGAAAAGACTCCTACTTTTTCAGGAGCTTTTGCATTTATCCAGATCTTGTACAGCAGCCTGTGATCACATACATTGCATGATTAATTTCATATCTTCAGGCTCAAGGAGAAGATGGGTGCCCCAACTGTTGTTAAGATGGCTTGCACTGCTCAGGAGGGAACACAGGCAGGAGAGGATGGGTGAGCCCTGCCCTGGAGCTCCAGAACAGGAGTGGCAGGACATGGCAGGCCACATTGATACAACTGGGAATGCTCCTGGACAAGGCTGTTCCCTGGGGACAGCCCACTTTTGGACAGTGCCAATGCCCTTCCCCAGAGTGTTGAATGCACACTATCTCCACTTTTTGTTAAATGGGACAGATAGGCACTGTGCCACCCTTCCCGAGACAGCAGCAGAGAGCTCAGGGTGCTCAGCTGGTGATTAAAGTGAGATCCATGCAATTTTACAGCTATGCTTGGTAGGATTCAAGGTTTATTGCTACTGAGAACTGATACTTAAAAGCAGCAATAATTTATGGTTGCCAGCTTTTACTGCCAGTTACCATTCCTGCTCTCCACCCTGGTGTCAGGGCTCACACTGCTTCCTCTTTAATACTGGCACCTCCCTGGTGCTCAGCTGAGGCTGCTTGCAGAATCCAGAGCTGGTAAGAAATTATAGCCATTGCTGCAGGAGAGAGCATGCAAAAAAGCTGTCTTTACTGATATTTCAAAAAGAAAAATTGAGCCCCACTAAGCCTCCTTGTAGCTATGCAGAACCTTTAATATAAAATGGGTTTGCAGTTTTTGGTGGAAAGACCCTGTGAGCAAAGGTGAGGGAGTTGGGTATCTCTCCCTCGGGCTGTTCACGTTACCACAATGCTTTCAGAGGAGTTTTTGCAGGAGATGTTGTGTTTCGGCCTGGCTACATAAGGGGCTAGTTGCCCCAAAATAGCCACAGTCTCACCTGTTGCTTCCTACCCAGGGAGAGGTTTGCATTGCTGACTCTGTGCTTATTGTGGGGCAAACACAAGTTCATGGTGGTATGGAAACACAAAACTTTGCTCCTGTGGTAATAACAAAACCAGTGCACTTTTCTTAAAAACTAAAAAAAACTTTTTGAAAACTAATCCAATCTCTTTTCTTAAAAAGTGCACTTGTAGAGGGGTTATTTTGTAAGCAATGGCCCAAACACCTGCCTCCCATCACCTCCACTCTGCAGCAGAAGCAAGGCTTCTGCAGGAGACATCTCCATCCCTTGCACTGTCAGGTGCACAGGTACCCACGGCCTTCAGCAAGGGAAATGCAGAAGTACCAATGCCCAGGGTTATTTGTGTTCCCAAGCAGAAACATTTGGCCTTAACCTGACAGTAACAGCACCTGCTGCCTCTGCCCCAGGTGGGGAGCCCTTTCCAACTGCCTTGCCATAACCTAGGCAAGAGATTGGACAGAACACAGCTTAGCTGTGGGCAGCAGAGTGGGATGCACAGGGGTCTCTGCTGGCTGCCCACAGACCCCACAGCAGCTCTCAGAATCAGCAGGGATGCCCTAACAGCAGGCACGCTGCAGCCAGCTGCTCACCTGGTGAGCTGCACCTTGTGCAAACACAGGGTCATAGCCCTGACAGGATGAACCCACACTTGGATATCTCAGCTCATACTTCTCTTTCTCAGAAGCACTGCAATCATTCCAGCAGATTTTCAACAAAATGTTTTACTTCAGGGGATTTCTTATGCTTTTGTGTTTCTTATCTGAAAAGTTCAAGTTCTTCAAAATTCAGCCTGCACAGGAGTTTAGGGCCAGGTTTCATCAGGTTTATGTCAAAAAATATTTTCACACTGTTTCAAAAAATGTCAGACTATCTTGCTCCAACAAATTCTAAATGGAAAACCTCTAACTAATATTTTTCTACTGCTTTGAAAACTAATCCAATCTTTTCAGTTTAGTTAGAATAGCCAGTATTTACAAAACATCTTTATAATAATAAAAATTAAAATATTTGATGGATGTGACTCTTTCAGCTCAACAATTTTTCCATGGTTTATTGTAAAAAAAATTTTTCATTATCTTATCATCTCATCCCAGAATAGGACAGACCTACAAAATATTTTCAAAAGGCAGAAAAAAAAAAAGATTTTCTGTTTGTCCCTTGTTTTGACCAAGTCTAAAATTGCTGCACTGTTGAGTTCCCATAGGCACTCAGCCTCCTGAAGAGAGAAAGTGAATGCTAATTTCATGGTTGGCTTTACTTAATGAAATAAAAATATTCTTGCCCAAATATTGTGTAAATAAGGCAGAATTGTTCCCAGATCCTGCCTTGATCAAGCTGCACTCAGAAACAGGTGATCTGATTATCCTCATTTGAGTAAACTGACTGTCAGGCTTTGTGCCCCAGCAGGAAGATGGGCTGTTAACAAGTCAGGTATTTACAGCACAGATGTCAACAGTTTGCAGTATTTAATCACAGCACATTTCAATTTGTCCTCAGCTCAGACAAATGAGCTGCCTGTGCCAAGGGTGTGTGTGGAACTGGTCTGGGCCTCTCTAATATCATTATATATATCCTTGGTTTTGTACAAAAAAAGAAATAATCTCTAATCAACAAGTGCTGGGTTAGCCCATCCCCAGCCAAGGCCATCTCCTGTATATTTACTGAGGCTGAACTCTGTGTGGGCTTAGAGAAGCCTTGGGTGGGGATGAGAAAGATTTGCTTTTTCTGACTAATGGCATGGCATACATTTTGCTTGCAAAAGGCCTCTCAGATATGAAATTTCACAAATACTATGAAAAGTTTTGTTCTGAATGCCCGGAGACAGTGCACAAGCTAAAGCTACAGCACTGAGATGATAAAAGCACACCCTGAAGGAATGAATAATTGAAGCCCAGCCCTAAATATTAATAGAATACAAGGAAAACAGGACACATTCCTCAACTTTGCACTTACCGAGCTGCCTGTTTGGATTTGAAGCACAGATATTCTCACAACCACTCTAAGCTCCTTAAATCCCCTCCTGGAAGACCACGGTGCTCCAAGCTAATGCTACATTTGTCTGAAACTCCCCAGCTCATTTTGTATTCAGACCTCAAGAGGAATGTGATAGTGTTTGTTGGAAGATGTGTTTATTGGAAGATGTGTTCCAGAAGCAGATGGAAGCAAAGGACACTGTCTGCTCCCACAGAGGGGAGAGCAGCATTTGTGCAGGAGAGGATGCACAGAGGGACAACTTGCAGTGAGTGGGGACTTCCTCCAGCTCCAGAGATGCCCAGCCAGGGAAGCCTCACAGGATGCTGGGGTGACAAGGGGATACCAAAGGGACACAGCAGGCACTCTTCAGCTGGGTAATGTTCTGATTTGGGAGATGTTTGCAACATGCTGGCCCTAGCCTGGTTTCTAAAAACAGGATCAGCCCAACGCAGATTGGTGCATGGCAGTCACAGGCTCTGAGTGCTGCCAGAAAGGGCTCACAGCCAAGCACGCACATAGGAGGCCATCCACCTTCAGGCTCTGTGGGCAAAACCCTGCCCTGACACCAGGAGCCAGAGTGAGCCATCCATCCCCAGGGACACGCAAAATAGACAGAAATGGATTTTTTTAAATTCAAATGCCATCTGAGAATGGAGGTTGCTGTGCACATGGTGTCTCGTAGGAGCAGGGCAACACTTCTTCAGCAGCCAGTGGCAGTGGGCAGCCCTGATGAACCAATTCCCCTGCAACCTTCACAAGCCCTCAGGCCAGTAAAACACAAGCAATTTAAATTCAATTTTTAAAAACGCATTTCTCTCCGTCTGTTGATATGTCTTAGGTTGATGTCTGCTGGCACTAAAATAGCCTTAAGTACCTTCTGGCTGTAAATCAGAGCCATTTTAGGCATCAGAGCAGCCACACACTCTGACCACCTCACACAAGACTGGAGGGGGAACTGCCATCCCTGTGGCTTATATCAGGGGGAAACTCCTGAAAGGCTTGATACAGTGATGGGACAGCCAGGGAACAGGCAGGATAACTTGGGACAGCCAGGGAACTGGCAGGACAACTTGGGACAGCCAGGGAACAGGCAGGATAACTTGGCACACCCAGATATCCAGGTTGGATGTGCCAAACCAGCATACCCCACTGTCAGCATGGAGCTGCCCCAGGGCTGCCAGCCCCCTCCTCCTCCTGCAGCAACTCAGAGGAACCCTAAGAAACAGGAGGGGGTTTATGGGGTCAGACAGCATTACAGTCCCTCTTCTTCACCATGTGAATCCCTGTCAGACAGACATCACTCTGCTGCCTTGTGGAAGCAAACACATCTGTGGGCATCCGCCGCTTCCCAAATTTAGAATGATTTTTAACAAGCTGGAAGCAACAAAATAAACAACACTTGATCTGCAAGCTCCCAGCTCTTGACAGTGTCCCCAGAGGTGGTGGAAAGCCGAGGAGATAGCTCCTTGCTTTAATTGGTACATTAAAATTCTTCCAGGCCACTACACAACTGTTAATAGGCAACTTAATTAAGCACTAACACAGTTCATATTTCTACCCTCCAGAGGTTCTTGTTTCATTTTTTTTTCTTATTACATCCCAAGCCATGGGGAGTTTCGTCCTAATCATGTAAAACAAGCTGAGGGCAGTGACACCATGCAAGTTATTTAACTCCTGATCTCCAGACACCATTGCCAGATGTCCAGGCCTGCAGTTTCTTCTCCAAAAACAAGCCAGATGACTCCAGGAACAAGGTGTGAATTGCTACAAGTCAACAAAAATAAATGTCAACAATCGTGAGCAGCCAAGTCGCCCCACTGAGTGCCAAAAGGAAATGGTGTTGGGCAAAGACAGAGCCTCTGCAGGCATCGAGTGACAACAAGCAGGTGGGGTTTTGTCCATTGCCTGAATGACCATGGGGCCTTATTCAGCATACCATGAATATCTTCCAAAATACTCCATGCTGTCCTCTGCCTCATACCACCCAAAGGAGACTCCTGAGGAGCAGAAGTGGCAAAGGATCTCTGCATCCCCAGGAGAGCTCTGATATTCGGCTGCTCCCACCCCCTGGCTCTCACTGTCATCTGCTGAAGGAAGCACAGGAACAAGCACCAACGCCCCACAACACACCCCAGCCCTGCAGTGTTTTTGCACAACCATTTTCCTGTGTGCAGCCTGCACGTCAGGCTGGTTTGATGGATTTGCTGAGGAGGCTGTCAGTGACCATGTTCTCAAAATTTTTCTTCTTTCTAACACTGTAAATCAAAACTTGCTCCAACAGCTGTTGTGGGAAGTGACCAGTTTAATAGTCATGCAAACAATAGTGGAGTTTTGATTATAGGTGAGTTATGAGCCACTTAAGTTAAAAAACAACTGAATTTTACTGCTTGCAAGTACACTTAAGGTAATACACACAGATTGAGGAAGAAAGTGTGACTGGAGAAGCCAAGCAGTCACCTGGCCTGTGGAGGCAAGGAGCACATGTTCCTGGTAATGAATGAATATTAATCCCTCTGCTCAAGGAGAAATGGTTTATTTGCCTCAAAAGCCTTGTACGCCAACAGGCACATTGCTAATGTGTTGTATCATGATTCGGGATGGAGCTGTGGAGCTGAGGTGGGTTTTCCTTCATTGGCAAATAAGGTCCGTCTCCTGCTATAACATTTTTAGTCCAAGGGAACGAAAAATTCCAGAGCTCCTGGACACAGCAATAGTGTAGCTGGACATTTCTAGCACAAACATTAACAAACAGCTGGGAAGGGGACAGAGAGGGAAGTGCTCTGGTGATATAAAGCAGGAGTGGCCACATGGACCTTGAGTACGGTTTGCATTTGCTGAGGTCGTGTCCCAAGGATAGAAACAGGATCACATGGTGGTGGTGAGGTACAAACACCCAGCTCCTGGGTTGGTGCAGGGATAGGACTGGATGGGCTAAACCCACATGCACCCCTGTAGGAGATGCTATCTCACAGCACAGAAATGTGCTTTGCAGCATGATCTAAAGCTACAACATGCCCACTAGGTTAAAAGTACTGTAAAACAAAATGGTTTGAAAATAGACTATTAAGTACATTGTTATTGAAAATGACCCTTCCTCCCTTCCTGCTTTCCCACAACAACAAAAGCCTCTATGGACTTTTTTTTCCAGAATTAATATTTTTTTCATTTGAAGAACATAATTTTGTGGCTATTTCTGCGGATGGTTCATACAAAAATAAAACCTAATCCTGGCATTGGTTTCCATTCAATTTTTTCCTTGGTTCTCTCTTCCTTAACTTTTTCCTTCCATCAGGAGAGGGGAAGGTAGAGACCACTCAGGGAAAGCAGGCACTAATGGAATAAATCAAAACGTGATAAAAGGAAAAGCAGAGAATCGAAGTTTAATTTCCATTGGAAACCTAAAGCTCAGACAGGACAGGATAAAAAACGTAGCTGTGTTTTCAAGGAGTGAATAGGGAGAGAGATAAACACCGTTGTTAGCAATGTGTCAGCAGCCCTGCCCTACAAAACACCGTGTGCCCCTGCTGAGGAGCCAAACCCGAGAAAGGGGCAAAGATCTCCAGGCTGTGACCAAGAACTGGCATCAGATTCCCTGAAACGAAAGCCCACGGGGTTGTGTGGTGAGGGAGGATGGGCTGGGGAGTGAACGGTGGGAGGGATCTGCTGACACTCCAGGACTAGTGCCTAGAGGAGAAGTCAAATATGGGTTGGCCTCCCCCTGTGGAGGAGGCTTTGGGATGGGAACGAGCCATGAATTTCTGTGTGGGAATGGTCCCAGGGTGGCATCTGGCTGTAAGGAGTTGGGGAAAAGGTCTAAGGCGGCTATTCAAACCTAGAAAATTCCTTTCTGTGTTGTGTTCCACCTTCACACCAAAGTGTCCAAGCCAGCCACACTCTAGGCTACAGGGACAAAAGCGTGTTGAAAAGTGTGGCTTCTGTGTTTCCGTGTTTGGTAGAAATCCTCCTCTTCCACCTTCCTGTGGGAAACACCTGCCCTTACATTTGAAGAGAGACCTTTCCAGGCTGGGCCATTGCCAGGAGATCCGGGATGCTGGATCACCTCGGGAACAGCCGGGTGAGCAGCGCAGCCGCCCCACGGGCCTGCAGCGAGCAGAGTCTGCTCGAGCTCCAGCACGGCCCTGCAGAGCAGCTCCAGAGCGCCGCGGAGGCTGCAGCGCCGGGCTGCCAGCGTCCGAGCTCAGCCTCGCTGGACACACGCGGATTTTCCTGGGAAACACCCGCCTTGTCACAGCACAGCCTGTCTGGAGATCTCTCACTCGTCCTTTGACTCTGTACCCACAGGGGCAACGGGTTCCTTCGGCAGAAAGGTTTTGCCCGTTCTAAGCGGCAGCACATACTCGTGAGACACCGGGGAGTGGTTGAGGTGTGAACTGGGTTGCTGCAGACACAGCTGAGCTGAAAGCTGCTGCTTCCAGAGGGTGGTGAGAAACCATTTGACTATTCAAATACGTGTACCTGACTGCAGTAGCTGGGAGGGGGTGATATTGACCTTTTAAAGCACTTATTGCACTTCTGTTTCATCACCCCCTTGGAAAAAAGGGGGGAAAAAAAGCTGGGGGCGGGGGGAAGAGGGAAAGAAAACTATGTACACAAACATTTCCATTTGCTCAGAAAATTTCTTTGAAATATCAGGAATTTGATTTGCTGTTACCCGCTTGCTCCTTTATTATCGGATACTGAAGCTGAGTTTTGATCAAACACTTGAGGTGAGCGCGGCAATGCCTGAGGAAACCGCTCAGCCCGCACTACCTCGCTCGGCCACCAGGTGTCGCTGCGCCCGGCCCGGCCGCGCTGACCCCGCCGCGGAGTTCGTCCTCTGTCCATTGTGGGCATATTTATTTATTTTAACTTACTAATTGCTTTGTGTCCAGGAAGAGCTGCAGTTTCATGATACTGCCCACGCATCCTGCACTGCCATGGGCTATACAAGTAAGACATAACAATAGACAGAAGTACTGGCCCGAGTGCTCTGCACACACAAAACCTCTGCAGAGTGTCTCCATATCCTTCCAAGACCTGTCACAAATCAGAACTGACTGCTCCTGCCAGCTCTCTCCATAACCTCTGCCCAGTGCCTGGCACCAGGCAGTCCTAAATATATTTGTTCCCTGTCTGAGTTAGATGCACACATAAGGGTGGAAAGATGAGGTTCCTGTCCTTCTTCAAGCTGCCAAACCCAACATACTACTGACGACAAGAGAAGACAGATGGAGCAAACAGCAGATTGGAATCTTTTATTCAGTAATCAGTCCTGCTGTGTGGGTAACATCTTAGCAACTGGAACCTAAGTATGCAAAAATACTGAGTTTTCACAGTGAAAAACCAGACAGTATAAAATATTCCAGTATTGCCTCTTAGAACCATTATTGAAATAAGACCTCTGTTTCAAAGGCAACGTGCTTATTTATTGTTTGTTTTCTATGCTCAATCCCTCCCCCCAAAACACTTATTCAGACAGTAACCCTCCTCAGCCCCACATTACCCGCACGTGCTGTGGGGCAAGAAACACTACATGAAATCCCTTCCTGATTTCCAAATGCTGATTGAAGAACGTCCTCCCAGTGGTGCCGAGCTCCAGGAAGACGCAGATGACCGGAACACGGAGCTCTCCCAATGTTCTACACACCACAGGTACTGCTGGTGCTACTGAACTCGGGCCAGAGGCTCCGTCTCCCGGAGGAGCCACCGAAGAGCTTCGTGCCGGCCTTGCCTCTCCAGCTCTGCTCCAACCACTTCCCTGCACTTCTGATGGTACTCGTTCACCCAGTTACACTGGAGAAAGGGAGGGGTAGGGCATTCATCAGGAACAAAGAAGAGAGTTTGTGACCTTACAAGTTATGTACAGCCAAAAACATTTGTAGGCCCTTGTGCTCTTTGGGTCTGAGCTGTTAGGCTGGGCTGGAATCCTGTCCTGAAGAGACAGATCTCTATTACATGGAAGTGACTTGTAAATTTGATGAGGGTAGGAACTGAAGGAATTCGTCCTGCATTTTCAGAGGAGCCAAGAGTCATTTCAGCTAACAAGTCAAGTCTCTGCAAATCACTGCCTCCAGTGAGTCTGAATCACTCACTCCAGTGAGTACCTTGGCACAATTTACTAAATAGCTTTGCAAAATTATAACTGGACAATGCACTCCTGTGGCACAAGCTGCCCTATTGATCTGAACAGGTAACCCTAGGGCAGATCTTGGTACCCTTCACAACCCTATTCAGGAAATGGAAATGCAAAACAGGGTTATCATTCCAAAAAGGAGGATGTGCTGAGGTAAAATAAGGAGTATAGTAGAAAAACAGGATGAAATATGCCATGGAGAAGGTAGTGGGAGACAGAAAGCTTAGAGTATGAAGCTCTTCAGGAAATAAATGCTGCTGAGCAGGTATCACAGAAGTCTGCTCAGAGCTCATGTGTACTGAGCAATGGGGCGTGCCTGAATGGGACTGGTCACAAGCAGATGCAGACAACAAGATGGGACAGTCATCATTTTTGTCCTTGGGGAGACAGCTTGGTAAGACAGACATTTGCCAGAAGCAAATCAAGGCAGGAGTAGGAAAAGAGATGATAGCAGCAAGTATCATATTAAGGGAACTACCAAAACAACATAATTGGTGGGATCCTCACTGTCTTCATCATATAACATAGATTGGAAGGACGTCTGAAAAGCTTGTTTAGTTCACCCCCTCACTTCAAGCTTAAAAATAAGTCAGAGTGCTCAGGATTGCTCTCTGGATTTATGAAAATGAACAATGGCCAGTGGTTCTAGCAAACAGAACAAAATAAGCTGGTTCTAGTGCAAAGAAGGCAATGCAAACCTGTTTTACTTACCTCCTTTTCTGTCAGCAAATTAACATCAATCATTTTCGTCTGGATTGGAACCAGGGTTAAGGGTTCAAAGGTCAGGCTGCCTCTGTTTTTGAAATTGTACTGCAGCAGAAAGACAAAGATTGTACAATTTTAGAAATAGCTCCACCCCGATTACACTTACTCCTTGGTTATGTCATCATTACAGAATAACCAAGGTAACATTCAGATGAGAGAGTAGCAACTTACAGCAATATTTTTCTTACAGCTCAAGCAAAGAATCTCGATATAAACCTTAGTTACTTCTTTCAATGGTCCCTCTCTAAAGGTCAAAATTGTACAGGACTTCAGCTTGATGACTATATGATCATTTTCAGTCTGGCATTTCTAAAAGCATAACCCAGCCAGACTGGTAACTACAGTGTCAAAATCTGCCTGTAGTTTTGTTTCTACTGCCACTGATGGCTCCCTACCAGAGAGGAAAATCCCAACTTGAGATCAACCCATTCTATAGCAATGACTCCAAGGGGCTGAATAAAGTTGCTTCAACATACAGACAGAAAACAATTTAAAACAACTCTCACACACACATTTCAACCATGGAAACTCTGCAGAAGCAAAACTGTCTTCTGTGCTCGCATTATCAAGGGAGACTTAAAACCAGTGTTCATCAATAAGGGGTTTTGGAGACCAGGAATCTTCAGCAGGATTTAACTGTCTGCAGCATGGTCCCACATCAAGTTCCAGTACTTTAATTTTAATAACCAGCAAGTCATGGAGAAAGGTGCATCTTGAGCAGGTCATTCACCTTGGTTTCAGCAGGGATGACAAGGACAACGTTTTCTATTCGGATCCCAAAGGACCCATCTTCATAATAGCCAGGCTCTGCAGAAACAGACAGTAATTAACTAAGCCACATTGCTGCACTCTGCAAGTACTTATTCCCTATGGCCAAACTTCCCCTCTATGTCTTCAGTCCACTGAAGTCACTAAGCAATCTTGACATCAGGCAACCACAGAGGCAAACAAATTTCTGATGCTACTAAATCTGCACAAAAGCCCCGAGCAAGGTGACAGCAAAAGTTCTCAAAGAGAGAAGAAACAAGACAGACAGCCCGCAAGCTTCAGAATCTCCTTGGAATTCAGGAGAGCACAGAACACTTGTGTTCAAATACCAGAAACTCTGAAAATACCAATGTCTTCATGAAAAGCAGGTGGGTAACCCCTTCCTCAAAACACTCTTTTAGAGACTGTTTCCCTGACTTCCTGAGATGACCTTGCAGCCCTGAAGGAATGTAAGTCTCTCAGCAAACCCCAGCAGGCTGTTAATTTACTACTGGAAGAATAAGGCATGCAAAGATTTAACAGCTGCCTCAAATAGCCCATAGCAAAGACAGGATTAGCTCCTGAAAGCTTGGTGTCCACTTTGTACTGCAGCCAGTTCTTCCACAGTATGCCAGAGCCAGCTGGTCAGCACAGCTCTTCTGAGGCCTGTGCTGTAGAGAGCAGGAATCAGTCCTGCAGCATCCCACTGCAAAGGTGCTTCATGGAAGGTGAAAAGCTAATGTCAGGGTCTTTACCTAGAGAGCTTAAATGACAACTAAAACAGCAAGCTGAGGAGGCAGGCCCAGAGCTTTTGATGCAGCCTTTTCTTTACATCAGTGTCACATTTATCTTAAAGAGCTTGGTCCTTCCCCAGTGACCAGAGAGAATCACCAGTGATAAATACCATCAGAGACAATCATGCCAGCCTCCAAGGGCTCATCTGCAAAGGTTTTGTAGCTAATGCCGCAAGGACCCTCGTGTACATTTAGGAAAGAGCCAACTCCATGTCCTGTCCCATGCAGGTAATCCAAGCCACAGTCCCACAAGGCAGAGCGGGCAAAGGAGTCTAGAAGGTGACCTGTAGACAGACAAGAAGAAAGAATTTAATTAAGTCAGGCTCCCTCAGAGACACTGAAAATCACACTGAAGGTTCAAACCTGGAAAACATGCAAAAAAAAACAAAAACAAAAACAAAAACAAAAACAAAAAAAAAAAAAAAAAAAAAACAAAAAAAAAAAAAAAAAAAACAAAAAAAAAAAAAACCAAAAAAAACTTACCACCACCCCCTCAAAAAGCCTCATCACCCACAAAGAAAGCAAGTCATTGGATGGCTAGAAGTTACGGGGTAGATTTGGCAACTCTGACATTCAGTCCTTTTCTCAGCTAAAGAACCCTTCTCTCTTCCTTACACAGGTCTTCAAGAGATGGTTGTAACAGTAACATTGCACTGCTGCTTGTTCTACTGACATTTTCAGGAAATAATCTAATGGTTAAAAGTCCCATAGGGAATTCAGTACCTGTCTTAAAAGGAGCTGCATTTATTGAACTGAAAATAAGAGACCTGCCAATTGTATTTGGTGGACTAATCAGCCAGACTTTTTTGCCTGGAAGGTCATTCATTTCACACACTTTCATCTAGGTGGCACAGAATTTCTGTTGCCTGCATGAGAACACCAAGCCCATGTATCCAAGTTCAGATACCCTTCAATTTCAGTTTGGGTTTCTTACAGCACTGTGCACTTGCTTTTAACTTTCTTACCCAAAAATGCAAACTGAAGAAATCTCTAAAAAGAGCTGGTTTTGTATAAGGTGTGACCAGGGAGAAAATTACTCTGGAACAAATTCACCAGAGGTAGATGATACGTCCCAATTTCTCCTGCACAAAATAAAACCAGCTCCTTTGTGTGTCATATTCCCATGTATTTTCCCACTGATACAAGAGATTCCACAGTAATTGGAAGAGAATTAGCTAGTCCTTAAGAAGCTGGAAAGTGACCTCTCACTTTGATAGGGCCATTAGTAAAGAATAAAGACAATCTCCAAGCACATTTGTTAGAGTGCCACTGACTGATGAATGTCACTATCACCCTAGAGCCAGAGCACTTCCAAAATCCTTCAGACTGCCTGCCTCAGAATTTTCAGCACTGGTTGAAGCTGAGAGAGAAGGGATCAGTAATCCAGAATCCAAGCTCTTGTGATGGAAACACACAGTTATATCAACATCTGTCTGATCTGCCTAGACCTGTCAATCATAACGCTGTTCTCAGACCACTTAATGGTTCTTCAGAGGGTCAAAACACTCCAGCTCACCAACCCACCTTTGGTTCCATTTGGGAAGATGGCAGCACTCACAGCTATATGTCCCTTCAGGACATATGTGAAGCATTCCTGTCAAAGAAATGTGTGCCGTAAGTAAAGAGAGAAAGGAAAAGCTTTGTATTCCCCAAGAACAGAAAGAGAGGATGCATCTTGTAGCCAACTGCAAAGGATATGGAAAAGCTTGCTCATGCTCTTGTGTGGCTGGTAATGCCAAACCAAACCATGAGCAGAAGGAGTTTACATCACCCTGAAGACCCCTCTCCAGTAATTACAGAGACTATCACAAACTCAGACTGCAGGTTTAGCAGCAGCATTCACCTGATCTACGTGACTGATTTTCTTTGTGGCTGTACTTTTACTTCCTGGGCATACCCTACAGCATATTTTTGTCACTAAGTGAACTGTAATAATGAAATTAGTTTTACTTAACACTAATAAAAAGTTAAAGAAGCAACTTAAAATAAACAAAATTACACTGCTAAATTTCCAATACAGACCTTTTCAGGTAAGTCTGAGACTGATTTTTTATATCATAAGCTAGGCATAATCTGACTGGAGCCTTGCACCAGACACTGAGCTTTGCACTAAATTAGACCCCCTGGCTCCCTTCTTGGACAAAAGTAATGTTTATCCTCAGTCTGCTGACTTTCTTATTTCCTAGAGGAAACAAGTCATTTTGCAGATGAGAGCTGTGCATTTTAAGATAGAAAGGTGTCAATTCTCTAAAGCAGTTTATATTTTGGAAGTCTGAAGTATGATAGTCTCCTTTTCAGTGCTTGTCCAAATGCTGCCACACACTGGTAAATAAATGGTAATTCCATAGAGAACTTTGACTACATAGCAATAGAATACATTACTAATTTAAGTATCTCTTAATAATAAGAATCAGATCACAATCCACACTGTGATCCCAACTTACCTTTTCATAGGCAGATGGTGTGCCAAAATGCATTGTCCTGGTCACATCTGTTGTACCATCCCTTCAGAGGCAAACAAAGATGCAGGAACCAAAGGGATGGGGGAAAAAGAAAGATCAAAGTGAGACTGCACAGGAAACCCAGTCACACTGCAGCAAACCAACCAAGCTCATAAATGGATAAAGTCATCTGCTCTGTGCTACACAAGACTGATGATGTAACTGCTCCTAATCTCAAAAACTCCTGAACACAATACCACAGATGTAGCAATAATGATTTACAATTCACACTGTTATCTTTCCCAAAGCTCTTCCCAAATTAGAATCTAAATTTCTCATAAAAACGATGCTAATTTGAGGTTTAGCAACAGGTACCTGTCCATTGAGAACAGGCCAAATTTAGCCTATTTGTATGGAAGGCGATTCACCAACAGCTTTAAAACACACACTTTTGCAAAAATGACAGCTATCAGCTCAGAAAAGGGAAGTGTAAAGGAGGATAGTATCCCTTTCATCTTCAGGATGTCTTGTGCTAATATTTCTGCAAATCATCCTGCATTTGGATAGGGGTTAATCTAATAAGTCAGAAACTGGCTCTAAGTTCCTTCTGTAAATAGCATTTTGAGCCTGCTGTCAAAAACACAGTGGCTCTTGAAATAATGAGTTCCCTTTGAAACGCTCACTCCTGTCCCTGTGCTCTTCTCCAGTGCACACAGGCCGTGGGCACAAAGAGCTCACGGTTTAACTTCTCAGCAGGGACAAGCAAAGCATCCCTATCACAATGCTGTGGTAAGTGCCATTGATGTCCAGCTTACACT
This sequence comes from Vidua macroura, assembly GCF_024509145.1. Taxonomy (NCBI): domain Eukaryota; kingdom Metazoa; phylum Chordata; class Aves; order Passeriformes; family Viduidae; genus Vidua; species Vidua macroura. Next base: position 10,441,919 of record NC_071578.1, on the reverse strand, counting down.
GTATCCAAAGGGCTGCTTTTCATAGTGGCACTAAGGAAATTGTTAATTAGGCCATCAGAGGGGAAGAAGAAAGATCTCCTTGTAAAAATCTTATCAAAGGATGTCTGTATGGTTCTTTTTCAAAGCTCTTCCTGACTGACATAACAAAAAGGCATAGCTCTAAAGACAAAGCCCATCTCAAAGGAGCAGCCAGGCCTGTTCTGCGTCTTCCTGAACAAGCCACTTCTCATCTATTTACACTGGTTAAAAACATCATTTCTTTCATTTTCCATGGAGTCAAGAGTTCCACAGTAAAGGAACTGAGGCCACTGAATGGCACCATCAAAACAGCATTGAGTGAGTTTTCAGACATGATGCCTTCCCAAAAACATACCCAACACCCAAGTGGCCACTGGGATGAGGAACCCTGACTCTGAGTCTCTCTGAAAAGGCAGAGAGCACCACGGGGCAGTGCTGTCCTGCTTCTTCATCCCACCTTGTCCTGACCTCAACATCAGTTAAATCTGCCCACAGGACAGATCCTGGCAGGGTAGGCACCTCACCCAGCTGTGCAGGCTGCAGAGTAGGCAGCCCAAGGCTAAGCCAAGGCAGTCAGGCCTGCTCCCTGTTCCTGCAACTTAATACCAAAACCACCAGCTAAAGCACAGCTCCCATCACACTGGGGATGGATGGGACTCAGATGGGAACTGTACTTTGACATCTTGTCCCTGACCCCAGCAAGGCCTGTCAGCAGCCCTGATCAGTCTACTCAAACCTCCACATTGCCTTGCTTGCCAAGGCAAATGTGAGCTGACCCTGCAGAGGTCATGGGGAAAAGAACACATGGCAGTTCAGCACCATTTGTCCACTCACTTGTACTGTGCTCCTGAGTCCAGGAGGAAGATCTCGTTCACTGACAGCGTTCTGTTGGTCTCAGGAACTGGCCTGTTCAGTTAAACACAAAGGTTTTTGTTCCACAGTTTTAAGGTCTCCAGCCCACGTCTGCAGTCCAGAAACCATATTAACAACAAGCTTGGATGTGTTGGCTCTGATTTCTTGTGGCAGTGATGGAAATCCCACACATGCTGAGCCAGGGATCATACTGAGGAGAGGATTTGTATACAGCAAATGGCACTACAGTACAGAGCTTTGCTGCTTCCAACAAAACCCTCAACATCTGTTTCTGGATGTATTTCAGAGCAGTTGTGGCACTTCATACTCATGCTTCCCAGACTTCCAGCCCCGAAATAGCCCTTTTCTATGGCCCTGAGCAGATCAGCATCATAATACATGCATCCTGCCAGCAGGGAAAGATCTTTACTTAGTAAGGAGTAAAGAAAGAGGAGTAAGGAGTAAAGCAAGCAACATCTCCTTGGAGTACTCTGTTGTGTCTCCATGAGGAAGTGAGACAGTTCATTCCAACTATGTTTGCTAAAGGTTGAAAGGAGAAGCTGTGTTTTTCTTACTTGTAGTGAATGATGGCTCCATTTGGACCTGTGCTTGATATGGTAGCAAAACTCAATTCAACAAAGTCTTTCTGCTGACTGAAAGAAAAGATTGTCATCACTACAGCACAAGTGAGAGGAGCACACCAAGCACCTAGGGCACCTGGAGTGCCCCATCCTCAATTTCACATCACCTCAGCCTTCCCCTTGGCCTTAAAAGCCACCTGGACAAATAAATTTGGGTAGAAGAAATATACAATTTGAAGCCGTGTTCTCCCAGCCATGTGGAAACCTGTTTTCCAGATCTACTCTTTCCTTAGAAGAAGAAAATTCACTGCCCAAATCACCCAGGAAGAAACGTGCTGAACAATTTCTACTTTGTTACTTATTTACTCAAAAGCATTTTAGAGCTCCTGCTGATGTACACATGTGAGTAACTCTCAAAATAAATGGTGCTCCTTCTCTATCAGAAGAGGAAGAAATCTGACGTTGAAATATACATTTCTCTGTGGTAAGGAAACAACTGTCTTGTATTTAAGTGTCCTAACCTGCAGTACTCCTTGTTGCTATCTCAAAAGGAAAGTGGAGAGGATCCAGTGGGCTGGGACTTGTATTTCCCAAGAGACCCAATTCTTCCTAACTCTTTCAAGTTTTCAAATAAATCCATTAGTAAAGGTCTGTCCTCAGGTAAAATATATCTGTAAGTGAGATGCATTTCTAAAGAATAAAATAAAAACAACAGATAAAAAAAGCCACTCAGAAAACCTCCTCAGAGTAGATTTGCTTTTTACCTGCGGAACTCCTCTGCTTTGTCTGAAGCAACTATTTCTGTTACTGTTCCCTTTGGAACCTGGTGGACAAGGACATGGGTTGCATTAGTGCAGCAACAAGCAAAGAAAACCCTGTATGCTTAAACACTGGGTCCTGTCTGTGCCTTATGAAACCCTGGAAGTGGCTTCTTTCCAGGTTTTTTGTCCTCATTCCTCAGTAATGACAAACACAAACCCAGCAACATTGTGCAGGGCATTTGAGAAGAAGGAAGTGGAGACAGTCATAGCAGGATTTCTGAACCCTGACTGGGGAGCAGCTAGTGCAGTACTAACTTCATGGAGATGTGCACAGGCAACATCTCACAAGGCAACATCTCTTCGAAGTCAGGTAACACTAAGCTTATAACAACTCATGCTGTTAGAAATTTTATGCTTTTAAATCAGGAATGGAAGCAGTTGCAGAAAAAAAACAAAGTGTGTTAAATTTTACTTTAGGCATTTGATAGATTCAAACCTGTGACACAACTTCCCCTGGACTGGAAAACAGGCAAAGCAGGGCAAGAGCTAGGTTTTATAACCCCTGAGGCTGATTTCTTGAGGTACTCAGACATGTAAAAAGGCACCTTCTGGAAGTCATCAAGCCTTCTCCATAAATAAAGTCAATAGACTCAGACATGGCACAGCTTATTAAGTTGCTGTGTAACACTTGGCATTCTGTACATCCGCTGTGTACTTCTAACCCAGTGAATACACAAATAATTTGGTTTTATCCTATTTTCACAGCACCTCCCATTCATAAATTCCAAATTGTTCATACTGGCAGACAACGCTGATTATCATGAGAATAATTCCGAAGTATTGTATGAAGCTGAATATTATTTCATTATTTACACTACCAAACCAGCACAAGACGGCATCAACACTACACTACGCCTGCTCAGGTAATTTCTCACTTGTTCAAGTTTTGGTCTGTATAAAATTAATGGGAGAATGTTTTCAAAAAATTTAATTCAGCCTTGGATAAAAGCATGTCTGAAATCCTCGCAAAAAAACCTTAACCACCAGATAAACCCCCAACTGTTTCCCCACTTTTAATAAAGGCACTATAAAGACTAACAAAAAGCATATGCCAAAGAAGAATTTTACACAGCAATAGAACATTTAAGTTAAAAAAAAATTATACAATACCTCTTTTTCCAGCCAGTTAAAGAGCTCACACAGGGCAACAGCATCTTTAATCTACGTTAAAATAGGCACAAGAAAAGGGAATTGAGAAGGAGAAAGATTTATCAGTCCTCAGTATAAACAGGTTTTGATGCAAAAGAATTCAACCTGTAAGTTTCAGAAACACAAACTAAGAGGTGATCCAAGAGGTATTTTCAGGTTTTGCACCCTGTAATTAATATAAACACTGGAAATGTATCTGGAGAGTTAAACGAATGTTAATAATTACTGCTGGGACATATCTTACTGTGTGAAGTCTGGCTTTACCCCCCCCATCACTTTCAAGACTATTTTGCTTTAGCAGCCAAGATCTTGCATCTCAGATCGCAGAAGACAACCACACGACACATCTGGTGATGTGACAGGAGAACATGTCCTTTGGGCACACAACCACCACACAGTCTCTGTCACACAGCTTCTGGCTCTCTTGCCTTATGACCCCCATTTTTGTTCTTTTTTATTTCTCCTTGCAGCATGCAAGGGGCAAGAAGCAGGAGATGTGTACAAGAACAAGGCACAATTTTGTCCTCAGGTGGCAGGTGACAAAGCACCTCTTCTCAGTACAACTATTTTTACTTCCCCTTAACTAATAGAGAGAGAAAAGCGTTTAAATAGGAAGTACTGGTTCCCAAGAAGCTGCAGAAAATATGGGAAAAGCCCAAAACTGCCAGCCCTGCTTCAATTGGCAAATTTCTCTTATTGTGAAAACTGCTGCTTGAAAACTAACAGGAGATAAAAGTATAGCCCCACGATGAACCTGTTTCACAGGCAGATTCCTTGCTTGAAAATTTGAAGCTTCCTGGGAAATCACCCTCACTTCCAGTGTCATGATGACAAGACTAAAAGAGTGCTTTGAGGACACTGGCTGCTTCTGAACATCTTGGCCTGCGCTTTGCACCATGTGTCGAAGAATTTCTGTGTGTTATTTAGGCTGTGTTTATTCAAATTATAACAATTTGAAGACTCCACTGACAAAGACAACAGAACTAGCAAAGGGGAAAGAATATCCCTTTAAGGGCCCACACTGCAAACAAAATTTCTCAAGTCTGCACAGTCTTCCCACAAAGTAAGGCTGTTTCCTCACACTATTGCAAATGTTGTTCTTCAAGGGAATGCAAAACAAGCAAAAAACCTGCTTCAACAGCAGTAGGTGTCTGACAGAAGACCTTTTTTTATCCTGCCATCCAAATTCTTATTTGCTTTTTATCCAAAACATTAAAACCAAAAAGAAAATGTTATTTCTTTCCCTAAAAGTAAAGCAAACCTGTTGCCATGTGCAAGGAGACACTCAAGGCTTCACTTACGTGTGCTCTTCTCATGCCTTCTGTTTCTGCTGCGTTCTTCACAGCTTTTGCAATGCAGATGGGGGTATATGGGGTGAGGTATCGGTAAGCCTGCAGCAGAAGGACAGGGATTACTTGTGGATTAGTCAGACTACATAATCCTACAGATTTAATAACTCAGCCTGGCCACAATTTGTACTTTGGCAGCCTCTCTCAACCTTCAGCACTGTGAGATGCTGGTTGCCAACAGTCAGCTAAGTGCACTGGGGAATAGAGAGGAGAAACAGTCCCCGACTGAAAGAACAGCCATAGGGAAATCCAAAGAACTAAACAACAGCTTGTCATGAAGCAGGGTGAAGACCTGCATATCCTAAATACCATATATCTACATCAATGTCTGAGCTATATATTCCTGTTGCTGACAGACACTGAAGGTCCAGAGACCAATGAGAAACACTAACCCCTGATGCTATGGTAGAACTTAGGCTGTGGAAACGACCTAAAAGCCACCTTGACTTGTTACCTGACAGTCACCCTCAAGTAGCAGGGAGCAAAGGGTACCCAGCCCAGGTACCAAGCACTGAGCGCCACCACTGTCAATGATCAGCAGCTCTGACAAACACATCAAGGCCCGAGGAAACATGAAAGGCCTTGGCAAAGCTCAGCTTTACATGCTGCCAGTTCTGAAAGGAGCTTACATCAGTGGTTTGAGACAAAGTTTTCCTGTGTTTGGATGGGGTGACCCTGCATTAACAACTAGTAACTGATCCCTTACTACTGCACACTTCCTCAAACACCAGCTGTCCTTAGATTAGCAGGAATGCTTGGCTGGTTTCAGCACATCTTCAGAAATTCACCAGCTGAGATGACTTACCCAAATCTCATCACACTTGGCATCAGAAGAACCAAGTCTTTGGCCCAGTTCTCTGCTCTACCCATTATATATGAGGAGATGGGATGAGCACCTACAGAAGCATAGCCCAAGCAACATGTTGTTTCCTGCTTTAAATGCATCAGCATACAAATATATATCACTCAAATTCAAGGAAAGGCCCAGTAGATCCTCTGCAAATACTAAATTCACATAAATCCTACAGGCTTACAATTTCCAAATTCTTAAAAACAGCAAAACAATTACATTACATAATGCAGTAACTAAATTACAAAAGAAGTCACAAGAAAGTCAAGAAAGTCCTTTTATCAGTCAGGATAAATAGTTAGATTCTTAGTTTGGCTTGCCCTTTATAGATACTGGTAAGTACTATTAATCTTCTGTGAAAAGTATATTTACATGCAGCTGTAAACAAATCTGTAAAGGGTTTGCATATCTGTGTTTAATAATGGAATGGATTTTTGCCAGTGTCAATATTTGGCTCTGATGGAGACAGACAGTAGATGGACTTCCAGCTCTGGTGCTCTTCACACCAGCTGAGCAACTGGCCTGGAGTGCTTTGAAGTGGTGGAGAGCCAAGAAGGAACTAGAAAAACTCTGGCTCTTTCAGTGACTCTCTAAGTAGCTTTTAATCAAGACATTTCAGTCCTCCTTGCCTGCTTTCTATTGCACAGAGCTCCTCGAGGCAGGGACTCTCCCCATTGCACACATTACATTGCATGCAGCACTGTAATGACTCAGTATCAGCCAAAACTTCCAGCGCTCAGGGGGTAAATAATGTCACTCTAACTCATATTCCTTTCTCTAGGTCAGACCTTCTGTACTTCTCCATATGGATACTCCACATAAATCAACTACAGCAGCTCACCCAAACTGGGGATAGACCATTGACTGCAACTACAGCAAGGGGCTTTGTACTCTGAAGTCAAAAGAACAACAATTTATCCTGAATGCTCCGTAGACACTATGCTGTCAGTATTCTGTATTAGGAGGCCTAGAAATGGATTGATGGTGTCTGAAGATTTAAACCTGGACAGGGACAAAAACCTGTATATTTACTCACAGTATCTGTTAGTTACTAGACATCACTGTAAACAGGATGGTATTCCAGAGAATGCAATCTCTAGATGTATGCAAGATCAAACAAGAGATGTAAACAAGATGCATGGAAACCAGCTTATTTGTCCACACTTGCTGTGTCCTTCCCCATGTATCTTTCATGGCTGTTAGAATATTAGGTGGCCAGTGGAAGTCCCAGACAGCAAGTTCAAAAGGATAGCAAGATATAGCATGTATAGCTGTGCAGAAATTATTCTGATGCTACAACTGTCCCTCAGCAGATGCACTAAGTGCATGGACAACCAGTGCCTGCAGGTTATCTGTGTCCTCACAAGATTCCAGGCTACAAAAACTATCATCTTCTCCCTCCTGCCTTCAGTAAAGGACATCACATATTCCCTGATATCCTCAAGCCATTGAACTAAATAATGGTGGTTCACCCTCAGACACTCAAATCAAGCCAAATGCACTCTCCCAGAAGTCCTGCTCAACTTTCCTGCTTCAATTTTCTGCAAGTTTCCAGTTTTTGCTGCTTGTCCACATGAGGCTGATGCTCCACCCGTGGGCAGAGTGACCTGAGTTCACCCTGCTGCCTCTTCCCTCCCCTCTCTCACTGTACTTTTATCTTAAGCTGACAATTCTTTGGATAAATCGGCTTAGCAAGTTGGAAGGGCAGTTCCAGCAGGAGCAACCCCAGGATTAACAACCCCTCGATACCTCAGCATGGCTGGATCCCTTCTGCTCCAGCCTGCATCGGGCTTTGCAGAGGAGAAACTGAGGCCAGCTGCCCTCATTAACACCCTTCCTAACCACAATGAGCAGAGAAGAGAAAAGCATTTTCCCCTGCTAGGGCCACTGACCTTGGGAATGGCCTCAGTCAGAGCATAGCTGGCTTTGTCACTGAGCCACACTTTCTCCTTGGGTGAGAGGCCTGCACCAACAGCCTGCAGTTCCGACAGGATAGATCTGTAGGGCATCACCTGGATTTTGAACTCAGGTTCCAGGGTGGAGTCAAGCTGTAAGTGCTCTCTCACAGCTGGATCCATCATCCTGTCACCGTCAATGAAGAGCCTGAGAAACAAATTACAGAGATCAAATAGGTGAGACCACATCTGACAGTGGCTGGAGTAAAGGAGCGAAGGAAAAACAAATCTGGCAATATTTCAGGGAGAAAGGAGATCATGAATTATGCACTCTACTTTGTCCTATGTCATTTTAACCACCAGCGTTCACACAGTTTAAATCCCAAATTGAAATTAAGAGTTGCCACCCCAATGAGAGGAAAGAGCTGACAGCATTTCTATTTGTATGACACAGTCAAAATGGCTACATCCCACCACTGTGCTTGAAACAGGAAAGTAACAGAAGCAAGTGACAGCCACTCTCTAACTTTTAAGGGCACCATCTGGAAAGAGAAAAGCCACTGTAGTTCTACGTATCACATTGCTCTCACTTTGACTGAGTTGAAAAGTTCAGCTCAACCTTCACACAGCCTGTACTCACTCACCCAGCCAGGTTTTACCTTAGATGGATCTAGGTAGCAGCTTACAGGTGCCTCCAAAGGAAGTGTGCTTGCTCAGTATAGTGCTATAGGAACTGTGAGGCTCAATATATGGGGCAGTCACAGGAAAGAAGGCTTCTGTTATAAGCCAGCCCTGATACTTTCCTGCATTGTCCCTGCAGTTTTGAAGTGACTCAGCAATTAGACTTTTCCCTAAAGTTTGTAATGTCCAGGCCAGCCACATTTCACCCAGAGCTCCAAAAGCCCTATTATCTCAGGGTGACAGACAGAGAACTCTGCCATCATGCCCTAGGTCACCCAGCAAGCCAGCCAAGGTGGTGAGGAGTGCAGCAGAGCTCTTGGCTGCCTCTCTAGCTCTGATCAGAGGAGGAGGGTAACTAATGTTGGAGACAAAACAACTCAGAAAGGACACTAAAGTACCCAAGCATAGGTGTTTTTGAAAAGACAAATACTTTGCTAGAACAGCTCTCCCCAGAAAAATGCATCTTGGGGAAGGGAATACAAGCACCTGATTGTGTTCACTCCTATGACGGCGTATGCAAAAAACACAGGATTGTACTCGACATCAGAGCCTCGAAGGTTGAAAAGCCCTGAAAAATAAGAACACCAAGAATCACAGTCCTGGTTCATCTTCTGCAACATTAGAGAAAGCCAAAAATAATCTCACAAAAACACAGGCAAACAATGAGACATTATGGGTGCAGGCTGTGAGTCCAGCAACCACCCAGCTGTCCCACAGCCTGCTTCATTCCTGGCAATCCTAAATTTATGCCAGGAGATGGCACCAGAACCACAGTATGAACACTCCCGGGTGTTTAAACTGGTGTTTAACTTCTAAAGGAGGGCTGGCTTGGAAAAAAGCAGGTACAGGCAAGGAAAGACAAGGACACGTGTACAAAAGGTAGGGTCTGCCCTTTCTGATCTGCGCAATGCAATAAAAGCTCACTTTGTAACAGCCAGTAAACTTCAAAGTTACAAACTATCATTTCATTCCAATCCTTTTGACATTTGAGGTAAGAGGAAGACACAATAGGCAAGATTACAATACCCCAAAAAGGCCTCTCATTTGGCCCCCTCCAATATCTCAGATTCAGACTGTACAGTCTTAGCTATTTTTACTACGATTTTATCCCACACGACTCCAGACAAAGTCAAGAGAGGAAGTAGATGTTCAGCATCTCTAAAATCCTGATTTTAGGGTCAAATAAAAACTCCAGGGTATCCAATTAGCTGAAATAAGTTACTCAAGCCAATAAGGCCAGCCAGCAGGACAGCTGGGAAAAGAACCAACATGTCCTAAATTACAACCCAGCACTGTATTCATCGAACTGTGCAAATTCTGCCATGAAAGTAAAAATAGAGCTTAATTCTCTCCAGGGAAGCAGTAAGTCACTTGAATGCAGGAAAGAGCCACAAAGAACTTTTTACTGCATGGGTACAAACTTCCTCACTCAGCCAACTTCCAATGAAGTAAGAAGGCAACAATCTCCTTTGTGGGTCTTTTTCTGTCCCCAGAAACTTGTCTGGAGTTTAATACAGTGAACTGAATTAGATAAAATAAAAACAACTTCTCCCCTTCCCCATTTCGGATAAGAAATCAACCAGACACCCAAAAATGAGCTGCTCTTGTGACCTTCTCTGGTTCATCTTAACACCCTTGATTCATAACCAAGCTTCACTTTGCTGGAGACATTTAATCTGAAACCACTTCAGGGCACCAATTTATCAGTAATTTAACTGGAGATGTGCCTGAAAAGGTGAGACATACAATCTCTGCTCATGCAGGCCTCCCCAGGGAGGAGTCATATTCACCACTCTCAGAAGTACTTCTTTCACAAAAAAAGCTCTTTGCTCAGTGTCCCAGATCCAGAACAGCCCACGGACCCCATCAAGTTGGCTTCACCCAGTGCCAGGGACATTGTGCCGGCAGTGCTGGAGTGAGGAAAACACCACCTCCATTTCTACCTTTCCAGATCAGACATGGGGCACAGGATGAGCAGCACTCACACCCTGCCAGTTTTACATTCCCCCTACAGCAGTGTGTGTGCTGGTGATTTCTGCAAAAACGACACACAGTACTAGGAACAGCAGTCCTGGGGAAACCACTGCAGTTTTTGGCCATTCTCCTTTCCTACACACTGGGCTGGGAGTCAGCCATCCTGGGGCCCCAAACACAGAGGAGACTCTAGTGAGACCCTGGGTTGAGATGATCTGGAAAAACAAGTTGAACCCTGACATACTTGTTTTAAACAAAGCATTGGCTGAACACTGGAGAGGTAGAGACTGACTTAAGAAGTTGTGACAATTAGGAAGATTGCTGTGAATGCTCTGTACCCCACCCTTGCTTTATGTATACAAAGCCACATGTTGCACTGCTTTGTTTATAGCCCAGACTCCACAGCAGAAAACAGTCTCCATTTTTCCAATGGGTGAGGCAGCATCAGGGTATTTTACAGCCAGAAAATCTCACAGGTCTTTTTCTTTCCATCACGCTGCCTCAGGCTTTGTATGTGACCTTCTCCCTTTGCCTGGGCTGTTTTTCAAAGGTGGTGATTTGCTGCATTTCCTGGGCCAAAACAGTACTCAGGAGCTGCACTGGTGTAATGAGGCATTGTGCAAAAATACAGGCTTGCTGTTTGTGACTTGTTACCACCACTGCACTTGATAAGAAGTTAATTGATGTCTAATGAACATGCTTTCATAAGGGTCTCTCACCCTGGCATAGTTCTTCCTCTGCAAGGCACGAAGAACATTTATTTTGTAGAAAGAACTGAGCAAGGAGATGCAAAGACTTACATGCTACTTCATCCAAGGCTGTTACCACAAACCACATGACTTTCCTCTCAGCCATTTTTGAACGGAGGGCTACAATTTTGTCTCTCCAGCTGAGCCCTGCAAAACACAATAGGAAAAGCTATAGTCCCTAACTTGGCTGGGGATGATGATGCAAACACAGACCAACATATCGTGCTTGTGCTCCTCACTCCTTTCTAATAACTGATATGAACAGTGTGCTGCCTTCTAGATGCCCATGGATTTGTTTTGAAGTCACCCAACTTCTAGAAAATGGTTATTTGAAGTTTTGAGAACAGAGGGGTCATTAGCTAAGGTTTGATCACCTTCTTGATTTATTCACAGTGACCACATTGTGCTGTGGTACTGGTTTTCTCTCTCCTTTGTAAGAGAAAAGCAAAAGGGGGATATAGGGCAATTGGAACAACACATGCCTATTGGGAGTTAAGCTACTCACCTGTGTAACTCAGGTCAAGCGTGATGAGAGGCTTGCAGGGGCGTTGAGGACAATCTGTCCAGATTGTATCGATCAGGTTTTCTTTGACAGGCACAAGGTCATGGCCAGCACTTCTCAAGGCTTTGGACATTCGCTTCCACTGGTCTGCCAAAGGGAAGAAAGTCAAGAGTGGGGGCTTTAAGGAGCACACACATGTTCAACAACAAATCTCTTCACAAAGGTCAAACTCAAAAATCAGAGTCTTCATCTTTCCTTCCAGCCTCTCCTTCTTCCCATTCCCTTAAGAAAGACAGCAAAATCTACTGCAGTTACAGCTCCACGAACATGCCACGGTAGCCAGTGGCAGGTACAGAACCTCACAGTCCTGAAGCCTCATGCTTGAGCTAAAGAAATGCTCCAGCTGGGAGACAGAAGTCTCTGGAAGAAGCCACAGCAGAAGGTGCCCTGAGGGTGTCCCCTCCCACAGTGCAGAACTGTGTTAGATCTAAGCTAGACAAGATGAGAGTCACTTCCACACAGCCACAAGATAGGTCCTTAATCCATCTGAACAAGCAAATATCTCCCCTTGCCTCCAGTGACCTTTGCATTGTGCCTCATGTTTTGAAGCATGAATAGATGGATACTCTGATATAAATTATACCTCTCCCTGTGCTTCCTACAGGAAAAGCTGCAGAGATCCCAAGACCACCAAGCAGGAGTAACAGCTTGAATTGTGCCTGGGTGCTCTTGCTCACATGCTGAGCAAGGCACCTTTGTACTAAAGTGCCCATGACAAGCCAAAGCACAGACAAAAAGAGGTGATCAGAATTCTGCTTTTCAGGTAAAGTCACTGCAAGCCTAGAAAGCAGTTCTCATCCTTTGTGCTTTGGAGCCAATGCACTGCTATGTAACTCTTGTGATACATGGCTAAACCAAAATCCAACCTGTTTGGCATAACAGTTTAACCACCACTACATCTGAAACATGGGTAGCTGCACACCATCACACAACAGCTCAGCCAGAGAAGCAAGGAAGCAAAATCCAGTTGCCCAACCCAGAGTTAGTAAAACCAACCTGCTGGAATAATGAAAGGATCCACTCCCACCTTTGAGCCTTCTGGGAGGACACTCACTAGCCAATCCTCCTGAGTTGGTGTATCTTTCAGGCCTTCAAGGATAAAAAAAAAAAAAAAGAGTTCAAAGAAGCAGTTACATTGTAACATTCCCACACTATGCAAAAAGTCCAAGCTAATGCATCAGAAATGTCTACTAATGAATGTCTAGACCCACAGGCAAGGGCAGTCACAGGACACTAAAGCAGAAGCTGTGTATCCAATATGTCCCAAAGTCCCTGCATGATGGGATATCCCCACAGCTCAAGATGTACTTGTGTGAAGTGACTGTTCTCCGTTGATCAGTGGAGCAGTATCCCAGGCTCCTGCATACCCATTTTCATGAGTGTCCAGTTGCTATCCATTTGATGTGCAGCTTGCAGGAAGTAGCGTCCATCAGTCCACATGGCTGCGTGCTGCTCAGTGACTATGGCAGTACCTAGGCAGGGAGGCAGAAGGGTGATTCAGGGTAGGCAGCCACCATGCAGAGACACAGACAGCAGGGACAGTGTTTGAAATTCACCCTAATTCCCTAAAAGGCGCCTCTGATCACTGTTTAAACATAATTCCTGTTTCAGTGGAGATATTCACTGTTTCCCCTGCCCTGTGACCTTCCAAATCCTATTGGAGACAGTATGCACAAGGATGCACCTTAATGAATTGCCTCAGATGAACTCAAGCAAATCTCAGCCAACCAGTGGAACTGGGCAAGTGGGGCTTTCCAAACCTTCTGTAACAGAGACTGTGATCTAACTTGGCTGCTGTCACAGTAACATATACCCTACATCCCTGAATTCCATCCCATCCTCTTTTGGGGAGGAAGCCTGGGCTCTGGCCACCCACAAAACACAGCTGATACCAGGCCTGCAGACAAGGGTATCACTCCCAGCTGTGAGCTGCACCCCTTTCCCAAATGTTACAGCTCTAGCAGAGATGGCTGAACAGGAAACATGAACATAAACTTCTGTTATTTTCACTGTCTGTCCCATTCTACTGACTCCATATGGAGGGATGCAAGCAGACAGCTGAGGGGCAGTGACATCCCAGCAAGGCACTCAAGCTGCCTTGCCCTTAACAATACAAAACAAAACAAACCATGGCACAAACTGAAACTGAATCCAAGTCTTTGGAGTCTGCATCTTGACAATACTCTTTGTCGCAAAAAAATGATGCTCAGATTAGCAGAGCATAGTTTCCAATTATTAACTCATTGTCTTCTACCAAATTCCCCCAAGACAAACCCCATTTTTTAAGTTGCTTCAGCCTGAAAAAATGAAGCAAGAAACGTAAGATGAGTCCCTGTGTGAAACCTCAATGACTGGCTGTGCATTAGGCTGGGAACAAACCTTCCAAGTGCATAACAAGGGCACAAATTAGAGAGGAAGGTTATGAAGAGGTTGCGCAGAAGGGGCAAAATTAATACAGGATTCATGTTAGTCATTAACAGCAGCCCACAGCCTTGGATTTATCACCTTCCAAATGAGGTCCCAGAGCTCACAGGAACTTATGAATAGACCCTCCAAATATAGGTACCAGTACTTATTAAACTGATATACAATTAGAGGGGAAAATAACTTCAGCAGACTAAAGTGACTTTCCAACAACCACAAAACAGAGTAATTTGCACAGCTTAGGGTACAGCTAGGGTAAAAACTAGGTCTCTTGAAACACAGACCTATCCTACAGCCAAGAAAACATCCTGTCTCGGCAAGATAAGCAAACTTTTCCACAGTGCTCAGTTTCCAAATGCAGAGTTTCTGGCCCTGGCTCTGTTCAAACAGAAAGGCCAGCTAAACAGAAAGGCCATCCACTATTCACCCAGCCCAAACGGGCAACGTAAAAATCTGTTCATACTGGCTGCACATCAATAGAAATGACCACAGGTTACAGGCACCACATTAAACAGTTAACAGCATTTTACTTTATGAGAGGTTCATTTAGGGGTCAAACATTTTCTGAAAACTTGTTATTCCGCTGATATTACATAATTCCAGCGGGTAGCCAAGATATAATTCTGCAGATGCTGAAATGGGAATAAAACAGTCCAAACAAGCTGGATAGATTTTCTTTTCCATCCTGCCTCTATGCCATGAAAGGAACTATTTCTTTAGAGGAAAATTATGCAAGAACCCAAGTTCTGGAAAGGTACCTGCAGAGCCATCAAATCCAGAGATGAATGCCCTTCTGCAATCACAGGGTGCAATGTACTCGCTCTAGAAAACAAAAGAGGCAGCAATTATTTATAGCAGCAGGGGAAAAAAACAATCATCTGATGACAAATACTTTGATAAGCTTTTTCTCCTAAAGGACACCACAGAGAGAACAAAATGAGTTAAAAATTCCTGGGCTCTACTCCACTGTGATTATACTGTATTTATGTTGAACTGGTGGGTTTTTTTAAGCTGCAGCACTTTTCTCCCACAAACATCTGTAAACACTGAAGTGCTTCAGAGTTTGCAGACTTTTATTTCACACTCAGCCTCCCCTTTGGGCAACAAACAAATCATGCCCTTGAAGCTGCAATATGAAGGGAAAGGAAACCAGAAGCACCCCTCAATCTTGGGGTAATCAGCACATAAAATCTGAAAAATTCACTATCTCCACTGAAGTCCTCTCACTGTCATTTATAAGAATTCCTTTAAGACACTTTTTTTCCTGCAATAGTGACATTGAAAGAAAATCATCAAGGTGGTAAGACTGTAAAAGATTTAATGCTTGGGAGTTTTCATAAATGGATACCAATCCTTTCACTTTTTCCTTGCCTACTCAAAATCAGACCACAGCCAAAATCAAGAGTTTGATGGATGAGAGGGAATCAAAGGCAATTAGTCCATCTTCATCCTAAAGCTGTCACAACCTATGTTTCTGGACACATCTTTTCAGAATGTTGTAGAAGAGCCTGAGAATGCACAGACACCTGAACTGCCAACAACAGGAACTGCCAAAATTAAAAGAACAACTGAACCTTCACATGGCCCACATGACTTTTTTTATGGGATTCCATTCTGGCAAGTTTGTAGGTCAGAACTGCTGAGTAGGCCTGTTAATGAACTAGTGCAAATCAGCAAATCAGCTTAATCCAGGCTGACAGCACTGACGTTTGAGCTGCAAAACCCCTGGATTTGTACCTTACAAATGGTCTGAAATCCAAGCCTGTTTCTCTGCCCCCAGCTGTGCTGGGGCCAAAGAAACATCTTAGGAACTGAGCTAGGAAATCACAGCCCAATTCTCAGGTGCTTTTAGTCCCTACTGTGATAGAATCACCTGATTGTTAAAATATACTCCCTTCAAATCTGTTACTACTTTCTAAGCAAGACAGAGTTCAAAGCACAGGAGTGAGTGAACAGCACAAATCACAGCACCTGGGACCAACTCTTTATTTCTGCTCCAAATTACACCATCATCAAACCCCTTTCACAACAGCCATGTCTCTCCCCTCCTGGGAGAAGCCAACTAACCATCCACCACTAACATTTTGAAACTGAACCTTGGGACAGCAAATCTCATGGCTTAAAAGAGGATCTTGTTGAGTGGCTTTTGCTCCCAATTGCCAGGGAAGATTCCTGGTACATACTCCAAAGAAATCTTCCATTTTACCTAAACACTAGTGAGAGTTGGCAGAAAGGAGGGGAGTATGGAAACCATCCAGACCCTCCTCTCTGACCCAATTAGTTTCCTGTGCTTTTCCTTGTCCAGCCCCATAGGGCTGTGACATGTTCAGCATGTCACATGTCTCCTGTAGGGAGAAGGGAGGTCAGGATAGACACCTTGGGAAAGGATGACTGCCCTCAGCACAGCTCCAGCTGATGGGGTGGATTCCTCAGCCACACACTGCACATTATCACCACTGAGCATCTTGAAAATAATGGCAAAGGCATCAGCAGACAAAGTGGACAAAGCTGTTGAGGGAACAGAATCAAGTGTCTCTTTCCCCACTGCCTGCCTCAGAGCAGCAGGACAGAACATGAAGGCAGTGATGCCAGACCTGAGGATTCCTCATTTCAACACTCCCTAGAGACTATTCAGCCTGCTGACTGCTCTGATTCCCCTCTCCCACACTTCCCAGTTCAAAGCAGGACATCATCTCCCAGGGTCCAATGCCAATAAGAGATACTGGAAATTTCCCATCATGGATCACATCACTTAAATACATCCCAAATGATGTACTTATGTACAAATGAGAGCAGTGATTTATTTTCCATTTCTGTTGACCAACATAGCAGAGACTACAGGCTAGTTTGCTTCTGAAAAAGCAACTTCACATTCATAGCATGGGTTAACATCACAGAATGATGAAATGGATGAAAACAATTTTTAGAAAAATATAAGAGGAAAAGAAGTGCATGGGTTTGGTAAAAGCTGACCCAAATAAGTAAAGACCTTGACTACATGGACATACCTCATGCTATCCCATTCACAGACAAATCCAGGGAGTGTTTTGAAAGTTTACAATGAGGCAGAAGGGCTTTAAAAGGGAGTATCAGGGATCTGGAGGGAAAGACAGTTGATTCATCTGTCAGTCTGAATTCTTACACACCCACCTGTTCTGTTCCATGCATCAACCCCCACTGTGCAAAGATGAGCCCATGTTTTGCACAAGCTAAAATTACATGGGGAACACCTGTGTATGCCACACAAAGCATAGACCACAGCACACTGAGAACAAGGTATTTCCCTAGGGTTTGTCTTGCAGCTCTGATGGCCTCAGTCTTTTCACATCTGCTTCTCACCATATCTGTCAGTCACACAGACAAAACTGGGGGCTACATCACAAAAAACCCTCATCTAAGCCAGGAAGAACCCCAAAAAAAAATCAGTGCTGCTTGTCCCCAGAGCCTGCAAGGTTGTGCTGTAAACATGTTGAAGCTCATTCTAGTCTAATGTCAACCAAGATCGGCAATGCAAAGTGCATCTGGCTACCCTCAGAGGCATGACACTGGTGTCATTAAAGAACGAACACTACAGTGTACCTGGAAGGAAGGGAGGTATCACTGCCAAAAACCTAACTGCACTGGAAAGATCTGGAACACGCCAGAGCAGCCTGTGCACAAGCCATCTCCTGCTTTATAACTTGGCTGATTCCTCAGCTTAGCACAAGTGTGTGTCAGAAGAGCCAGACCTGAGCAGAACACAGCACCTCTGCCAACCCAAACACAGGGCCCTAAGCTGGGCAGGTGCTTCCTTCATGTGGACAACCAGCCAATCTGACCAAATTTGTTTTGAGTCAAGGCCTGGAGGGTGAAGCCAGCTGCAGTTAAGCTGTGACTGCTCCAAACCCAAGCTCTAATCCAAACATCATTCCCTCCTATTAAGAAGCAGCTCTTCCAGTCTCTGAATAGTCCCATATGGGCAAACTCCAGATTCAATGTAAACACACATTGATTCAACATAAAAATGGATCCTGTTTTCACCACTGCAACATCCCAAAAGCTCTGACATTTTTAACCAAACCACAAAGGGTTTAGGTGCCTCATTCCTAAAAGCATGGTTTTTCATCCCTTCGTGATCCTTGGGCACCTTTAGCCACTCAGTACACATGAAAAGAAGTGGAACTCTTTGGGTTTCATTCCACTTTTGGCTAGGACTGTCCTCCTTTCTCATCAGCCTCTGGACCACCCAGGCCCCCAAGGAAAGAGTCTGTTTCTCTGACCTCTTATCACCAGCATCAAAGTTTTCAAAAATTAAAGCAGCCAGCCAACATCCAGGGCTGAGTGCAAGAGCCACAAATCCACGGCAGCCTTGGTTAAGTCTGAGTCAGAGGCAGCTGTGTTTGAGAAGCTCTGCAAGTCTTTCAGCTCCTTACACAACTAAACATGGGAAGCAAAGGATACAACTGGTAGCAAGACTCCTGGCAGTATGATAATCTAAGCCACCTAGCCTTGCAGGAAAACCAATATTAAAAGCATCACAGAACTCAAGAGATCATCAACATTCCCAGTGTTACAAAGTGAAATTAGTCAGCAAGTTGCAGCATCAGGGTGTATCAGCATCAGTCCAATCCAGGGGTTCCTTTGCAACCCAGAAGGGAATAAAGTTTCCAGCAATCTAAACCTTGTGGCAACACCACAGGAGGGAAAGCCCTACTTGTTGACAAGTTCTGTGATGCAGATGCCAGGACAGCCTCAGGAACAGGTGAGAGAGGCAAGGACAGTAATACATATCTTGTTTGGACTGTTGGGAGTAAATGGCTTGGGCCACCAAACACTTGGGTATCATTAAACTACAGTATTCTGACTCATGGAAGGACCTGCCTAAGACCAAAATCTGACTGCAAGGTTGTAAAGTTCTTGTTTGTACACAGGAAACAAACCCTTGCTTGGAACATCAAGAAGTTTCAAATCACAGGTCATCACAATTTACCTGGAATCAGTAGGGCTGTTCTGGGATCAACAGGTTTCTGTCATTGGCAAAAACTGCCTCAATTCCCAACCCTTACAGAAAAAAATCCTGCACCAGCTATTCAGGAGGCACCAGAATCAGCAGCTTTTAGTAATCATTTCTATTCAGATAGATTCCCTCTGCAGAGAAACCTGACCAACTCGCCTGGCAGGAAATAGCAACATGGGGTTCTCTGCTTAACTGCACTCTGTCAAGGAAAAGAAAGCAACAGAAAAACCCAGAAGTCCTGAGGGTCACATTCTTCAACTCACATGACAGCATTTAATGTCTAGTGAAATGAAACCGGAGTTATATATGGACAGAGGCAGCTTGAGGCAGGAATGCAGCAGACAATAGCAGCTGCAGAAAACGCCTTCCCCCTACCTGCCCAAGTTTGGATCTCCCTATGAGGAAACACGATGCTGCACATATGGTCCCAGGGCACAGGCAAGTCTGGACCCAGCTCACCCCAGTGCCAAGTCAAGGGCAAAGGTTCTGATTCAGTTGCATTTTGCTCTTGTGCACCCTGGGGTAAAAGGGAGCTTTGGGTGTGTGCCAGTAAAGCTTCAGGTCTTTTGTTTCCTGAAAATGGCTGAGGAGGGAAAAACCCTCAGCAGTTCTTGGGTCTCCTAACAGAGTGAACAGAAGAGTGAACCTTACACATGAGCAAGCAGGGGAGGTAAAAGGCAGTTCAGCAATTTAAAATTTATGTCACAGACTACAAAATTCCTAACAGTGGAAGCATACACAACAGTTACTGCCATGGGTTACCACCCTGGGCCCAGACTTGCCTCCTGTCTTTAGTGCACAGAACATGATGCAGAGCGGCATGGAAAGGGAAGTGTCACTGTAGCCTGTTCCTTTCCTGCCTCTCCTAAGGCCCCTCCATCTGGGAACTGAAGGGCTCTAGCGTAAGGCAACAAATTCCACCAAGAACTGGATCTAAAAAAGAGAAAACTCTGCAACTAAACCTTTGCTACCTTGCTTGAGAGTATGTATTGATCAGGAGATGCTACTGGGGAAAGTAAAGCCCAGATAAGGCCTGTTCCTTCCCCAGTAAACCCTTTCTTCCCAACAGCCAGCATGGGTACAGCAAGTGCTCTGGCAAGCTCCCTTTTCTGCACTGTGAGCTCCCTGAAGACAATCTGACGAAAAGCTGTTGGTGGAACATCCACCCTGATTTGTTACAAGAACATAAGAACCTCAGTCTCTTGAACAGACCCCAGAAATGTTTCCCAACATGATATTTCTCAGGTTTCCCAGACTTTTATGCTCGAACCATTACAGTGAGTGAATGAAGGATGATTTTAGTTATACCTGGTTTTTATTTTTTGCAGGGAAGGAATGTATGACCATTCCCATAATGCATCCATCCATACCTGGTGGGCATCTCCAGAGGGCACTATGTAGGCTTGGACAGGCTCCTGTACATATCTGGGGTTCTTCATCACCTGCCGCAGTTGCTTCAGCAGCTCTGTTGTAATTTTTGGACTCATCTTCCTACCTGCAACTAAAACAAAGCATGAAACTTCAGTGTTTCTCCAGCCATCCCAGGTCACCCACATGCACAGGCTGGAGGAAGCTGTCTCCACTGGAAACTCCCCTTGAGGACAACTGTGCCAACATCATCCCTCTCAGATCCCTGTCTTTTCCCTTCATTTCTTGAGAACAAGAAATCTGGTTAAGGCCAGAGTCGAAACTGGCCTGTCCTGGAAAGGATCTTTCCCACCTGGTGAAGGATGGCATGCCCTGTGCTGATACATGTAAGCTTAATGCACTGGTCAACCCCTTCTTGCACGTGGACAGCACCAGGAACAAAGCACCTCAGACATACCCTGTGACAGCCAGGAAAGGTCTTGGCATGGGAGCCAAGTACCCACAGATCAGAACCACCCCACCTATCAAGCACACTGAGAGAAACTCTCAGCCTTTTCACTTTAGGGCCAGGGATGCTGAGGCTTATACACCACAGGAGCACAGGCTGCTGGGAGAGGAAGACATGCACATGGGGAACTCAGAAATGGACCAATTAGAAATGTAACTTTTAGAAGTTTTATTGCAGCCCAGAGTTTCATGGTGAACTGCTGACTGAATTAACTCAGATAAAAGAAATCTCCTCCCAAGGACATTCAGAGGGATGCATTCACTGGCCACATTGACCTCAGGGCTGCATACTAGTTCACCTAGCAAGAACACAACTATAACAGGAGGACCAGCCCATTGAGCTCTCACAAGTGACTGCCAGAGGACAACTAAGGATGCTTACGGGAATGTTCTCTAAAGACCTTTGGCAAATGCTTTGCAGATCTCAGCTGGTATCAGGCAGGGGTGGGGCACAGCCTGGATGGCACACAGCAGATCAGAGGGAAAAACAAGGGCACAGGCCAGTCACCCTCCCTGGCTGTGTTTTTGCAATGGATGTGTCTTTGGCACTGCAGTGAACACCAGCCTCTCAATGTGCTCCCCCAAAACCCTCACCAGCCAGTGCCCACTGTGAGCATCCGGCACAGTGAAGCATCAGGCCCTGCTGCTGTGCTGGCACAAGAGATGGCTGCAGTGATGACTGGCCAAAAAACTGTAAAAATCAAGTAGCCTGAACCTCAGAGGTTCTCCACCTTTTTCTTCACTCATATCTCCAAAGTGTGCCCAAAGTGGGATAATCCCCTTCCCGGTTTTCTCCCCAAGCCTCTCACATTTTTAAGAACTCTTATAACTTTAATGCTGTCACTTTCCAGGGCAAGGTGGATTATGTGCTGCTTGAAGGCCATGCTATGAAGTATTTTATTCTGACCAGTTAATTTCACAGCTCATTTCACAGCCATGTCTACAAACAGGTCATAGAGAGGAGAAGCAAACAGCATGTAAGTCTCAAACATTTTTTGCTTATCCGGGCACTTATTCTTTTTGCACCTCAGTAGCTACCAGGAGTCCCAGATGACATTACAGTCTTATGGCAAAGCACAATAAGGCACAGTCCCTGCCCTGTGATATTTGCCATCTGAACAGGAAGGCAGAAAAGCTGCCTGCCTTTCACAATGTTTGATTTGACCAAAGTCACACAGTAGCACTGCAACCAAATAACAAACTGAACCAAGATCTGGTGCATTCAGGTGTAAAGAAAACCCAAGACCACTATTCACATGTCTCATCACAGGAAGTTTAGAGCACACCAGACCTGTGTGAGACTGACTCTGCCCACAGAGTCAGGTACACAGGTACGCTGTCTTTTAAAACCCAGAATACAATAAGCAAATCAAGTTCAAAATACACCATACATACTGTTTGAGGATAGTGTATCCTCAAACTGGCATCTCGTCCCTTTGCTGGGGATTACACCTCAGATTTATTTCCAGAACAAATTTCATTGGTTTATGCAGTGTTTGCAAGCTACACTGAACTTTATAAGACTGTGATTGTTTCTGTTTGTCCTCCACAGCAGCTGCTGTAACACTCTATAACATTGCTGCTGATTTATGGTCAGATAGAGTGAAACACACAGGAGAGAGAACAACAACATAGTGACTAGCCAGCAGAAAAGAATCTCTTTCTACAAACTCATAAGGACACAGCTTCCTTTCTTGGCCTGTGCCAAGGCCAGGAGTCTAGAAGTCTCATATAAATAGGCATAGGCATAACAAGGCTTTGCCTTTTAATAAAGCTCCTTGCTGACAAGCCATGGTTTTCTTAGCAAGATGAGATTCTCTCAAGGCCAAAAAAAAAAAAAAAAAATTAAAAAGTATTCTCACTGTTGAAAGATTTGCTTGTGATATTAAAAACACAACTAAGGTAGATTAGCAACAAAACCCAAATTAAAGAGTACTTCTACTTTGGATAACCCTCACATTATAAGAAGTGGCTTTCAAAATATTCTTCACAAACTTTACAATAAAAATTGTCTTCAGTTTCCAAATAAATAGAAGCTGCTTTCCCAGAGATAGTTGGTAGCCATTTACTCTGGTCAACCCTGTAAGTCTTAATAGGTGACTTTTCCTCCCTTGGACATAATTACAAGCCTCTACAAAGTTAAAACACCTTCTCTATCATTATTTCTATCATTATTTAATCATTCCAGTGATTAAAATGAAACACAGTTGAAATTAAGGTAGTGGCTGTAGCAGTGCAAGAACCATCCCCATTTCCTGCCCTAACTTTTTCAAAGGTATCAGGCTCCTTTGTTACCTGTCTCCGCAGTTCCCCACGTCTGGATGCCACTTGTCTCTGCTCACACAAAATACCATCCAGCTCTTTGCTCGGCCTTCATAAGCTCCACTGTGCCTGAGAAAGCAAAGGGCAAAACTGAAGTGGCTAACAAACCTTGCCCGCCCATAAAATATTATCATCCCCTAGCAATGAGCTGAAAATGCATTAACACTATGTTCTTGGTGGTAAGATTGGAGATGCACTGAGGGTGAACCATGAGGGAACAGGGAACGTCAAGGGTCAGGCATTTGCTTGCCAAGATTTATGATTAAATCTTGCAAGTGTGTGCTGGTTTATGCCAATTTGTTTTCTCAGTCACTCTGTCAGAGGCCACTCCCCGTATTACAGATGGGGAAATTAAGGCAGAGCAGGAATAACATGCAAAGTACCATTGTAGCATGACAAGAGTCAGATCTGGATCCCAAAATCTGCCACTGTCTAGACATGTATTATCTACACCTCACTCAGACTGCAGGAGGCAGTTCTCCAAGAGCCCAGACCAGATCCTGTCTGGACAGCATCTCCATCAGACACATGGGGCAAAGAGCAACCACGAAAATGCTGCCAGAGGAAGCAGACACGTTCTCCTGCCTCCCACATGCACAGCGATGGGCTGCCACGAGCCCAGGCGCCAGCAACGGCCGGGGCCACCAGGCCCACAGTGTCAGGGTGTGTGCCAGTGCCACAGTGGGGAAAGGAGGCGAGGCCAGCACGCCTGGCTGCAGCTGGGTCTGCCTGTGGCTGCTGTGTAGAGCACCCTGAGTGTTTACGTCATGTTTTCTTCAGATATGCTTGTCCTTGTGATAATTTCCTCTCCACTTTCTCCTTTATGAATAGTCTTGTTCAAAATAAGCACATTGGCTTGCACAGTCAGGAGCCAGCAGCACCGCCTCAAAGCCAGGCTTCTCTACACACAGAGCAGCCTAAGCAGCCATACACTGACACAAACCCATTGCTTGCCCCCTCTCCACGGTACCTGCAGCACCTCTAACCAAACAGAATGGCAGAATTGTTAGGGTTGAAAAGGACCTCTGGTCCAGTCCAACCCGCCTGCCAAGGCAGGGTCACCTGAAGCAGGTGACATAGGAACACATCCAGGTGGGTTTTGAATGTCTCCAGGGAAGGAGACATCAAGGCACCAAAGCATCCCTGGGCAGCCTGTTCAGTGCTCTGCTATCCTCAATGGAAAGAAGTTCTTCCTCATGTTGAGCTGGAACTCCTTGTGTTTTAGTTTATGGCCATTGTTCCTCGTCCTGCCGCTGGGCACCACCTCTAAGGGCCTGGCACCATCGTCCTGCACCCACCTTAAAACCATTTATATGCATTGATGAGATCCCCTCTCAGTCTTTTCTTCTCCAGACTGAACAGGCCCAGCTCCCACCATATCTCCTCGTAAGAGAGATGTTCCTGCCCACCTGGGCTAAAAGCCTTCCCCAGCCCTCCACAGGACTGACGGAGCCGTCTGGGCCTGGCCACGCCGGCCGGGCCCGGCTGTCAGTGCTGGATCCCCTGCAGGGCCTGGGCGCCCGGGCTGGGCCCGGAGACCCGCCGGGGACCGGCAGGAGGGGAAAGCCAGGCCCAGGCCGGGCCCCGGGCATAGATCCCGCTCTCTGCCATCAGCTCGGGGCACCCACCCGGGGCTGGCCCGCTCGCCGCGCCTCACCTGCCGCCGGCCCGCCCGCCGCCGCCACGTCAGCGCCCACGTCGGCCGCCAGGGCCGCCCCCATGGCGTCACTGCGATGTCACGGGGCGCGGGGCGGGACTGGCACCGGGACCCGGACCCGGTGGCGCATCGGCCGCGCTGCCCGGCGAGGCCGCCCGGTTGAGCCCTGCAGGGACCGCCCGTCCCTCCCGTCCCCGGCGGCGGTGTCCGGACAGGGCGCGGGGTTCCGCGTCCCGGTGAGGGGAAAGCGGCGTGGAGCCCGGGGCACCGGAGTGCGCTGCAGCCGGCGGGGAGGGACCGGAGCGAAGTGCCTGTCCCACACTTCGGTCTGCGCTCGCCTCCGCCATCCGCTTCGCTCTCGAGCTTCCCAAACCCAGCGTGGAGGAGCGATTGAGGCCGCTCAGCGAGCGCGCCCGGCTCCGCGCTCTGCGTGCCCCGCCGGCGGACAAGGAGCCGGGGCAGGACAGGAGAGGCTGGGGGCTCACGCCTGCTCCCCAGCACCACACTGGTGGACAGGTTGAAATTACGTACTATGAAGGAATTCTGTGCTGAAACAGGTTGCCCAGAGAAGTTGCGGATGCTCCAACCCTGGAAATACTCAAGGCCAGGCTGGATGGGACTTTGAGCAACCTGGCCCAGTGCCTATGGTTGACACTAGATGATCATTAAAGTCCCTTCCAACCCAAACTATTCTATGATTCTATGAAAATCTGGTCATTTGCCATGCATGCTTCCTAAGGAAAATACCTTCCATAACCCTGCTCTGCCCTGCCAGTTTTTCATGGGCTCTAAGTGAACCCTACTGACAGAAACAGAAGGCTGTTACAGAAATGCAGGTGTGAGAAGATCACCACCAAAAGCTACAGCAAAAGAAAGAGCCCTGCTTTGTGACTGTGTCCAGGCAAGAGGGGTTTGCTGGCAGCAGTGGGCTTTTGGAGGTCTCCAGTTCAACCCTCTGCTAAAACAAGGCCAGCTTCAAAGCTAGAGCAGGTTGTGTAGGGACTGTCCTCCTGGGTGTTGAGTATCTCCAAGACAGGAGAAGCACAGCCACCCTGGGCAGCTGGTGCTGAACTCCAAGCAAAAAGGTGTATTTCAGATACCCAAGCAGATTTCCTGCATTGCAGCTTGCCCCTTGACCTTTTGCTGTGCACATCTGGAAAGGGTCTGGCTTCTTTTTCTCTCAGACTGTTCTCCACACTCAGCATTTCCAGCTCCCCTGCAGTCAGTCCTGGCCAGCAATTGTGGTGTTCTCCACACTGCAGATCCCTGGAATACAATGTAGGGTACAACAAAGCACAGCAAAACTTGTAATCCAACAGAACAGAATAAACGGTCTATTCTGCAACCAGCATCCCAGCATTGGGAAGGATCATTGGATGGGGCTGGGATTGCAGACTGTCCCTGAGGACGGACAGGAGAGAGGGGAGGGAGAGGCTGGTGACCAGGACTGTTATAACAGGAAAATTTCTTTCCTCATTAACCTCCTTGGGTGAAGCTAATTGCTGTTTCTCGATTATTCTCACCTTATCTTTCAGTCTTGCCCACAAGGGACTCTACAATCCCAGCAGTCTGGGCCAAAAAGGCCCATTTAGTTTATCACACATCAGTGTCCCCCTCGGGCTAAACTACAGCCCTGTTTTGCATTCATGTTACAGACCACATTACGCTCACCCTGCAGAATATTTGCTGAGAAGATTAATTTCTTGGAAACCAGCCAGAATCCAGTGATGTTCACACTAAAGCACATGTCAGGGCATTTTAAAAGCACTGCAACATTGGCGCGATGATCACGGAGATCATTTACTGATGGTGAACTCTGCAGCTGAATCCAATCAGGGTTGTGAAATAGTCCTTTCAGCCTCCTCTGACTCACAATAACAGTAATAATAATAATTTGGGGTTAGATTTTGAATTTGGTTGTGGCTCTTAATAGAGGGTTGTGCAAAGCTGCACCTGTCAGAGCTGTGCACCAGCCCAGGGAAGGGAGAAGGATCAGTCCAAAACATTTCAAATGTTTGTCATGTGCCTTTCCAGCTCTTCAAGTGGGGACGCCTTTTCCTCTCCTGTTCTGCAGCATTTTCAGTTTGTTGGAATTTAGAACAGTGGCTAAACACAAGGTAATCAGCCTGTGCCAGTGAAATTGTTTGATTATTTTTTGCCAGCAAATCATTATTATATCACTTTGGGCTAGCTCATGGACCGTGGGAGCAATGGCAATCAAATACAGGGAGGAAAGAAAATACTTCTCATATGTGGGAGTGTGACTTGGGGAGCGTGCACAGTATGAAATAATCAAGCTGCTGGCAGATCCCAGTGTACCAGAGGGAGGACAGGGAAGGGGAAAGCTCAGCATTTTCACAGAACTTGCCTCAGTTGCTCCAGGTCTAAAAATGCCATTCTGCCTGTCCACAGCCAGTCCAAGGAAAACAACTACAGTGTGAAAGCAGGTCTGTCCTCCCTCCTCCTACAACCCCAGCATGAGAGGAGAACAAACCAGGAGGATTGAATTTTATTAACTTTCTCTACTTTGGACCCAGCTCAGGGCAGAAATAACAAGCATCACTGTGGACAGACTATCAATGTGATATTGATGTCTCTATGTAATTTAAAATTAATTAAGCCACCACTCAAAAACACCTTACTGCATTGTCTTGTGGCCAAAATGTGTCCCCATTCTGTCTTCCTCATCAAGTTCTTTATTTAATAAAGGTAAAAAAAGGTTTCATTCCTGTCTCCTAAAAATGTGCTAAAGGAAGCAGAAAACAGAAGGGAAAATATTGATGTCTGGAAGAGCTTCTAGGTTGTTACTGAGTGCCTGGCATTGCAGAGCCACATTGTTAAGGTTTCTGTACCCAGAGGTGACTTCTAACTGGTTCTGACTCATTGAGTACTGAAATTTAGACTAATTTGCTTTCCTTCCTGATAGAATTAATAATGGCAAACTGATGGGTATTCTGCATAGGAACCTCATTCCAGAAGAGTAATGATCTTGTAAGAAAATATATTTTCAGGTCACAAAGCATTTTGCAGATATCTCCTGCTTATGCTGGTGACAAGTCCTCTGCAGTGAACAGCCATGTCACAGGTGGAGGTGTGACTGTGCCATGTGAGCTGCTGTCCTGTCTGTCTGCAGGGACCTGGGTCTAAGCACTGCAAGCATCTCAGTACCACCTGAGCCAACAGGAGCAGTGTTTAGCCCGTGGATGAGCCCTGAGGGGGTCTGGATTGCATGGGGGCTTGGTGCATAGCCAGGCTGAATGAGCCAGTGGATTGCTGCTGAAGGCTTTGCCTGGGTGAGCAGAGGAGGCAGAACTATTTATTTCATTTGAATAATATATGACTAATAAGTTAAATAGAAGAAGGCAGAGTGAGCTTTCCGGTTAAGCCAAAATGTTTGATGCTTGTTTCCTGGGCATTTTTGAGTCTCTGGGAAGCTTTGAAGTGGTCCTAATGAACTTGCCAATGTAGATAATGTAAAATCTTTAATAATTCATTTATCAGGCAGACCTGTCTATGATATATGTTATGAAATGTTTAAAGAGGTGAAACTGTCCTTTCTAAGTGGTTGCTTGACATCAAATAAAATGGTAAAAATTCTGATGCAAAGATCTTTTAGGGAAGCACTTCAGTCTACCTTGCTTTGGATCAAATTTTCCTAATTGGGCTATCTTTTATGTCTTTATAATACTGCTTTTGCATCAGATAACAAAAGAGAGGAGTGAAGGAGAAAGACCTGAGGAGTAGCAATCAAAATTCCCAGAGACCAAAGTCACCAAATAACAGCCATTAACTGTTGTCATCTTGATCTGTATCAAGTGATCAAGGCCAGGAAATAAGCCATAAAAGAACTTGCTTTATCTTATCAACCCTCCTATACCCATTATACCCTTATTGTGGTTGTAACTTTCATGTCCTTCACCTTCCTCTTTTGGGCATCTGTGAAATTTAGACTCCTGCTTTGCAATCTAATCACCAAAAATGACCCCTTCCCATCTCGAGCACCTCACAGCCTTTTGATGGCAGATGCTGTTTGGCCCCTTGGTGAGATTGTGGTGTCAGAAGTGACCCAGCAACCAGTCTGTGACCAGGACTTTTTTTTTTTTTTTCCTCAAAGTAATGCAGATTGTTGTGGGAGAGAGCAGTAGAAACTGGGGATTTGTAGCAGGGGGCTGAGCATCTGCACAGCTCTCACCAAGGGCAGGGGATGCCAGTGGTGTCCTGCCAGTGGCTTGGAACATCTCCTGGCCACTGGACAGATGAAAGGGGGCTCTCAGCCCTGCTTCCCTGACACAGAAGCTGGTGCCACCAGCACCACTGGGCTCTTTGCCATGGCCTCACAGTGCCACAGCCTCAGCGCTGTTTCCAAGCTGGGAAACAGCAGGAGACGCGCAGGGGGTTGGAGGTGAAGTGTGGGATCACTTCCTCCCTGCCAACACGGGTCCAAAACACATTTTCACATATGCACACATGACTGAACAGTCCCTCCCATCGTGAGCACTGGGATTGCCTGGACAATAACCCACCCTCTTCTGTTTGTGTTTCCAGGGGCCGTCTTGCAAACTGTCACGTGAAAGTTGTTTAACTCACAACAACCAAAGTGAGTTTGGCCATGCTCACATCTCAGTGCTAGCTGGGCAGGTTCACATTCTCCCAGCCTAGGGATACACCTGTGTCCGTGTGGGGGACAGCAAGTTCAGTTTTCTTCCTATTTCTACCCTAGAAAATTACCTAACAACAATTAATGCTGGTGTTTAGGTAGTATATAACAGCAGTGCTGTAATGTGCCAAGACAAGAAAGGGCCTGAGAACAGCAAAAAATTGTTTGTATTTTCAGCTCTCAGCTCTGAGTTAAATGAAGGTTTCAAACATGTGGCATGAGTCCTCTTGGATCATGTTTAAAATAAATTTTGTATGTTTGGAAACAGTGAAACTAGAAACTGCAACAACAAATGTTGTGTTTGGGGGAAAAGATAGCAGGGAGAGAAGAAACAAGCCTATCTGGAGATCTTATCTTCGTTTTTCTTGGGAGGACAATTTATCTGGCCAGCACTGGAAGTTGATCGTGGTTGGGTGGTTCCCAGCAGCCACATTTGGAAAGGAAAGGGAGGCAGCAGTAGGCCAGGTAGATATCTGAGTACTTCCACGTCTGCTTCTTTAAGTCAAATACCAGATGTTCAGGCTTTGCCTGTAAACCTTTAACGACTCAGATGAAAACAAAATGTTTGCTGCATTCTCTGCCTGGCTCCATTTCAACACCACACAGTGCACACACATCCCCTGTCACCTGCACTTGCCTCTTTGCAAATAGCCCAGATTTGAGCTTTCTGGCTATTTCCAGGACTCCTTAGTTTTCCCTTGTCCATTCTAGCAGGAACAGAGATGGGAAAAGTTAGATCTAATGTATGCAAAAGAGACCACAGTGGTCACTGGTGCAGGACTGGTGTTAAGTGCTTTAGGAGATCATTTGTTCAGCCTGCATAAAACTCCATTCTGCCAAGGAAGTATATCCTGATGAATTGCATATATTTATGGATATATTCCATGTGTAAATTTTAAAATCATGCTTATTGCACAACAGAGACTTTATCCAGTTCCTGTGATGCCATTCTTCCTCAAAGTCTTCACTAGCACAAACATTAACAGGTTGCAGTGACCTGCCTGTGTTTTGGCCTGACACCTGGGAAATATTTTTATTACACAAGGTTTCCTTATCTTCTCCAGCAATAAAACTAATGGAGCCAGGTGTCTGCGAGGTCCTGTCTGCTTGGGAGGCAAATGAGAGCCCTCCTGTGAGCTCCTGCCATGGCTTGGGATAGTGGCACTCCTCCCAGTGTTAACCAGTTTAGCATCTGAGATTGCCAGTGGATTTTGTTTCTAATTAATATTTGCAGGGTAATAGACATTTATTTGTATAAATATATAAAAGGGCCACGTTTTACAAGCCCCAGTTCCCACCCAAAGTCACTGCCTTTGTGAGCAAGGCCCACTCACCTGCTGAAAAATCCCTTGAGCCTGAATGTGTTGAAATAATTTGGTGTCCCAAGCTGTATAATATATTAAATGAATCACAGTACAAGAAACAGATGTTTATTCCAGTGAGTGCAGGATTCCAGACACAAAGTATTTGGTTACTGTCTGTCTCAGATAACAGTACAAAGCAGAGAAAAGTTGGGATTAAACATTCTACATGTGTTCAGTGTAGAAACTTTAAACCTTAAAAATGCAGCCTGGGTTGTGTGCCTGGCCTATGGGAACAAACCTGCAGTTGCCATGGGGCATTCCCAGGCTGTGATCAGCACCTGGGCACAAACCTGGATGCTGGCACATGCCCTGCACATTACACCAAACCGTGAGGCTTAGGTGCTTTACTTTGGTGTCTGGCCATGTTCCTTTACTCTCATGCCCAAGGGACAGTGATCCATAGCTGATATTAGTGAGAGATTTGGGACATCTAAGACCCCACCTATGACATTTCAATTTTTTAGACACTGCTGTCCTGAGATCTAACTGCACAACTGGGCTTTTCAAATTAGCTGCTTTCCTTAAAATAAAGACTCATTATATTTGATCAGTTGGTTTTGTCTGTTAAACCAAAACTCTAGATTAGGAGTGAGAAAACCTGAGCTGATTTTTTTTTCCCCAAATGAAACATGAAGTATGAGGCACTCCAGAGAAGTCTGGGGGCCAGGGTGTCTCTGTCAGGCTGGCTGCTTGACTCTTAGCAACTTCATACAGGAAATGTTTACTCAAAACTCTTTACAGGAGAAAGCAGGAGCCCAAGAAAGCAAATGAGGTAACTTTTCTCTCTGTGTAAAGATCATGCATATACAGGGATGCTCCTTGACTGAAACTTTTGTGCCCTGCAGTGATTCTTTTATCATCAGCATTACCCACCTGAGTCCTGTTTGGGGTCATTTCAAAAAGACCTGCAGGTTCAGGCTGTGCTCTGTGCTTGGGGAACCTGAGGGATCTCAGCCTTTGGCCCCACAGGAAGGCAGGCAGTGCTAAGCAATGTGAAGATCTCCAGCAGCTCCTGTCACCTGCAACCACTGTCCTTCAGCTGGCAGCAACTGTGAAAGTGAAAAGCACCATTTTTACATTCTAAAATCTGTTTAAACAAACAGACCTTTGCTCAGACAGAGCTTTGCCTCCTCCTACATCCCACCAATTGCTGTATCACAGGCAGTGCTTCCTGGCTGCAGAACCTGAGCTTCACTCATAAAGGAAGAAAGATCTGCTTCTTTTCTGTTCCTGTTTGCATCCCTCACCATGCTTGAAATGAGCTGTATCCTGAGTTATTCTTGTACAAGCCTTCCCATTGTTCGCGTCACAGGTTATGAATTCTGTCCCTTTGAAGAAATATGAGCCATGTTATGGAAAAGTGAGAATGATGTTGAGTCTGCACGAGATACTCGTGGATGTGACATACAGGAAAAGGATGAGTGCTTTGCTCTGTCCTCATGAATGAAGCCACAGGAAGGAGATGTGACAGGGCACTGGGTGAGCTGCTGAGAAATTTCCATGGTTCCTGATTCTGCACTGGCTCAATTTGCATCCTCACCCTGCATTTTCATTGACTGAAAATGTTCCTCATAAAGGGCTCCCCAGCACTAAAATTCTTGTCTCTGCTAAAAGGTTTTTTAAATACCTAGCACCAGTGACTCAGACTTGATTTGCAACATTTGTATCATGAGATCAGGACACAGGTACCTCAGCTCAAAGATCACCTGGGATTGAGCAGACCTGGTTATATGTACATGCTTGGGAAGGAGAGGCTGGGGAGCAGCCCCACAGGAAGAGATCTGGGGCTTTGGGTCAATGGCAAATTAAATATGAGTCAACAGCGCCTGTCAGTCAAAAGGGCCAACCATGTCCTGAGGTGCACCAGGGACAGCATCACCAGCTTGTCAAGGGAGGAGATTGTCCCACTTTGCTCTGCACTGCTGCAGGGTACTCTGTGCCGTTTGAAGCTCCTCAATATAAGAAGGACATCAAACTATTAGAGTGTGTTCAGAAGAGTTCAGCTAAGATGGTGAAAGGCCTCAAGAGCAAGACTGAGAGGAACAGCTGAGATATCTTGGTTTGTTCAGCTTGGAGAAGAGGAGATTGAAGGGTGTCTTCATTGCAGGCTACAGCTTCTTTACAGCAGGCAGGAGATGCGCAGGTGCTGAACTCTCTCGGGTGACCAGCAATAGGACAGGAAGGAAGCTGTGTCAGGGGAAGTTCAGACTGAACATTAGGAAAAGGTTCTTCACTGAGAGGGTGTTGATCTCTGGAACAGACTCCCTGGGGAAATGGTCACTGCACCAACTCTGCCAGGGTTGAAGGAGTATATAGTGGATGCTCTCAGGGTTTATTTGTAGGTAATACTGTGAGGAGCAGGGAATTGGACTCAATGATCCTCATGGGTCCCTTCCAGCTTGAGATATTATATGATCTTATGACAGTCATTGGTCCCTTGCCCAACTTTCCACACTACACTGCTCCTATATTGTCATCTGTACCACCAGCTGAATATTTGCAAGGATGGGAGAAAGCACTTTGTGCTGATAGAGACCTCTGATGGCTGCAGTCTCCTCCCCAGGATGCCATTACCAGCCACACAGGTGTATATTGCTGGAACAGGGGAAAAAACCAAAATGCCACAGCCAAAGGCCTGATGCAGGCAGGTGCTGAGCATCACCAGTCTGGAGCATTTGGAGTTTGCTGCTGGAGCTCTGTGCCTTGCACTGTCCCTGGGATCACTTGGCATTTTGTTCCCCCAGCCCCACTCTCAGCCCTGGCAGTGCCCGTGCTCAGCAACACGGGCTGTGCTGCCCAGCCCGAGCTCCTTCCCGTGCTCCTGCAGGCTGCTATCATGTGCAAAAAGGAAGGAGAAGGCAAAACAAGTGCAGCCAGGAATCACATAATATTGCTGCAGTCCTGCCAGGAAACAGACTGTAGAAGTTCCTGTATTTAAAAGCCAGGAGATGAGTTTTATTGTTAGTAGTTGTTATAGCAACCTGAGGTGCTGGAGAGTAATACATGCTCGGCAGACTCTGACAAGTTCAAGACTGTTGCCTTGCTGCTAAATCTTGTTGCCAAGGCAATGCAACACAAGGCAAGAGCCTAGAGAAATGAATACTGCTGAGAGCTCATGCCAGCAGGCCTGGGCTGATTAAAAGGGAACTTTTAAAAGTGATTTTAACTTAAAAAGCACAGCAGCAGAAAGGAAATGGAAGCACAGATATGGAGGAGAGGATCCAGAGGAGGAGCAATGGGTTAATGTCAAGCAATAGGTAAAGGAAAGTGTTTGATTAAAAAACAATGTGGCTGAACAGGATGTCTTAGCTTGTGATGCAAGAAACGCACCTCATTTTTGGAGGGAGTAAAACCAAAATCACAAAATCTTCACTTTTAAAATTGTTTAGCCTGGGCAGTACTCTGTAATTTGAGTGGAAACTTTGGCTTTTTCCCAACAGTGTTGACAGCAAAAATAATTTTCTCAGTAAATTTGTTTAGTGGCACAGATATTGTTGCTGCTGTAGTAAAAACCATGAAGTAGCTCAACTTTCAATTTTATGTTCATTTCCAGCCTTTTAAAAATGTTTCATGGTGAACGGTTAGCTGGAAAAGAGATGAAGCTGCAAGCTGATTATTCTCTTCTGTCTATGATTCACTGTTAATGCTGACAGTATACTCGAAATTGAAGGAAGAATATTACCCCAAGGACCACAGAGTCAAAATAAATGATCAGTGCTGAAGACGACAGGTAATTACGTTAATTTCAACTACACATACAATATTTTTACATTGCTATGGGATACTAGGGTTCTAAAATTCAAGTACTGCAGAAGAACCTCAGATACACAATGATCTCAGATGAACTTGTTGACTTGTCAATTGATTTGTGAATAAAAGCATAACATTCCTTGGACAATAACCATAGCAGTATTCTGTTCCACTCCCACTTATGACCCATATATTTTACATTTCCATGAATTATCAATATCTAAAAATGACCTCATGTTTTCCTATTTCATGACTACTCCATCATGTGCAACTTTCAGTACAGTAGTACTTTACCTGACCAAATGCCCTGTGTAGGAATTTGTTCTTCTGGCACCTGCTGTGGATCATGGAAAAGTCAGGTCTGCAAGTACTTTGCATTATATAAAAATGGGAAACTAAGACATGGGAAGTGATTTGCCAGTTGTGCTGGAATTTTTTTGTGTGTGCATTCCTTGGCAGAGCTATCTCTATTGACCTTCATAAAAGTCAGGTTTTTTAATTAACTGTGAAATATTTTTGTACTATTTTGAAGTTCTTAAGCCGTGGGCCAGGAAGCAGGCAGGTGACTGGTCATATGCTTGTAGCCATCATTTGGTTTTCAGCAGCTAAATTATATTCAAAAAAGCTGGCAATGTGTTACTTGCACCCTTACTACTGTTACTGGCATTTTTCCACAATTGCCATAGCTAGCTGTGAGATATTATACAATCAGAAAGAAGGGAAAAAATTATTCAGGCAATTGTGAAGAGAACATGGCATTGCCCCAGAGGATGTTTTTATTTGGAGACAGTCCATTAGATAAAGAAACATGAGAGTCCAAGATCTGGGCATTAGTTTTTTGGGTTTTTTTTTTTTTTTGGTTTGGTTTGGTTTGGGTTTTTTTTAATAAAAAAGCAAAATAAAACTCTATTTTTAGTCTTAGTTTAATTTCTCTGCTGGTGATTCCACACGTGGTGTTATTTCTTAATATATTCAGGAGAAGGTTTTGAAGCCTTCTAGAATATCCTTTGTTTTTTCTGAAGGGAAGCATACACAGAAGTCAGGCTGGTAAAAAGGCAAAACCATATGGGCAGGTCACACAGTAACATCAACATTTAGTTGTACTGCAGGGACCCCAGAGCACTTCTAAGACCTGGCTCTCCTATCTGCAAGTCCCATCTGCCCCTAAAGCCTGTGACAAGAGGATCCTTCTTGGAAGCTTTCTAGACCATGTTTACCAGCCCGAGCCTGTTGTGTGATGCCTCCTCCAGGACAGATGGGATGCACAGGGGAAGCTCAGACCCCCCGGGAAGAACCAGGGCTGAAAAGCACTGCAGCTAAACACACCTTGGCACAGCCTCTAAAATATGGATGCACAGCCCAAAGGCATCCCCCTCTGCTTCCTTCTGCCTCCTGTCCCCCTTCGCTGCTGCGCACTTGCTCGAGAGCCACCCCCAGAGAGCAGGGAAGCAATGTGGAGCTGGGACAGTGTGTCATCAAGATAGCTACTGATAGCAGAGCAGACAGAGCTATTTCCAGAATGATTAATACTATTAGCACATGCTGAAGCTTTAGGCTAAACATAAGCTTTAGAGGAATGGATTTTGATGTAAAAAGTGAATAAATGAGACAACTGTCAGAACAATGAGTGGTGAACCAAGTAAAGATTCTTAGTGTAGGAGATGCAAAGCACTGCCTGCTGGCCTGTTTTCACTGAACCTGCTGGTAAAATTCCCCCTGCACTTCAGGCTGGAGAAATAGCTCAGCAATAGCATGTGGCACAGAGGTAACCCAACCAGCAGGCACCAAGGCTGCTCCCACAACTAATTAGCTGCATGGCATTTGAGCAGAGGCACGGCAATGGTTACACCCCAGGATCCAAGGCACCGATCCTCCCCCAGCCCAAACCATGCTCCACTGCTCCTGGAGCCTCTTTGAAGATCTTTGTGCTGCCCTTTACTGTACATACCTTGAGTGCTTGCAAGAGTACCAGTGTGAGGGCTCATCTGTCACTGAATAAAAAGCACGTCTCAAAAGGGCCATCTGACTTATGCTGTCTTCTCATAATCCCCATTCCAGAGGTCTCAAATGCCATAATCGAAAACCTGCTGTTCATCCCCTGCAAGTCAGGTTTAACTTATTGTAAGCAGCTCCCAAAAGGACAGTATTTTGCATAATCAGTTACAGGGGATATGTGTAGCATTTTTCTGGTTTTCTTCTCCTGACACTTTCCTCACAGGAGAGCAAGCAAATAAAATGTAGGCTGGGCAATGTCCTCCTCCCCACTTCCTTTTATTTACCCCAATCATCAAGTCTACTTGTTTTCTTATGGCTATAGCATTGTATGTACAGTTCTTAGTTTCATTTTTGAAAATTTATTCTTATTTTTCTTACATAAGACATCTTGAGAATAGATGTCTTGAATGGATTCACCAAAATCAGGTGAATTTGTTACTTTAGATCCGTGTCCGCAAAGAAGTCACATGCTCAGGGTGCTTCTCTGGAGTAGCTAATTCAGCTTGGGCCCAGCCACATGATCCCCCTTTCGAGTCTTGCCTTATGGCCTCTGAGGAATGTTGCATTGGCTGCGAGGGAATTACTAGGTCTTGGCAAGACATGTTAATATCTTCGCAAAGACTTGTTAGGGACCAAGACTTCAGCCTCCAACTATTTCCTCTGATAAAGCAGAGTATTCACAGCAGTTCATTAGTCTTGAATTGCCAGATTGACTTTGAGAGAAATGAAAGTTCCTCAGAAACCAGAGGGTCTCTGTAAGTAAAGCTGGCTGGTGTTAGCTGGCTGGTGTTGGCTGCCTGCTAGCAGGCTTCAAAACAGAAGCATAGTGTTGGATCCAGTTAGACAAATCAGTGGCTCAGGACACTTTAGTCAAGGGTTGGAAAAATGAGCACCCAGGTAGAAGAAAGGTTATGAATTATGGCCATACCTGCTGTAATGGGATTTGAAAGACCATGTCAGGACATGGAAAATTTTGACATGGGCATGCAAAATTGATGTTTTCTTCTGAAGATCTGCCCATGTTCATACACCAAATTTGTAACAGCAACGGAATTACAGTCTTGTTTTATTACAGCAATTGTTTTGGGTTTTTTTTTTAACACTCAGTGTATCTTTCCATTAACATCCAACATTACACTGATAATCCTTGAAAGCACCAGAGCGTGAGTATCATATCTGCAGCTGGATCTCTCTGCTAGGAAGCTCGTTACACAGCGTGGAAAGAATTTTTGCTATCTCATTTTGAATCATTGATAACAATATCACAAGCGAAGGGAATGTATTGTTCATCCATGAGATGGGAAGGAATCATTCCCACAGTCCCAGCACATTGCTGTCCCAAGCAGCTGCTTGCAAGGCAGAGAGGCAACATCTGAGTTACACATTCTGCAAACCAAGAGCAGTTTTACCTAAGCGTGGGGGGCACAACACAGGTGCAAGGGACAGAAGGTGTATCACAAAACAGGTCCTCCAGTGATACAAAGCACTTGTATCATTGAGCTGAGCTCCAGAGCACAGCACAGAGAACATTAAAGGAACCTGAGAGCTGGCCCCTAGCAGCAGCAGCCAGCTCCAGCAGCTGGAGTGCTCCATCCAGGGAAGGGTATCTATCAGTCAGATGCTCAGAAATCCCAGCTGACTCACAGCCCCATTTCTTGGCTGTGTGCTGGCCTCTTTACACCTCTGGTGTTGGAAAAGGAAGTGGAACAGCCGGTTCTCATGTATACATTCAACAGCTTTGAAAAGCCCCCCCGTTGTAGAAAAACGCAGCAGAGCTGCGAGGTCTGGAGCTGGTTTCCTATCTGAAAGCCAGGCAGGATGCCTGATCTGTAGCTGCAGTTCAGCTTGACAGAGGGCCAACTCCAACACCGCTGTTCTCATCTGCTTCAGTGTCAGCTGAACACTTGTGTGCCATTTTCCCATCCAGCATCATACAAGCCTAAACCAAAGACTAAAGTAGCCCCAGCTTTCTATAGAGTGGTGGCATGAATTACTGTCTTGTTCAATGCCATTTTCTGTCACCCAACAGACACTGGGATCCAAATCAGGGCCCCAGTTCTGCAGCTACTCAGTGACTTGTCCCATTCCAGCCTCCCTTGCTCTAGTTAGACATATGTTTAAAGAACTCACTACAGCCATGCTTAAGCCCTGAGAAAAAATGCATCCCAGCAGAAGGGCAGAGAACCAGCTCAATTAACCACTCACAGTGAGATGTGTTCAAGCCAACTAATGGGTAATCCTGTGTTTATGTACCACAAATACACAAGATAACTCACTGTCCTGCTTGGCAGAAGAGTGTTGTTGCCTCTTGGGGAACAAGCCTTCCTGGTCAAAGATTATCCTTGCAGAATAAATAATCAAACCAAACTAATGCATGTGTATGTGTGTGTGTATATATATATATAGTTCACATGGATTCATATATGTTGCATGCTTGTGTCAGCCCATCTTATGGGGTAGAAACCAAAGGGGAAGTTGTAACTACATGGAAAGAATGGGAATTTTCTGGTGAGCCTCAGCATGGCAGAGACTGTTCTCAGAGGTTGTAAAAGACTTCTGCAGCCTGCTAATTATACACTAGCCAAATCTTATTACAAACAAGTAATAAGTATAGGCACGTTTGTTGGTTTTGCTAATGACATTAATGTCCTTTTTGATGATTTGCAGAGCTCCAGGAGGCCAGAGACTCAATTTGTACTGATGTATCTCATACTCTGGTGAAGTCTAGGAAACTCTGGATGTTTGATAAGTTTTTCACCATCTATCTTTAGACAATCCAAGATCTGTTTTCTGCACAGTAGTTTGAGCTGCTTCATCTGCTGTATAACGCACACATTCAGAACTCTAATTAGATAGTGGATCTGTGTATTATTTTCTGGTTTGTAAGTGATGGTATGTAGAATTACACATTCTTCTTAAAGGGAATTTGTGCTTTTACTTCTCCACAGTTTCCTTATCTCCCTCAGCTGTGACACTGAAGTCTGCTCTGTAGATTCATTTATCTTTCCCCTGTGGAGTCCCAGAGAGTTCAGATATCCCAGTTAAAACCACAGGCTTTGCAATTTAGGGTAAATCATCACAGGGTAAGAGACAGACTTGGAACTGGTTAGTACACATTCTGAAGAATTACCAGGATTTGCTAGGCAAAGAGAAGCAAAGGGTTTTTTTTTTTCTTTTCTCTCTATCCACATACTTCTGTGACTGATTTGTTTTGAGTTTCCAGTGTCTGTTTGCACAGACCTGATCATCGGTCCCACTGCCCTTCTCCACTTCCTGTCTGAGAACAAATGGAGACAGTCAGCAGCAGCAATCTCACATCCTTTTGAATGAAAACCACTGAACACAATTTATCCCACCAGGGAAATCCATGCTTTAAGTATGTGAGTAATCCACTGACTTCATAGGAGTATCTCGGGATGGTTTTTTTCAGCCTGCTCCAATGGCTGCAGTGACAGAAGGACACTGCCCTGAGCACACTCTGGCGTGCTGCAGGCGGGTGCCAGGAGCTCTCTGTAGGCACTGCTGGCCCGGTGCTGCAATTTGGGGAACCCTGCTGTGCTGGGACAGCAAGCCCCAACTTTTGATCCAGCCATTCCTAGCATTACACATCCCTGGGAATACACTCAGAAACTACAGATGAAGTCATTCCCAAGAGTCTGCTTAGGTATTTGGGGCCCTTTACACTGAGAGGAGCTAAAATCTTACACTCTATGAATGGTTTTTAAAGGGAAAGTGGAACTCTTTTTATAGTACATTAGCTGTTTCTTAATCTTGATTTGGTAAATTATTAACTTCTCTACAATTTGTTTATTCTTATTGTTAGATACTGCACTAATACACATTCTTCTATTTTACTTGCCTCCTAAAGAGCTTTGGGAGTGACAGTTACTTATCAAAATCCAAAATAAAACATTATTCATGAATTAATATTGTTTATGCATATTAACAAATCTGAGGCTGATTTCATTGCCATGCTGTCCTTTCAAGCGATCCATCAAATATGAAAAGCAACAGTTGGCCCAAACAGCTCTGAATTTGACTTGATATCTAAACTCCAAAACATTTGTCCAGGAAATTACACCGCACGGCCCTCTGTGGGTCCTGAGATAGCACAAAAAGCACAGCCTGCAAAGATACCTCACCACTGAGGATAGGGGATGACTCTATCTTTGTCCTATGTTCAATTTGTCTTGGGGTAATGAAGAAGAAAGCAGAACTCCAGAGTAGTTCCACAGAACCTTTTTCAGACTCACTGAGTCAACATGCACATCCACCAGCCCATGACCTTAATGCTCCCACACTTCCACGCTCCTCTTCCCCAGGGAAGCCCCCTGGGCTTCCCAGCTGGTGTGTGTCTGGTGACAGCACACCCATGTCAGAGAAGGCACTTGAGGTTCAAGTCACCGTTAATGGGCTGACAAAGAATCCCTACCTTGTTGTTCAACCAACACAAACCTGAGTGTAGATGGTGCTGAGCCAATAAATGTGGGTTTCTTGATGCAAAGGGATATGCTGTGCTCCAAATGCATCATCAGAATCACAGATTAGCAATGTTTTTTTTTAAATGTGCTCTGAACATGAGTTTTTCCTTCCAAAAATAACTTTTATTTTGTTCATATTAGAAGAGCAGGATGTTCTTTCCTGTCCTGAAGGGATAAGGAGGAAATGAGAACTATGGGGGGGGGGGCGGTTCTTATATGGTATGAGCTACTGTTCTTCTGGACTAGTGCTGTGAATCTTGATTTTTTTTCTCCCCAGGCTTAGCATTTTATTCCCCATGGACCTCATTTTGCATTCATTCATGCTGATGTTACTCCAGTGAAGCTCTCTTTGATATCAAAGGCATTCCTCCATGTTTACAACCTCTCTCATCCTAAGGCCACAGACATTAGGAGGGAGGCAACCTACTGAAGACAGTGCATGCTAAATGTCTCAATTCCCTTTTCAAATGAGATAAAGTCAGTTGAGAGACATGAGTGGGGGCAGAAAGGATCCTTTCCTGTACTCTGTGTTCAAGGAAAGAGACAGCAGTTTGGAGGAAATGTGAACGTAATGGACTGTACATTTGTATCCCATTGTACCGAGGTCTGACAGGAAACACTTGGGGTTTGATTCAGGAAAAAGTAAATCGTATCCCTTTATAACACTCTCATAACCCCGGTTATCCTGCAGTATTTGACTACATCCCTGTCTTTAATGTATATATTCTCACAGCTCTCTCCAGAAGACCAGAAGGAAATCTGGTCACTGGGGAGCAGGGGAGGCATGGGAAGAGATTTTGCAATATTTTCCATCCAATGGCCCTCCTGAGTGACAGCAAAAGGCCAGCAGCTCTTCACTTTTAAACCAAAGGGACCCCTGAGCAGCTGCCATTATTGACTGTCACTATAAGCAGTTCTTTACATGAGGAAAGCTGCAAATACCAAACCTTGGGTAATTTCTGAGCAGCCTCTGCCAAGCCCGTGAGAGTTTTTTGTTGCCATTGGCTTTCACTGTAATGTGTAGATGATTGCAGTGAGTTCCCACCACATGTGCAGGGCCAGAGACTCCTCAGCAGGCACTGCAGAATCCCTTGGTTAGAGGTTCACCCTGCAGCAACATGGAAAAGGTTCCAGCTCTCAGCATTTAGCAGCTTTGTTCCTCAGGCAGCCTGCTGGGCTCTGTGGGATCTGTGCTGGTCCCAAGGGAGCCTCCCTCCCGGAGTGACCAGGGTCAGGGAGCTGTTACAGCCCTTTGTCTGTGGGGAACATGCAGTACCACCAGTGTTTGGCATTTTGCTGTACAGCTCACGAAGCTGCAAAGATTGAAAAAGAAACCAACCCCCCACACGTGACCCAGAAGAGATGGATTGAGGACATAATGCCCTTGATTGAAAAGGGAGGCACCCCGGAAACCTTGTGGTATATTTATATTTTTTTTTAACTAGAGCTAAAGTAATTTGGCATGTGTGTCCCCTGAGCTGCTTCCTAAACCACAGCTGCATGAGGAATTATCTAGCTCTTAGCT
Source organism: Vidua macroura (assembly GCF_024509145.1). Taxonomy (NCBI): domain Eukaryota; kingdom Metazoa; phylum Chordata; class Aves; order Passeriformes; family Viduidae; genus Vidua; species Vidua macroura. Next base: position 10,399,392 of record NC_071578.1, on the reverse strand, counting down.
GAAGTAACTTCTCAAAAAAAACCCAAACATGTAGGTCATGAAAGTGCTAATAAAAAAAAAAAAAGTTGATGAATCTCTGAGCAGTGCTCTGATTATCTCTCTGTGGGGAATGAAGAACTCATTAACATGAGCTCCGTGCCACTCCCTCGTCCTTTCTCTGAGTTTGGCATAAAGCAAGGAAACAAATGTTTGTGGTTTGGCCAAGTTTCTAATGAGTAGCTCAGCTAGGTCCACTGATTAGACACGTGGCTTCATGGAGGGTGAAAAGGCTGCCCTACCATGTAAAGTGGCAAAGAGTGGCAAAGCATTTCTGCCACACTGGGTTCCCAAAAAAGAAACACTTTACTTCTTGTGTGGATTTTTAAAAACGTATTTAGCAAGAAATGTACACGGAGAGGGTTTCCTTGATGTGGCCGACAGAGAGAAACAGTGTGAGGTCCAGAGAGAGTAACAAAGGCGGGTGTGTGTCTGAGGGGTCACTCTCCAAAAATTGTTGTTGCAGCTTGCTGTGTGTTTGGTTTCACTTGTTAAGGGGGGTTTTAATGCTAAGATACAGTCCAACCCCAAGAGAACAGTCCTGCCTATCATGTGTTCTCCCTGCTCTAGATGTTACCTGTCCCACTCCACAGAAGGATGTCTGCACAGCAGCCCCCAGGCGCCACAGGAGCCCACAGGCAGAGGTCTCCATTTGCTGCATCACCTGCAAGAGCTGCAGCACAGAGATCTGCCTAACTAAGAATGGCCCACGCCACTGACTCTCCAAAAGCACCTGGCAGCTGTTTTGAGGGAGGGAACAAAAGCTCCAGAACTAATAGGAGAAGTCTCTTCCATGCAGAAAAGTTTCTCCTTGATCATGCTTGTAATCCATTTATAGCCTGAATCATCAGTACTTGTCAGCTTCATAATCCTTCCAAGACTAAAGTAGAACTCATCTACATGCCCAGGAGAAGAAAACTCACCCTACAATAAACCTGAAAGGCATCTGCTGGGATAAGCAACTGCTGCCTCTGAAATTCAAATATCAGGGTGTGTGATCAATGTCATGCAGCACCTTAGCACTCCTGAGACATCAAGTCTGTCCCCTGCTGCTGCAGACAATGCATTGTATAATTACTTTAATAAACTACAACTCAAAAGCAGTGAGATTTTCCATTCCAAATACCCCCCTTGGAAAAGGCAGTATTTGATTGCTCTAATGGTTAACAAGTCTCTTCTGGTTTCCAGCTTTTTGTGTGTGGCCAGTTCCTATTCAACCACTCATGTGCCAGCACCCTCTCTAGTAAGCAGTTGTCTGGGCCAGAGCTCAGAATTCAAGGCAAATCCCGATCCACCAATTTCATTCCAGTATCACCCTCACTTTCAAAACCACACCTAAAGTTTGTAATTTCTTGGCCTCTTCAGGCTCAAGGTTTATTAAAACATGATACAGCTGTAAATTTTTTTCCAAAAGGAAATAAAAATGAGGGGATGAACATAAATGGAGCAGCCCTATTAATTCCATGAGTGTTAAACTGAATTAATAGGCAAATTGGAGAAAGCCAATTGCTCCAACCTTCACAGCACACTCTGCATGTAGTTATATATTCTTCCTGTGCCCAAGGTAAGTTTTAATTTCCAACAGCCACCAGATAGTTAAAAGTCCTGTATTAAATAACAGATGCTGTGCCACCTCATCCCCTTATTAGTGGCCGGTACCTGCAGGTTCCCGTGGCGCTGGTGTGGTCAGGTGGAGCCTGAGCTGGGAACACATTTGCAAAGTTAAAACGTGTTCTGCACCCTCTCCGTATTCAAATCAGACACCCCATGGCTGGACAGTTTGGTGCCTTGAGCACTTTTTTCGCCAAGGACCTCTCTAGCTCCCAAAGGCCCTTGCTCACTTTTCGGTGATGGTCCTGGAGCTCCTACACTGATGTGGTGGCAGCAGCCGGCCGGGCTGGAGCCTCTCTGGTGACTCCATCAGAAGAGGGTCCTGGCACACAGGGTCTTCATCCTACCCTGCTCCAGCCCTGCTGCTTTCCCCATGACCACAGTCCTCGAGGGGCTCTTTAGAAGCGAGCAGTACCCAGAATTAAAATGTAGCCCCGAACCTACATGGAGTTAATGTGTAATTTTACACCTGTAAGCAGCAGTGCTGATTCAAAGGGACCTCCTAAGACTTTCAAGCATATTTTACAAAGTTTCTACTTGATCCTGCTTGTAATTCACTCCTTGCCTGGATCATGAGGACTTGTTGAACTTGAGGACCTCTGTGTCTTAGAAATGATAAAAAACATAATTAAAATACAGGAGGGGTCTTTTGTTTGTTTGTTTGTTCTGTTTTGTTTTTTTGTTTTGTTTTGGGGTTTTTTTTGCATAAAAAGGAGAACTATCACCCAGTGCTTCTGTGGCTACAAACGTTTGGTCAGAGCCGCTCAGATGTAACAAAACCAGCCCTGAAACCGAGAAACCAAGTAACTTTGGGTGGGGAACCAAGAACAGGGATGATTTCAGCCGCAAAGCGGAACAACTACAGAAAGCCAAGAAAACAAAAAACAGGGAGAAAAAAAAAAAAGAGAGAAAGAAAGGACAGTGTTTGCCAAAATGACTTTAGAATTTTGTGCAGCTTTTTTTAGTCAGGGCTGCTCCCGGCAAAAGAGCTTTCTCCTGAGCAGCACGAGCCATCTGGAGAAGCCGTCTGCCGCCTTTCAGCCCCAACAACTGTTAAAATTTCTCAGAATTTCTCTTCCAACCCAGGGTTTTGTTGTTGTTGTTGTTTGTTTTGGGGGCGTGGGTTCTTTTTTCATTTTTCCCGCATACACCTCCCTGTATCCCCTCGCCGCCCCAGCCGTGCGCTGGCCACCGCGAAGTCCCTCTCCAGCGTCACGGCCCCTCGGGGATCGATGCTCCAGCCCCGCACTGCAGGTACAGCAGGGGCGCGGGGCGGGGGACAACAATGGAGGGCAGCCGGGGCGGAGGACACTGGCGGTGCCGCCGCCCCTCGGCCAAGTTGGAAGCCGTGGAAGGGCGAGGGAAGGCGGCCGTAATTCCAGCTCGGCCGAGGGGCGGCCGGGGAAGGGCAGCGGGCGAGCCCCCGCGCGCTGCCAGATAGTGATCCACGGCGCGCGGGCAGGCGCGGGAGGAGGAGCCCAGGTGTCCCTTCCTGCCACATAGTGCGCCGCCCCTTTCCCCGCCCGCTCCCGCGGTGGTGCTGGCGCTCCCGCCGCCGGGCGCGGGGATGGACTGCAGCACAAAGGCGCGGGCCCGCTGAGGTAACGCTGCCCGGGCTGCGGGCACCGGCAGGGGGACGGCGGGGGAGCGGGGATCTCCCTTCCCGCCGAACGCGGGGCCGTGGCCGCCCCGGAGCCGCGGTCGGGGAAGGGGGGGCGGCGCCGGCCCGAGGCCCCGAGCGCTCCGCGCGTTGCCGCGGCCGCCCCGGGGCTGCGGGGGGAGCGCGGGGCCGCGGCCGGCGGCGGGATGGGGCCGTGCGGGGGCACCGCGGGGCCGAGGGGGAACTTGCCCGCGGGTCTACGCCAGCTCTCCGCCGGGGGAGATGCTGCAGTGCTGTCGTTCTGCCTCGCCGCTGGGCTGAGGAGGAGGACGGGGCTTTAAATAATGCGCCTTCGCTCCGAAACTCCGCTAATCAAATAAAACCTTGGGAGTGCTTGCTGTAACTACGGACTGTCCTTGCTCCGCCGCAAGGCTCCGGACTCCCTACGCGTCTCGGAAAACTTCTTAAAATCTGCATTATTTGGGGGTTTTATAGTGGCGCGCAGCTCCACCTTCGCCGTGGATCGCGGTGCGGAGAGCCCGGGATTGCGCTTCCCGGTGCAGGCTCAGGCATTCCGGTCACGGCAGCGCGGACCCACCGGCGTGACCAGCATCAGCCCAGCGCCGCTGCTGCTGCTGCGGGCTCGCTGTGGCACCCAGCCCCCTGCTCTGTTCGCAGTTTGGAATTATCTCCATTCTGTGCTTGTCTTAGGGAGGAGGAAGTTCAAGATTGCTGCCCTGAACTTTGGGCTCCAGAAATTAGGATTTACGATGGGCCTTTTGGGAGTTTGTTCCTCGGTGTTGGTCAGTTTTCATCTCGCATTAAAAAGCTTATTTAGGAATTCAGAGCGGAGTTATCAGTCAGTGTTCACTGCAGACTTCAGGGCAGGCAGTGTCTGCATGGCTGAACGATGGGATTTTGGCAGGGAAGCCTTGGAGTGGCTCTGTAAGGAGGGTAGAGCATGCCTCAAAAGCAACAACGCGGTCGTGGAGGTGGGTTACCTCTCTTTCTGTCTCAGCATCATGTTACCGGCAGGTTGAGCCTGAATCTGCTGCTTTTCATTCACATGTCCTGGACTCGTGTCTGGAGGGTAGTGATGTGATACCTAGTGGAGAGAAAATGTGTAGGCATGTGCCTCATCTGCGTAGTTCCACTATGTGGAGGAGTTAAGTTTAAAAAAACAAATAGATAAAATCAATGGCAATGAATATCTGGGCCAAAAAATGAATGGCCAAGGGTTATAAAAGCATGAATGTATGGAATTGCTGAATTGTGTGGGAGAAGTTGCTGCTTAAATGAGCTTTGGTACCAAAGGAATGAAGCTGACAAATGTAACCTCAGCCTTTCAAAGAGCGCTTTGGTGTGCCTGGGGCAGCTTCAGGCTGTCTCGCTTACCTTCTGGTCCGGTTGCTGATGGCTGGAGTGAAGCACAGGTGTGGCAGAAGTATGGCTGTGTGTGATCTGCTGGGAAGGGATGGTGGTGGCTTTTGGGGGGAGTGGTGCAAGACAGGGCAGGTTCTGCACGTGTCTGATTTGACAGCAGTTCTGCTGTGAAAGTCTCCCTTTTGCCTCCCTGCCAGGGTTTGCCTTGCACCAGGGAGCTCTGAGGACTGCACACCCGGTCACTGCTGGCTGGAAACCGTGTGTGAACAAATTGTATGAACCTCCTTGGTGGCATCCAGTACTTGCAGGGAAAGAAAGCGTCCACCCAGGGAACAGCATGAGCTCTTTGGCTGTTATTAGACAAGCTCCTCAATGCTGATTTGAGTAAGAAGTGCATATATTTCTCAATGAAACAAAATGATAATTGTGTAACTAATAGAGTATGCTAGTTTTAACTTTAGATGTTGTCATGTTACTGACAACTGTGTTTACTGTTAGTTGTATTATTTCTCAGAAGATATTATTACTTGAGTTTAATTTTTGCTGGAAGAATGTGAAGTCCCAGGCAGGAAGGAGTGGGCTGCTTAGGCGTTGAGTGTTTAATGATAGAGGTTAGTGCACGATGATGATGATGATTAAGCACATCCTTAATTCCTGACCAATAGATGGAGTGCTGCTATTCTTTAGGATATCTGGGGATTTAATGGTCTCTTGGTTAAATCAGTCATTATCCTTGACTCTTGCCTGAGGATTGAGGCAGCTGACATTATATAAGGGAAAGGTGATTTTAGGGTGGTGCTTTCAAGCTGTCATGTACCCCACAATCATCTAACCCAAAGAGAAGGTCCAGGTGATGCCTCTGACACCCCAGGCTTTGCAGTGCTTGCAAGGTGGTTGGACTGGAGTGATCTGGGGGAACGGGGCAGTTTCACTGCCTTGGCCAGCAAGGTGTTCTGCAGCCCTTGTGGTGACCCTTTGCTGGTTATGAAATGAGCTGTTGGACAGGGCTGGCTGAGCCCAGCTGGGCTCAGTGTAGCTGTGCTGGAACGGTCCCTGTTGCATGTGATGTTAGAGGTGACATTGCACGCAGGGGTTGCCTGCTTTTGTTCAGCTCCACTTGTTAGAGGCCAAATGACCTGGCATAACACTCTATTTGCTGTGAAAATCATGAGAAATTAGCATGTAAGAGTGAAAATCGTGAGAAATTAACACATAAGAGATGAGAAATGAAAACTGTTTTAAGAAAGGCCGGCATTAGTTTGTTTCCTTTTGTAAGGGAATGTTTCACGGATCAAGAACTGAACTGAAAGAAAGCAAAAGGCTGCTGGTTCTTCCCTTGTTAAAATCATCGTTGCCACTTAAAACTGCAGCGCTCTCCTTGCTCCGCTGTGGATGGTGCTGGAATGATAATGCTTAAAAAAAAAATAATTTTAACTTAGGAGAATAACTTGCTTCACTTTGAGATGGTGCATAAAATTGCCTTTCTGCTAGCGCTTTTTAAACTGGATATGAATTTTAGTTTCTTAAAAAAATGTCCTGTAACTTTAGCAGCCATAGTAACCTCTGGCTATTATTTCCCCTGTAAATCATTTTTGCATTTTCATACTGCTGCTGCTTCAAAAACCAAGTTGGTCATCATTGTTTTGGTATTGACTTAGAAGAATGCAATCTATATTTTTTAATAGCATTGCTTCCCCTTACATCACAGGCTTTTCTTCAAGCAATGTTTTGAAATGCCTGTTGCCATATGAGAGATGGTGGTGTGGCTTCTGGTAGGATTCTTGGGGGTTAGTTGTCTTTTGTGTAGTGTTTTTCTGGCAGATGAAGATGAATAAAAACTACTTGACCCTTAGGGAACAAGCAGTAACTTACTCATTGTGTGTTAATATTAGTTCTATTTGCCCACAGAGTCTACTCTGCTTCTATACTAACTCTGAGTCACTTGACACGTGGGAAAACACTTTTGTTTCTTTTCTGTATTCAAGATAACACATGTCATTGTACATCATCACAAATGGGATTTTGAGGGATTTCATTTAAAGATATCCTAGCAAGTACATGGCTTTTGTGCAGATAATTTGTGATCCAGATTATTAGTTAAGAGAAACAAATTTTAATTGGTTAGATAAGAAAGTATGTTCAGGTATGGCATGCTCGTAATCTGGGCTGGTGGAAGAGGGATGGCAGTTCAAAACTGTAGAGTAAACTGGAAAATGCTGACTACTGAAAACTTGAAATTTTCTACAGATTCATTGAGAAGCTGGATAGTGGGAGAAGGCTTGAGAGCATCAGACCTCAGTGGGAGGGTGATGGCTCCCGGTGTTTTATTGCCCCTGGATCTTTGCAGTCTGTGAATGTGATGTAGGTATCTGTTTATTTAGGACTCTGGGAGCATATTAAACATAGTTTGTGTCTTATGGTAGTAATGTCAATTCCTACCATAAGACACAAAGGATGCAATCAGCTGTTACAAAGTGCTAATTGGGGAAATATTCTAATAGCCTCATTCATTGTTCTCATCTCTTAAACTGTTGTGGTCTTGGCTAGGAAGAAACTCTTTTCTTGCCTTGTATTGTGTAACGTGTTAAAATCCAAGTGACATCAAAGCAGGAGGCAGTTTTCATGTGAGTCAGCAGCTGAGGTGAAGACCCGTAAATCACAGGCTGGTGTGAGAGCTGGGGCTTGCTTTTGTAGCATTTCACCTTGTGTTTTCTTGACCCACAGCAGCTAACAGCTGGTAAATCCCTTCTCCCTTGTGGCTGGAATCTCCTGAAGTTACTTCTCCAGCTGAAGTACGTGGCAGTTCTGAGCAGCACGGAGTTGACAGCAGTTTACTGCTGTTCCCATTGTTGCTGCGCTGCCCTGAACGAGTACCTGGTGTTACTGGCAGCATTTCAGCCAAGAGCTGAACTCTGCTGTGTTGGCCAAAGAGAATTCATTGAACTGCTTTGAAAGTCTCTGCTTGTTGTCTTCATCTATACCTGTAATAACTGATCTCAAGCTTTTTTTTTTTTTTTTTTTTTAATATTAATGCATATGTACAAGTGTTAAATTATATGGCAATTTCTTTGTTTTGTTTTGTTTGACTTTTTTTTTTTCTTGTAGAAAACAAGTATCCCTCTGCATATCATCCATTGCTATTACACTAAACGCAGCCTAGGTTAGAGGCCAGGTGGACCTGCATATTCTGTTTGCAAATGCACAGTAAATGTCAACCCTGGAAGGACACCTGCATGTGTTCTGATGGTAAATAGAGTGCAAAATAGGAAAGCTTACTTAATGGGTAAAGCTTGCTTAACTATTCAATACTGTCAAAACAAGGAAGGAGAAATATAATTGTAAATATATATTATATTACCCCTCTTCCCTCCTACAAATGTAGACCAGCTTTTCTTTTGGGTTTTTTTTTTTGTTTTTTTTTTTTTGGACAGCTCTAGAAGTCTTGGCAGAATACTGTGGGAGCAGTTTGGTACTGAAGTTGTCTGTGTGATTCAAATAAATAGTTTCTAGAGCTATGTAAATTATAAATCAGCTGGGTTCAGAGAGATTGCTGGTATTAATGTAAGTCATTTCATATAATCCAGTATCCCAGTACTGTCTTAACAATCCATATGATGTTTTAGTCTTTATGGATGTATATACAAAAAAACCTCTGTATTTATAAAGAGCATCACTAAGGCCACAAAGTCAAGTGTTTGAAAGCTGGATAGTGCTTTCCAAAGAAAATATCCTAAATTTAAAAATTAAATTACGGCATTGGAAAGTACACTTAGGAGCCCTGTTGTCAGTAAGAGAGAAGTGTTTTGGCTCAGATGCTTCAGATCTAGCAGACACTTAGCGGAGGCAACCTTCAGCCTAACATGAAAAATTAGGTGAAACTGAAAATAGAATTTTGGGACGTAAACAGTGAACAATACTAGGCAGTGCATCCAGCTCTGTCTAGAACTGAATACAATAACTCAAAAGTACTGACCTCATAAGTACCTTTGTTTTTTCCTGACTCAGATACACAACCATTTTTAGGAGTGTTAATGAATTGTGTAACAATTTCTCCAGGCTCCTGGTCAATGCTAAAACAGGAGTAAAACACAATTTAAGCAAGCTGCCTTTCAATATTTTTTAAATTATTGCTACACACCAGGCAACATACCTTATTTGCTGTGTATTGTAAACCACCAAAACCTAACCTAAAATTTGTTTTTGGAACATACAAACTGTATTTGAAGGTATACCCTGTGGCAAGTCAGATCAAGTGTTCTCGAATGATTGTTTTCAGCTGTATTCACTACAGTTCTTTGAAGGTGCTGAGATTTAGAGTATAAGAACTTGTATATGAAAATAATACCTGGCATTCCTATGCCACATTAGCCCATGTAGCTCTCCTGATACACTATTACTGCAAAAATAAATGAATACCTAGTTCAATATATATTTTTGTTACTGTGTTTAAATTGTGATAGTACCCACAACAAGCCCATCATCCTGTTTCAGATCTTGATTGCAGATGAAGCTTTGCACTAAACACCTGGTTAAGGGATAATTGTCTTCATAGTGTTCACAGTTAATCTGTACAATTTCAATTGCAAATGTCTTTAAGTGCCGAAATATGTCTAAACATATAGGCAAAGGCAAAATGCTTCTGGTAACTCAGATGTTTTTGGAGCCAGCCATCAGGGCAGAAGGCAAAGATGTTCATGGTCTTTAATTCACCCACTAAATAGAAGCTGTTCCCCCCTAGGGCAAACTGTGTATTTTCAGGCCAAAGTCTGTATAACTTTCTTATTCCTAAAGTTACTGAGGTTGTAAAAGCATTTGCGGGTATGTGTTATTTTTTTTTCCCATTCCCATCAGTGGGCATAATGCTGAATACAAATGAGATTTCTTACTGATGTGCTGATTGGAATGGGTTGGCTGTGCAGAGCTGTTTGTCTTTGACACGTAGCTGACTTGGCATTCAAAGGACACGTGCATGTTCTGTGTTAAATGGCTTAAGGACTGGAGTGACACAGTTGGAGAGCTTGGCAGATACCTCTGTGTGTGCATGATTTGGAACAAAAATCTCCATCTTCTAAGACAAACTGTCCAAAGTAGATCGCTCAGTCAAAATTTCATAAATATTTTTATTGCAAAGATTTAATCCTGAGCATCTCAAGAAGAAAAAAGGACTTTTGATGCATGTTTTAATAATGGCTAGTAGAATGTTGTGTAAAACCAAGTATGTCTGTAACCAGCAAAGCCCTCTTTAGGTGTTTGTTTTGTTCCTTATCAACTTGATCAAAATTATGGGTATGGTATGGAGCAGGAAAAAAAATGCAGAAGAATTTGGAAATACATTGAATGTATGGTGTTTCAAAATAAATAAATGAATCCAACACAAAAGCAGAAACCAAACCAAGTGGTCTGGCAGTCAGGTTCCCCCCTCCATTTTTTTACTCTGTTTCAAACTTTGTTTAAATACTTCTGCAGCATGCAGAGAGATTGAATACATCTGTGTAGTGCTAGCATGAGAGAGTCTGTGCTCAAAAACAGGTTAGTTAAAAAAAAAAAATCTTGAAATGAATCCAGGTAGCTTCCTAGTTAAAACATATCAAATAACATAAAGTATGTGAACTCAAGACAACTCAGTTTAACTATATAAAATATTCAAGCTGTAAAGCATCAGGAGGTTTTTTTTATAGGTGCCTGGATAATTTGCCCTGAGGTGGCAGGGGGGCAGATTGGGTTGGTTCCCTTATTACATCAGATGTTTTCCTGTGAGCCAAGAACTCGGGGAGAAACTGAAATACTGCTTCCTCTTTAAAGGGCTGTTGCATATACATTATGCTCTTTGTGTGTGTTTGCTTAAACTTAGATGTTTTTAAAGATCCGTGCCCCTCGTTTTAACATGTCCTAAGACAGCTCCTGGTTAAGGGCTGGATTTCAAAGACTGCTTAGTTCTTCTCAAGCACCACATCATTCAAAATGGAAACTTTTGCTGTCTGGTCAGCAGAAAGTGGTCTTTTTCCTCACCATTCCTAACATGAGTGTTTTATCGCATGTCAGTGCTTCTAATCAAATCAAGTGGCACTTAATGTATTGCCTGGTGGGATCCTGTGTCCTTCAAAGTATCTTAAGCCTGAAAGTCTCCAATTGCCTGAATCAAGGCGCTGTCTCTCAGGCGATGGACCCAAAGTGGCCGATGGAGGCTGTTAAGTGTGGTTATTTCTTCTGTACCAGAGAGGTGTCATCCAGCATGGCTGGTCAACATTTCCATCCAGTCCTTTGGGGAATTCCCCATTCCTATGTGGAATCTTTGCTTAGATGTGGAGATTTCTGTCTGAGGAGAGATTTGGCAAACACACAGAACAGGAGAGAGGAGGCAGGAGCGCTCTGCTCCGCAGGCAGGGCCCCAGGAGCCCAGGCTCGTCCAGTGCTTCCAGTGCCAGCAGCTTCATCTGCCTGGTCCTTTCCTAGAGCTGGAGGAACAGGCAGCCTAGGCCATGTGTATCAGCAGAGCAATGTGTGCATGGGCAACGCTTTCCAAGGACCTCGAGTGCTGTGTGGCACTTGTCACTGAGGTTGGGTCTGTGAACTGTTTCACAGGAACTCACAAGACAGATCATGTATATTGGTCTTATTGCCCCAATACTTGTCTTAGGAGATCCTGTCTCTCCACTGGAAAAATGATCAGTTTCCTTGTTGAAAAGGGTTGAAATTCTCCCCTTTATAGGAAAAATATTTAAAAATTAAAACAAAAAACTCCCACATACATCACTTCCTCTCATATTAATATTAGTTAGTATATTGCCTAAAACTAATGCATGTGCAATGTTGATTAAAAAGAATTGGCTAATGGTGAGAGTAAGAATAAAAGTTTATTTATAGCCTAGGCTAGCCTTTAACAAGAGAAAATAGCTTGAGGTATACCATGTAATACGAGTGTCTGGCTACTATCAAACATGCTGCAAATATATAGTAACAGATATTGTGTGCAGTAAATTTATCTTTGTAGTAGAAACCTGATGTTGTTGCTATTCCCAGGGGCTAAGTTGAATTACATTATTACTGAGGCTGAGCTAACAGAGCTTTGCTTATAGTATACATACAGACAAGGGGTTCTTCACAGAGAGGTGACCTCTGCTGTATTTTGGTTTCAGATTTCACAGGGACCCATTTCAAAGTTTTTAACTTCAGTCCACACCCTGCTGGTAGCTAGCTATAAAACTCTCTTTGAAGTAAGTAAAAAAAAAAAAAAAAAAGTCTGTCCTTTATTACTTTAATAAAATCAGATAAAGGTCATTTGTTTACTCCTTTTGTGATATACACTGCTGCCACTGTTCCTTGTCAACGTAAGTGATACTTGAAAGATGGAACTAAAGCTACAAAATTACTGGTTGCAGTGTGCAAATGCATAGTGTAAGTAATTATCTTTTTAATGGGTCTCTTGTTTATTAGTTAACTTGGAGAATGTGCACAAGCATATATTTGTGCTAGGGAAGCTATTATGGTTGATATGGCATAATGTAGTCTACTGCCTCCAAGGTTATTCCACCCTCTCTCTAAACTTTTTTTGTGTTTCTCTCTCTCTCTCTCCAAAACCAATTTAAAGAACCAAATTAAAGCCCTGTAATCCTATTTAAGAGCCCTGTCGAATAAGAAGTCTGCATGTCACCCCGTTCCAATAAATATAATCACCTCTTAAGTGCAGTTGCTCCTCTCTAGGACAGATTTCCATCTGATTGAAATATGTGGGTTGTACATTACAACCAAGCTAAAGGGGATATCCTGCTCTTCCCTCCTGGTCCTGCCTCATCCTCTCTTCTGTAAGCCCTGCTGAACTTGTGCAATTTGCTGTAAATTGCAGCAGAAAAGCTCCTCTCCCCCTTTGACTGCATTAACTCTCTTTAAGAAGTTGAATTAACTCAAGAGAGGATTGAGTGAACACTAGGCTGTGTACAAGGTGTCAAACACAATGGAGAGAAAGAGGGAAAACGGGGGTAGGAAGATGGGGCACTGTCAGTGCCAGGCTGCAGGTAGACTCCAGCCCCTTAATCCTGGTGTGGTGATGCTCTGCACTGCCTGCAGCACTGGGAGGCAATGAAAACTGGATGTGGAAGGTGTCAGTGAGCCGAATTTTCTGCAAGGGGACTGACTGGTAGGAGAGCAAGAGTGATCAAACCATTGCTCTAGGCTTTGAGATACAATGCAGCAGCCCCCAGATTGTGAGGTTCCCCCTTACTCTCTCAGCGCTCTCAGAATCTGAGGGGGAGCAGTCATGTTTAAAGGCAGATTCTGGGATAAACGCAATATTTTGGCAAAGTGACATAATTTCAAAACTATTTTAATTAAAATAATCTCAGCATGCTTGGCTGTGTGGCTCCCATGTCCCAGCTCTGTGTGGCTGCCAGTGGGTGACAATCCTGTGTGGTGTGCTGGTCTTGGGCACTTGGTGTTGCTTTCCACAGCAGTCTTCCCTTGCCTCCAGAGCCTGCAGTATCCATGCATAGCACAAGATGCACAACTGAATTTTCTATAGTAAAATTCAAAGGTTTGCACTACTGAGTAGTATATACCATTGCTTCTCTTACTTTTTCTTTATTTCATAAGTTATATGTAAGAAGTGGAGGCTAAATACTGCCATAGGAGAACTTTATTACATCAAGTAGGCCACAGTATCTATATGTATAGAACAAATTCTTTCTTTGGTGAGAGGGAAGGGTGGGGCTGCTCTTGGTTCTAGTAATGAACTTCTGCATATGTTTAAAAGATAACTTTATATATAAAGAATTCAGAATTCCATTGAAGAAAATGTATACAAATAAGTTGCTTAGCATATCTCAGCGAGCCACCCAAAATACTAATGCTAGCTTGCAGCCTCTTATGTGCTTTTGACAATGGCATTGCCTCTCTTCTCCTTCCATCCAGGTTCTCATCAGTTAAACAATGTGTAAGAAAACCTAGCATTGCTTTAAACAAACTTGGCAGAAGAATTGTTTTAGAAGTGTAATGCTGAGTTCCTAACAGCAGAAAGCTCTTTGCTGTTGGAGTTGACTGAAATTGTTCCAGTGCATCTCTGTGCAGGTGGTGAGTGATAGAAGCTCTCAGTGTGAATAGCTGTCCTGCAGATAGCACTTTATTGTCTGCAGTGCCAGGTCCTCCCAGCTTTCTCCTGCACCTCTCTTCTCCTTTTTTCTCTTCTTCTAGCTGCAGAGAAGGATTGTCTTCCAAGGTTTGCATTTTCTCTGTTTCATATGATATGCAGGCTTCAGTGTAGAGACTTAAGGAGTCTTATCAAAGTAATACTGGCTCAGTCAGAGTTAAGATGCTTTAGTTAAATAGACTATGGCTGTGTTTAAAAATAACAGCTCTAGCTGTGTCAGCGTGTTGGACGACCTGATACTGACTTCAACAGATAGAGCTTCTGAAAATTACTTTGCCTGTTGCAGTATTGCTCCAGTGTGAACTTGGTTTCTGTTGGTAGCACTTCAGTGTTAGATAAACCAAAACAGAGCCCCCAGATTTTAAAAGTGAGTAGCCAAATGGCTTAAGAGGGAGCTTGTTGTAGTGGGCACCTTTTGAATGCACAGAAGTAGCAGCAGTTTTGCTCTTGTTCACGTTGTCAAAACAGCAGTGCCGGGGTTTGGGTGCAAACACCACCCTCATTTAAGCTCAGTTAGTTTTGTGTTTTCAGCTGTTTGGTAGTAAAAAGGTGGTGTGGGTATCTTCCAGCCCAAGGTCTGTGTGTGACTGCCATGCTTGCACATGTAGCCTGTTGCTTTCTTGTAATAGTATAGTGTGTGGAGGGATTTGTAGTAATTCCTGTGCAATTGTCTCATTTTGCCTCAGCCCTGGTGTCTCTGACTTCTGCTGCCTTTCTGAGGACTCATTTAAAGCATTGATGTTCTTAAATAGTCTGGTTAATAAGAACTTTTTGAAAATACTTTGTGTATCTGATGTTTATTCTGTGTTTTACAGTTCTTGTCATGTGTGGGTTTTCTGTCCTTTTTTTGTTTCTTGGCAAGGAAGACACTATTGCATTCTCGTACCAAGAGGAAGACTATTAAGCCTACTCATAAAAAGAAGATTTATTATCAAATGTAGTTTTTCATTTTGTCCATTGGAATTTTTTTTTTTTTTCAACTCTAACCATACCCAGATTACTGGCTTCATTCATACAGTCGTATCAAGTTTGGATGCTGTCTTTGTTAAATTATGGCTCCTGAGGGTTTTCTTGTTAGAGAGGTTTCTTCAGTCAGGGGAAATGAGCATATAATAAAGAGGATTCAAGGACCGGACACAATGATTCCATATAACTGAAACAAACAATGCCAGATTTGGCTGATGTTGGATTTTCCATCAAACTTTTTTATTGGCATTCATTTTACTTTAAGCAGAGTTTAAAATTGAGGCAGTTTGAGTGCCTGAAGGAACTGAGAGACCAATAGCAGATGATTTGGGCAATACTTTTAATCACTATATCCTATCTTTGTGCATTTATTTTGGATTCTGGCTTACTCAGGAAGTTGCCTTGATTCAAATGCCATTAGAGCAGTAAATCCAACAGGAGACACTGAAAGGACTATCACTAAAGCCAGTGTAACAGACCTGCCTGTGCCTGGGGTTTCTGAAATGCTGATTCCAAGCATTGAGCTCATGCTTAGTGAAAAGCAGTGCTGTTCTCTGGCAGAGCAAGTGCCTGACCTTCATTTCTGTAGCCTCTCACTTGCTGCAACTCCCTTAGCTGTTATTGGTATATTTTGTGTTTTACCACACTTATAAAATGTTATTAACTGTAATGTGCTAAAATAGGGATAAAATAATCACAATGAACTTCAGGTTACAAGCAAAATTGCTGTGAGATTCTATAAATAAATGACTGTCAGCCAGAAATACAGTGTGAAGCAAGAGCGCAGGGTATGCTGGTAGCTTTCTCCCTTTCTCATGCTGAGCACTGCCAGAAGGGGAATGATGCTGAATCTGTTTTTCACTGCCTCTGCTATGCCAGAACATTGGTCTTTCGGGGTAGAGAGTGTGCACTGCTGCAGTTTTCTGCAGATACTTCTCAGTATCTCCTCAAGGAGAGAGGAGGAGAAAAAACCATAATATTAGTTTTGACATTTACAAATTAAGAGAGACTACAGTAAAGCTGAAGTCAAAATTGTAGCTGTTGTTTAAATGTCCTTTTAATTATTTTAGAATGCTTTGGGGTATTTTCCCCCACCCTCATTCTCAAAAAGCTCTGTATCTTTGCGCATTGGATGCAGTAGTTGAATCATACCCAGTACACAAAACTCTTTCCTCTTCCCATCTTTTTCTGCATGTGCTCTTCCATATACCTTATCCAATTCTTTATTCACAGAAATCTAGGAGAAGCTTTCCTAATGCTCTTTCTCTTATTAGGGTTCAATGGCATAACTAAGTTCTGTTCCTGCATCTTTTCTACCTTTAGTGGCTTAGAAGTAAAAATGGTAAAAATGAAAGCCCTTACAGTGGCCTAACATGTAGCACTTCGGAGGATGAAAATTAGATTTGTCATGGAGCAAAAAAATGTGATTTGAGATTAGTATTTGCAGTGCATCAGCCCTGTGCATTATGGTCACATTTATTTGACACAGTGTTTTTAGTCTTTTTATGCAATATGTGGTAAAGGAGGATTCTGCTTGATGAAAGAAAGCAAGCTGACAGAAGGAGTAAAACTACATGTCGCCCCAAGGATAAAATTTTGAAAATATTTCTCTGGATTCCAGCAGTGGGCATTACATAAGAAAGAAAAAAAAGTTTGCCCTGAAGTGCCTAAGTTATTGAAGCATTTGAAAAGTGGGATTTGTCTATCCAGAAATTTATTGAAATGTCTACTTGTGACCAGAGGTGACACGAGTATGGATGCTTTGTAAAGGAACAGGATCTACAAAAACCTTTGGGTTTTGAGGGTTGCAAGGTTGTGTAACTCGGTGTGAAGAACATAAAAGGTTGCAGCAGATATCTTCAAATTATTTATTTACCTTGCAGTTGTGTGAAATTAAGTTTCCTGAGAGGTCTGAGTAACGTTATTTACTGTAAGAGGATCTGATCTTGTAGTTGTTTGTTCTTTGTGGTAAACTGAACTAGTACAAATGATCAAAAGTGTGCAATTGTGCAGCTTTCTAACGAGAGTGCTCTCTTTGGTGTACTTGATAGATCAGCGTTGAGGGGTGGTGGTTGTAAGAGCAGAAAGAACTGTCACCACAGTGAGATGCAGTGCCTTCCTTGATAGCATCTTATGGGGAGGAGTTTGCACTGGACTTGGACCCACAGCTGCTGAGGCACAGCTCTTTCTTTGGCTCAGCCCTTAAGGGAGCAGAAAGGCAGGAGGTATTCACGGCACTGTTTGTGGCCAGCCGAGGCTTTCCCCTTAATCACATTCCTGCTTTGAATTGCTATTTGGAGAGCACTCTAAGGATGCTGGAAGCCTCAAAACAAGGCAAACTCAAGTCTGGCTAATTAAGGTGGCCCAGCAGAGCAGTGAATAGCACACTTAGGTTATTATGCCTGCATACAGATTCTTGGTACAAGGGGCCTGGATCTGTGGGTCTTCTCAGCTCTATGCAGATAACAACTCTCTGTTAATTCTCAGCTCATTATTCAGATTGCTGTTATATTTAAATATTCTGTCTGTATTTTGGCTTAATCTCTGAGAAGACTTGGGCTGTGAGTTTTTTTTTTTCAAACTTCTTAACACAAGCTGTGTAAGTGCTGCAGTATGTTATTTTTCTCCTTTTAAGATATTTTATCCCATACTGATGTGACAGCTGTTCATGTTCACCCATCTTGGCAACAGTTAAACCCTTCATGTTAAGTAGTTGGCAGCTAGTAGATGAATGAAGGTTTTGCCATTGATTCATTAATGTGTCCAGAAACCATCTGTAAGGTTTTGGGTTCTCAAGCAATTCCATTTATTTGTCTTCCCTCTGAAGAAAATAAACAAATACACATACATCCTCATTTGTTTCTCCTACCTCCATCCATAGGTAGGCTTCTCAAACTGGGGTTTCTTTTATGTTTAAAGAAAATGCTTTGCTAGCAAGGCTTCTGTTATAAATAATAGGTAAGTGCACCTACACATCAGGGCTCTCTTTTTAAGTGAGGCTGTAGCAGTTGAAGTTGGGAGGTAATTTTTAAATATGGTGCAGATAGACTGCATGTGGGCACAGCCTCTCACCTGCATCACACCCACCAGCCAAAGGAGCTGGAGACACTTGGGTGAGAGCACAGCTGAGCTTCAGAGCTTGGACACTTCAGCAGCCTCTCTCACTGAAGAATCTTTTCCTCGTGGAGCAGGAACAGGTGCTTTGCTCTCCTCTGGGCTCAGAGCTTTGTTTATCCAGCCTCGCCAGAGCTTCCTCTCTGAACAAGGTGTAACCACACTTTAAATCAATTCCCCCACTAAAGACAGTGTTTATACAGCCATGCATATATATTTAATCCTGTTGAAAATGATTCTCAAAACAGATGTTTAAAACTCTTGTTAAAGGTCGCTTGGGACATTTTAAATAGTTGTGTAAAATTCCAGTTGTCCCATCTTCCTGCCTCCAGAAGCAAGTAGCAATGTACTTGTTGATTAGAAATTGGCTGGTCGTGAGAGGATTTTAACATTTCAGCTCCATTCACATCTTCTGACACAGAATTTCTTAGGTGAAAGTAGGACTTTCCTCTGTTTTGATTTTTATTTTTTAACTTTTTCATCATTTCATATGATCTTTTTAATACCTTGCTTGGAAAAGATAATCTAGATTAATCAAATATATGAGCTTTACCAATAAATGTAGGTGCTCCTAAGTGGTGCAGTCCTCTGGAAGAATTACTTAGTTTTATTTTTTAAAGGTCTGATCAAAAGATAATTTGGGGAAAGGGGTTGCTTTCTTTTCAACTGTTGGTTCTCAGTGATGTCACTGGTAGTTAACTAACCCAGCTTTTCAAGTATTTTCGTTCCTTCAATAAATACATTGCTAAGGGAATAGTCTCAGTAACCACTGAACATTTGGGGGGTTTACTAGTTTGACTTCATATGATCATGGATGTAGAGTGAGAGTAATGATTATATAGAGAGACAATTTTTCTTAAGCATTGGATCCTCTATTCATATGTATATGAACTTGTCTGATCTAATTCAGGAGTGTGTTTGTTAAGAGGACTATTCTTAATTAATTCAATACTTGGATATCAAATATGGTGAAAATCTCTTGGGTTCAAATGTGGAATGATGCAGTCAGTCTTTCTGTACTGTTTCTTTTCTGTTTTGAAAAGAGTTTAAGCTTTATTCTAATTTTCTTGAGGCTCTAGATAGGATTTTATAGATCAACAAGCATGAAACAATGGAGTTCTTATTCAGACTTTACTGATTTTGAATTTAAAACTTTTCTGTTGTTTCTGTTCTTTTTTTGGTTGCTCAGGGTTTTATCAGAATTAAACAACCCTTTATATCCTAAGCAATCCTTTAGTACACCAATTAAATCAATTGCCTTACTGAGAGCTCTCTAGATTTTTAAGAGATTTTAAGGATGATATTATTAATAAAAAACTTTGTTATGTTTCAGTTGACTTTTAATTTCTTTACTTAAAACACTACAAATAATTGCTTAGAGTGTCTACAGTTTCCGCAGTTCTGCAAGCAGAGTTGTAGTATCTACTTTTACACTTTGAAAATCAAATTCCAAGTCAGGCGCAGTGCTAGCTAAGTATTGTTTGTAGCAAGGAAGCTCAGTCTAGACTTAGTTGTAACCTGCATCTTTGCCTTCTCACAGCTGGTATAGCAGTGAGCTGCTACAAAGCAGGGTTTCCTCAGTAGCATGCTCAGGTTTTTTTTATAAGAGTGCTTGAATTTTTTTTTTTTTTTTTTTGTGGATTTGTGAAAGGGGAGGGCATGCAACTTTTTCAGTTCTAGGAAACATTTTCTTTGTGAGTTAGGAGACTTAGAGAAAATATAGAAAATGGGTGAAATTCACATAGAATTTTTCCTTAAATACTGGGTTCAGGATGTAGGCCACATCTGTAATCATGTTTTTGGAAATGAGTCCATATTAAATGGATTCTCTGCCAACAACATCTGGTTGCACTTTATGTACGTGTTTTCTTTCATAGAGAAAGCAAACCATATGACATAACCCCAGTCAGATAAAATGATTGTTTATAATACTTTGTTTATTTATATAGCACCACAAGATGAAATACATCTTCATCTGAAAAACCTTGCAGCAGATTACCAAGGTGAGCAGATGACATCTGTATTTCCAGATGGCTGGTGTGGGGCACTGTGTTGTGTGGTTTATAAGCCCTGCTTAAAGGCATATAAAATTAGTAGCTGAATTCGCTAATTGAATGGGGGCTAATAATTCCAGGTGCCTTCATGGGGAGTGTCCCACATTCTGTAGTGGGACTGTGATGCTGGAAGTGCTCCTGATGCATTGCATGGGGTCAGAAAGAGCATTACTGTGCAGTGACAAACCTTCACAGACACAATGGCTTTTAGGACTGGGAGTAGCCCTCTGGTAGTGGCCACTGCTCTGAGTAAAATTTGAGAGTAGTGATCTGCTTTTATTAAAATGGCCAGCTCTGCAGTTGCTGTGCTGAACATGAATTGTTCAGACTAATTTCAGCAGGCTGATCTTAACTGTGCTCTTAGAAGTGGCTTCTTTGCTTACAAAACAAGCTGTCTGTGGGGCTTGTAGTGGTCCAGCCTGGACTCATCTCTTGGGTTCTGCTTGGAAACAAGACAAAAGATAAGACTTGGAAATACCTTGCAAACATCAGAGGTGTGATATGGAAAAGAGTGTTGGGCTGTGATGCCCTGGGAGCAGGGGGAGCTACACAGTGGGGTTTCAGCTGTTGTAACCCCAAACAGCAGATCTCCTCAGCACATGCCTGCCAAGGTGTTGAAGGGTGTCAGCTGTGTCTTTGTCACATGAAAGTTGAGCCACCTGCGGCTGTAGAAGAAGCTGTAGATGAAGTCGTGTTTAACTGAGCATGGATGGTACTGTACTCCTGAATCTGGGATATTTGAAAGGAGCACTTTCCACGTAGGCCAGCAATTATTTCAGAAATAGCTTCATGTATCAAAAGCTCAATGGGAGCTTTTCTACCCTGCCAGACTTGGTGTGTCAGTGAGGGACGTACTGGGGAGGGAGGCAAATGTCATCTGCTGCAGGGTTTATTTCTTCCCTACAGGCTCCTATCGAATGTGCACAAGGAAAGAGCATTTTGACAATTTGTACCCAGATAAAGTATCTTTGTGCGTTTGATGATCTCGACTGAGGTCCAGGGTGTCTTTCATTTTGCATTTCTTAACTGATTATTCATACACTAAAGCTGCTTAGAATATGCAGTACTCGACAAGTAATAATTTGACTCTTCATTGCACTGATTAACTTTTCTGTTGACAGCATAACTTCTTTTTTTGAGTCAGTCAAAAAAAATGACAGTGGTTTAGAATAGATCTTTTCTTGCATTACCCAAACAAACCAGAAATTTAAATATTGTGGCTATTAGACCTTTTAAAATTAGGCACCCTAATTAACAGAGCTAAACATGACTTAATTACTTAATGTAATTAACAGAATATCTATTACCTTTTTAGTTGCTAAGCTAAAAGGTTTTTACTCAAGTACAAGCTTTTGCTGTGCATGATGACCCTTTAAAGGCTTTTGGGACTCTGTCCAGCTGGCAGCTTGGCATTGCTGAGCAGATGTGGCTGGTCTCTGGAGAGCTGATCTCTGCTGCTTAGCTTTATTAATTCCTGACATTCATATTGATCTGTGGGTCCAAACAAAAGTAAAGAGTCTCAGGTGGAAGTGGCATAATGTGTAGCTTCCTGTTGGCCTTTTCCTGCTATTTTCAGGATATATTTTGGTATTATTAGTCTTAGCAGCTCTTATTTTGTTGAATATGCATGTGCATGTTTTAATGTTTCTTGGCTTCATGTTCTGTTCTTGGTGATTCATAGAGCATCAAAATGCACAGAAATCATGTTCTCAGCACTTTGGAAGACCTCCCCAAATAATTCTGCACACTGGTTGTTCACAGGAAGCAAGTGGGCGTGCTGGAAGAGCATTCAAGTTTCCCAGAAGTGCTCATGATCACTCAGGAACTGCTGTGCAGCTCCCTTCTGAGAAGCATTCTTCACTTCTTCCAATTATTTAATATTTAAAATATTGAGGTTGGGAGGAAGTCCATTTTCCTGTAATAAGGACAGGTGGTGTTGAAAAAGCAGTTGAAAATGTGTGCTGATGGACTGAAGTTTGGCTTTTCCTGAGATGTACTTTATATCCCTAAAAAGCAAACGGTAGTAAGTTTGACAATAAACTAAAATAGCAAGTGACAGATTTTTCTTAGTGTGGGGAGTGTTGTAGTCAGATGTTCTGTGCATGGGAAGTCTTTGTGGGCCAATCAATGTATTGTTATCACAGTAGTAAAATGAAGATTTTTTTTTTTTATGTTTATCAATTTCAAGAGGAAACATGAGGAGTTTATGAATAAGAAGAGTATGACCAGACGCTGGGATGTTGGAGGCACTGATCACAGGCGGTTGCAGACGGGGTTCTCAGGGTCACCGTGGAGCATGCCAGCGGGCTGTGGATTTCCCCCTTCAACCACACTCTGTCACAAATAAACATGGTGATTACTGCAGCAAAGGCTCTGCACTAACACACACTGCTGACCTCATCCCAAGAAGCACACAGCACCAGCCAATTTCTGATATAGCTCGGGAAAAACATTTATTTAAATACTTACTGAAAACAGATGTTTGGGAGTTTTGTTGGGGTATATTAAAGTCTTCTAAAAAAAACGTTATATCCTGAACTGTAATTATAGTAGCTGATAGTTTATACCTTTCCAATCCTTGGTCTCTGGGGCCATGCTTTGATAATTTCTCCAAGGGAGGCACTTGCTGGTCAGAAAGTGCGTTCAGATTGAGACCACCCAATAGTCACTGAGTAGAAGTCAAGGCAATATGTATGTTTTCATTTAGTATAAACATTTTTAATTTAATGACTTCCTGTTTCTAAGGATGAGAATAATCTTACTTAAAAAAGGAGGAGGAGGAATATTAAAACAGGAAACTTGCATGCATGACTGCTGTTTGCTAGCAAGCCTATAGGTGATGCAAACTTAGGGGAAAGCTCATGAGATGTTTTGATAATTGCAACTTGCAATTCCTAAGGTATTTGTCAAGTAGTTATAGTTGTTTTCCTACAAACACACAAACTTGTGCATTTTGCCAACAGAAATGGACCAAGTAACAAGAGTTTGTTGAATGGAACAGCAAATGAGGGGTGAGTTCATGTCAGGAAGACAGAGAGGGGAGAGTACAGACAGTGTTTTAAGTAGTGTCTTAATAAAAGTTACACTGGAAAGGATTTCTGTTTAAGTAGGTAACAAGTCCCTGTTTACATTTTGAAACCTAATCTGGATAGGCAGATTATGCTAAAAGAGCAAAAAGAAAAGCTTAGCGAAAACCTCACAATTAGACTTGAATCATTAAAACATTCAACAAATTCAAACTGAAGGTGTCTCTTCTAGTTTTGTTCACTTTCCTAACTGAATTTGATGTGCAAGTTCTCAGTGTGACTGCCTTGTAGAAGTAGCACATGAAAGTGGCTGGTTTTTTTCCTTGAGTTTAGCAGTTTCAGCAGTGTAAAAAAGTGAGTTGCAGAGATAGGTAAGGGCTTGTGTAAGTTGGCTGAGGTGCACATACTCAGGAAATCTTACAATTCTGTAGTACTGTTTTATTTTACACCTGGACGTGGATTAATTCTGCTGGCCTTCAATGTGTATCTCATGCAATCTTGCATCACCATTTAATGGAGTGTTCTGTTTGATCAGCACAAACTCCCTTCCTTTCTTTAAAGTAACTTTTGTTGAAGGGATCCAGGTGTGTGCAATAAATGCCTTTAGCCTAAGGTGAGGATCTTGTTAGCAATGCAGCTACTGAGAGGTGACTTTAAAAAGTCATGCATTTATTTTCCTGTATTGTTACTTTCATAGATTTTCTTCATACCTTAAAACTAATAAAACTGCAGCATGAAATTTAGAATCTTGTGTTTTATCTGTAAGTGGCAAAAGGTGTTAGAAAGCAAAGCTTGGGTGGGAAGTGAAGACTGCTGCACCATACAGCAGACAGACTTTCCTGTTGCACTTAGACCTTTCAGTCACTGTTAGCCATAGTTGCCACTGAAATTCCTAATTTGAATTTCCAGCCTCAATTTCTTAAGCTGTGAAACTGTCTCATTAAAAGCCTAACCTCCCCTTAATAACATTGTCATGAAATAAGGTTTTACACTTGCTGAAATTTGTCTTAATAGCATGGGCAGTGGTACAAGGAATTTTATAGTACCAGGCAAAGAGGACAGCAGTGGTTTCCACTGCCTCCCTGGCATGTCTAACCTGGGCATTCTCGTCTATTCAGTTTTAGCCCTTCCTTTGGTAGGTCACTTGATTTCTGCATGGTTTTCTTGCTGTGTTAGGAAGAAGTAGGCTGAAATGAAGAAAATCCTACCTCCTAAACATGCCTGGAGTGTGTGCTAGGACTCATTTCCACAGTAGGCATTAGGAGGTTAGTTCCTTGCTCTGGGTATGGCTTTCTTCCACTCTCTTAAGCTGGTTGTGCTCCTCAGCACAGGAGCTTCTGAGTACAGCCACACTTTGTGGATATTTTGGATACAAAACCAATCACACTTTGCTTGAGTGAAAGTAAAGCATTGAACAAGTTTTGTTTTTTTTTTTCTTTTAGTGTTTCTAGCAGAGCAGTAAGAGGCAGTCTCCTTCTGTTTGGAGAAATACAATTCATCTGTCTTTGAATAACTGACAGAGTATGTTTTGTAAGGAAAGGCTTTGAGATTCAGCAGGGAAAAATGTTTCATTATATGTTTTATATATATATATATATATATATATATATATATATATATATATATGAATCCCACTGAATACAGAAGGTAATCTTCAGAAAGCGTGTTCTTGCCAAAGACCAAAGTTACTTGATGTTTCCACGTTGTGTTTACAGCTAAAACCATTGTTCTGATTTGCATTCAGAATGATGCATGTGACAGGCCATTATCTGGATTATTCAGTGTGTGTAATTAGGCATTTTGTTTCTTTTCCTTTCAGAGTATCTGTGCAGATTTTAAAAATTTGAAGTAAAAATTATCTGTGCACTTTGATACATTTGCATAATTAATTTGAGAGGTTGGTCAGAAGGATTTATTTTGAAGCTTTTGTGCCTAAAATAGGTGCCATTGATTTATGGACAGAGATGAGTATTGATGTGTGTTCTGCAGTGGAATAGCATAGTGGAAATAATACCCCAGCCTGTGGTAATGTATTTGGGATTTCAGGGCTGGGCTGTCACCTCTGGCTGTCAGGCAAACAGTTTTACTCCCACTTAACACTGAGGTTTTGAGGTGCATCGATGTTTTCCTTCTGAAAAGGAATGCTGTACAAAAAGAATTCACTGCCCAAACCGACTGCAGCAAACCAAGAGAGTTCCCTTTCAAGTTGAAATTAGCCTTACTCAAACACCTGTATTGAAACTGCTTTAGAAACATTTTATTTTCAATTCACGATCTAGTTTTCACTGAATGTAGAGGGGATCTGGATTTATATTGAAATGTGAATTTAAAGTAATTTAAAAAAGCAAACAACAAACCCTGTGTATACTCAGAGAGAAATTGTGTTGCTGTGTTTTGAGAATGATGGATAACAAGAGTTGTTTTTCCTCTTGCAGACAGGTACACGTGTGCAACCTCTGTTGCTAAGCAGTGAGTTATGTGGCTGGTTGATAGGAGGAATGTTTCATTTCAGAGTGCACCACGTACCTCAGAAGTTTTAAATTCTCCAAGGAATTCTGATTATTTTGGCCTGGAGGATCTCATCAGCTGGAGTTCCCTGGTGTAGCTGCCCTTCTTGCCTGTCTGCATCCTGAGTGCAAACCCTGCACGTAGGGTGCAGCACCAGCCGGGGAGAGCATCCAGAACAGCCCCATGCCACCAGGCTGGAGGGATGCTCTCCAAAGTCCAGTGCTCACCACAGTGGGGAAACCTGCTTGGCATTCATGGTGTAGAAACTTCTCTTGAAAATCAGCACCTTTTATCTGACCCACTTTGAGTTCTTGGACAGAAAAGTTTTCTGCCATACTAGTTAAAGATTTGTTTTTCCTCTGAAAGAGGAACCATGAGATGCAGGCAGTCAGATTTTCTAAAAGTCACAGCAGAGCCTCTGCATGCCTGAAGGAGCAGACTATATTAAGTGCCAGCTGTATTATTTTTAGTGTCTCTTCCTGCACTGCAGTTGAGAGGAGTAGGCTGGCAGTGGCTGTGAGCTGGTGTGCATCCTGCTTACACCTCTGTGCTCTCCTTCAAACAGATGAGTTCCTCACCAGTGAGGCTGCCAGTTAAATTGCTAATTCAGGATGCCAAAGAGCCAATCCCTTAATCGGTTTGGAGTTTTGCTTCATGTGCCTTCTTCAGCTGATGCTGTGTTTGCTACAGAAGCAGCACAAACACAGAAATTTTGTCCCTTGGATTCTGCCCTGTTTCCTTAGAAACTAATTTCATACCATAGCTGCAGACTGAGCATCAAGTCACTTCTTGTTCTCTCTGTTAGAAACAGGTAAAACCAAATTGAGGCAGGCTAAGTGCAAATATATTAGTCCTCACTTCTTGGCAGATTCTTCTCTTCTTTGCAGTGAATATTCTCCTACTGATAATTTTTCAACTTGGATGCTCTAGAGAACAGGATCCATTAGGCTGTGATTGCTATTCCTTTGATTAAAGTTGTGAGGAGTTATCACTGCTGAAAGTAAAACTTGTTTTTAGTAGTTTGCATAAAACGTTCAGCTTGTGTCTCAATAAAAGGAAGTTGAGGGTTGCCTGAATGTTTATTGTCCATGTCTTCAAAAGGAAAAAATATTGCAAAATTTAGGGGAAATTTGAACAGCTTGAAATGGAGGGAGGGAAGTTCTTTTTAGTACAGGTATTGCTCAACTGATAACAGATCTCCTGGGGTTTTGTTTCTGATAAGTAATTTAGCTGTGCTTCCCTAAAGCAGAGATGTTGCATCTTCACAACACTTCAGCTACTTTTAATGACAAACTGCGTTTATTCGCTCTGCTAGTCTTTTGAGTTTTGGAGATAAGGAGGAAAAAATTGGGAAGGGGCAATGTTGAATCATTCTAGAAACTGGCATCCTTAAAAGAAAGCAAACAGAATGTGGTAGTGTTTGGGTGAGTTATTTCAGTAGTTATTTTTTCACGTGGGCATATTCATTACATTTTTAATTCGTTGTTACCTCTCTGTGGTATGCAGAGTACCACACATCTGTAATTGAACTTCTAGTTCTTGGTATTCCAGAAGAGCTGCTGAAGAGACAAGAAGATACTTGATATGATCATTAAAAGTCATTATGCCTCTGAAGGGTCACTTTGTTGAATTAAATTCAGAGGTTCAGCTTGAAAATAAACAACGGTAGGTAGTTCTCTTAAAGCAAACACCCCTCTAGAAAGGTATTTTTCTTCCTATTAAGTGTTTTCTAATTAATGTTACATTGGCATTTTCCCCTTATACAGGCATTACATTAGCTTATTAAACTGAATTAATATTTGAAATTAGTCAGATGTTTGGGTCAGGCATCACGAAGCATTGGGGCTTTTCAATTCCTAGTTAAAAAGCTGAATGTCAAGCATTGCTCATTGCTTTCATTAATTTTCCATGTAACTAAGACACCAATCTGGCTTTCATTTAAAATTGATGCAAATTTCTGGTGCATGTCAAGTGGAGCAGAGTAAATCTGCAAAATAGCTTTTAATGATAAGCTATAGTTATAGACTATCTTTGATCGAAAGAGATAGTGTGGCCTGAAAAATAGGGTTATAAAATACTAAAAGGCAGCCTTCTACTGCAGCGCAGATAAAATAAAAAATAGGTGGGGTTTAAGGACATGTGGTTGAAAGTAAAACCAGTTTGAAGTAGTTTCTTGTGTTCTGCAGTTTGTGCTTTTTCAGCAAGTTTCCTTAGCACACTGGATCAGCAGTGTTGGGGAGGGGTCGCAGCACAGATAGTTTGATGAAAACGCAGTTTAGAAAAAATCGCGTGCTCCTCTGTCCTGGAGGAGCCAAGATGCAGCAGTCATTGCCAGGGGGAGGAATGCCATTAAAATGGATACAAGTTCAAAAGTAAATGTTTGTCTATGTTCCTTTTAAAATTTGTCTCTGATCTTAGTTTGGCAATAGTTCATTTTATTTGCAAAGCTGTCACTTTTACTGTCTAAATAAACACTTTGGTACAATTACTTCTATCCTAATCCATCATTCATGAACTTTCATGCTGTTTGTAAGGGTTTTTGTGAAGATAGGGTGAAAACTGAGGGGAAAAATAGTAATTTCTATTTTAAATTTTTTTTTTAAAGGCAGCACTAGGAAATTATAACCAAAGAAGTTGTATGACATCAGTAGAGCTCATGAGGGAGATTGAGTGGGGTCCCCAGAGAGAACAGTAATTTTTTTTGAAAAAGTAAGAACTTAAAAGATAACTATGGAGACAAGACAGAAAGATAGTAAGGAGATTTTTTTCGTTCATGAGCAAGTTTGACTTTCTTCTTAGTAATGTAAATACAGTCCAGATGGCTGGAAAGTACAAGATGCTCCCAGGGGTTAGGGTGGAGGTTGGCTGAATTAAGCTTTGCAGAAGTCAAAAGTGAACAATTGAGATACAGAGTTTAAAATAATAAAACTATAGTTGATTTTGATCCTTTCTCAGGTTTGGGGGCTGAATTGACTGTTTCATGAACATAATTAAATAAAAGAATATAAAGAGGCAATGTTTCTGGTTCATAATGTCATTATAAAGTAGGACAAATACTGATGAAAACTTATTTTTCTTTCACCAGTAGAGTTGGTCAGTTTGTAAACAAATCATAACCTCAACTTCCAAATACAGCTTGTTCTAATAAATAAGGGGCTTGGTATTTCAGAGAGGAGGAAAAGTGCTTCAAGATCTTTATGAACATTATTAGCTTTGCAGCAATAATTTGATGTCATGGATACAGCTACGGCTTTGTCCATAAGTTAATACTGGAAGAAAATAATATCATACATTTGAAGTTTATGTTGTGAAACATCTTCTGATCATCTGTTGTCAGGCAAAGATTCCTTGTGGTAGTTTTGTCCTACCTTGATGCAACTGGGCTAATTGCCCCACTAATAATCACCATTGGGAGTGCGGGGGAAATCCTCTCCAGCCCCCTCAAACTTCAGCTGCAGGTCTTCACTTTCATTTCCACTGTTCTCTTCCTGTTTCCAGGCACAGTATGAGGGGAGTTTTATCAGTCTCAGAAACAGCTGCAGAATGCCAGTAACCTTGCTGGGGATACTGAGAAGTAATGCTGCAGTAGAATGACATAACACTTCAGCTTCAGAACTGAAAGACAAAAATGTATGTGAGTGGAGGTTAAGAGGTGCTGTGGATTTGATGGCTTGCAAAATAAAACCAAAATAGCATTAAAGGAAAAAGTGAGAATAGAAAGGAATCAGTGTCTGCTCAGGTGACTGAAGCATTAATTTAGCAAGAATTCCTTCTTAGTAAAAACGTCCTGAGTTGACATTTTTAGGACAGATGTGACAAAGGCAGCTTGCAAAAAGAATTGCTGAGAAATTAAACAGAGTAATTGCTAGGTCTTGCTTTTACTTTATAGGAGAAAACATATGTAAAGAGTCCATATGAATCTTGCCTTGCTTTGTATCCTTAGGCAGACCACTACTGTTATACCAGTGTAATAACTGTGAATATTTAAGTGTATTTTTTACATGTTAATCTAGTGCAATTGCAAATACCTGAGCGAGTTGAAAAGTTGGTCTTGTTTCCTTGTGTGGGAAATGGAACTCCAGGGAGCAGAAGTCTTGCTCCATGAAGTGCTCATTCATTTCTTGAAGCATTGAGGCTGTGTAGGGTCTCTTGGGCAGAGTAGGAGGTGGGTGGTCTGTGTACAGCACCAAGACGTTGCTTCCAATTGTGCATTTGAGGTGGTTGGCCAGCACGATGTGTCTGGGCAGTTCTCATGCCAGGAGTTCACATGGCAGTGGAAGAGGCTGAATGAGCTGGTGGTGCTGAAAACAGAATGCAGAAGTAGCATGACAGAATGGACTTGCAATGGGTGGAGGATTTCTTACAACCATTAGTAGTCTTTGTGTTTTGTCAGGAGTGTTTATTGCTAGCAGTGGGATCCTGCAAACCACAAGGAAGGAGTGATTGGAGCAGATGGTTTCTGGTGAGAAACCAAGAGTAGCTTTGAAAATGCTAAATTATACATTAGTAGGTGGGGTCAGAGGACAGTAATGAGACTGCAGTAAAAGCCAATGGGTTGAAGTTGACACTGAGAGATTGGCAGAAAATGTGAGATTTTGTCTCAGGGAGAAGAAAGCAGGAAACCTGTGTTAACAAAAGGTGAGAAAGGAGTCATTCTGGGCCTTCACGTTTCCTTTTGTTTTTAAAAAGGAATGTAAGATATTTTTTCTTTCAGGAGAGATTTAAAATCTGAGAAGTCTGAATACAAGAATATATGTGAAGTGAGACAAAAAAAAAAAAAAAAAAAAAAAAAAAGAACAAACAGGGAAAAAACAGGTCCAGGGGCATTAAATAGCAGCTGAAAAATGCTAGGTGTCTTTTTCTTCATAATTGCCCAAACCTTGGACATAGCTTGAAAATTATTTTGCTTAAATGGATTTGGTGTAGCTTTAACCTATGTTTTTTCATTTTTCATAAGGAAGGCTAAAGGAGCACTGTCTGCCTCCTCTTGACAGGCTTTTTGGAGCTGCAGTTAGCATTTGTGTTTTGTCTGGTTTGACAAACCCATTACCGGAAGAGATGCAGTATATTACAGTATATTAACACACACCTTCCCTCGTGCCAGTCTCAGCAGGGACCTCACCTCATTTGAAGGGAGCAAGGGGAGCAGAAGTATATAATGCAGTATAAACTACTTCCCTAAGGCCAGTTAGAAGGTCTGTTGCAAAACCGTACCCAGCAGTCAGATAAGGGCATTCAGATGGTTTCTGACAGTGTCATTTCCTGTTGCTTAGACTGTATTTATGTGAAAATTTAGTAATTGAGTACTTAAAATACCCCACCTGAAACTAGTTTTATTCTTGCTAAGAAACAGTCATTAGGATAGATACCAGACAGCAACTCCATTCTTTACAACACCAAACTGTTGAGCACAGGGCCTTTGTAAGTGAGGTTTATCAGGAGACAAAGGTAAAATGAAATAGCCAGTATTACTATAAACAATAACCCATAAGGTAAGTGTGAATTAACACCTTTGTTTTCATATGTATTTATTTCAGTCAGAAATCATAATTAAAGGTTTTCTGTTGCTCTTCAATAGCTTTGATTTGTAATATTTTTCTAATATCAGTCTCTGCTTCCTTATCAGCACCAAAGCTTCTAGTGATTGTAGTGCTAATTCAACTTGAGTATGGATGTTACATAAATTTTGCCTAGTAGTTTCTTGCCATTCTGAATATATATCTTGGTGCAGTGACTGTAGGAAAAATTAAAAATGATCCGTGCATTTTAATGAAAACCAGCAAACAATTTCTTGCATCACTTGGTATTACTATGTTCTAATTACGGTGATCGTGGTGTGCTGTTACTACTGCCTTGCTTTACAGTCTGCAGAGTTATGGTAGTGCTCTAGCAACACCAGGGAGATTAAATTGAAAAGTTTTTTGTGCATATTTTTTCCTTAGGATGTTGACAGCAATAAAAATAAAAGATAGTTTTTGAGTTCTGTTCTAAATCTCAGCACACTTTCATGTATCAGCTAAAGGGTTTTGTTATCTAGTTAAGATAAAAACTGAAAAAATAAGTTTTGCTGTACTATTATAATTAAACCAAGCTGTTTCTTTGTATAATTTTTGTTTAGAGCTTCAGAATCAACTAAACAGGAGGGGAGGTTTCACATGTTTGTAACTTCAGAAAAGTTGAATTCTTGAAGACCAGCAGTGTGCTGTGACGAAAGGTCAGCTTTTGAGAATTCAGTGGGCATCCCTTTGAAATAAAAGATCAAGAGATACAGTAATTTAAACAAAGCCCAGCTTGAAAAGTTTAGCTACTGGTTTACTAACGCCTGGTAAATGGTTTTGTATGTGAAAATATTATGGGATGTAATGGCTGTTTTCTCATTGATGATCTCAGACTATGAAAGTGCAGTATTGACATGTTTCATTAATGATGGTGACCTATTCCTCTGAGGAGCCATTGGAACCTGTTTGTTGTCAAAGTCTTGTGGCTCTGTTTGGGACACTAGAGCCATATTCATTCTTCTTTTAGAAAAGCATGGAGTATTTTCCTATGTTCCCTCTTCAACGGGGAATTCCAAAATTTGAAATCCTGTAAGAGTGGTTTCCTTGACTACAAGAGTAATAATCTCTCTGCCATGGATTGTAAACACTTCCACACTAGCAAAGTCTTTTTAAGTCTCTATCTGAAGTTAAGACATTTGTCTGTCTTTTCTACCATCCAAAATTCTTTACTTGTTTGGCAAACTAACTCCATAAAGCTTTGTCTTTCATTGGCTTTGTTTGTTTTGGTTTTTCCTTTTGAAAACAATTTGGTCTCTTTGTAACGCGTTCCAGTTTTGTTCTCCTTTCATGACTTGTTCCTCTTGCTCTCCTTCAGCTTGAATTGAACGAATTAAGTGCAGTTGTAGCTCTGATTAAAATCTTGCCTTAATTGAGTTGCAAATTTGCAATGACATATATTGGTCAGGGTGCTGATGTAGCACCTTTCCCATTCCGAGTGCCTTCCTGAATTCTGACAATACTGTTTTTTCAGTTGCCTATGTTCATTTATCCTATATTTCTCTCTTCACAGCATGAAGTTCAGCACAGAGTGTAAATTGCTTTCTCCATGATAGTGACTTGTTAATTATCTGTCAGGAAAATTAAGTCCCTTTGTAAGTCCTGTCTTGACTTTCCCTTGAGGTGTCTCTGCTACTTGGTCTCCTTGTGCAGTTTCTGGTAGAATGTCAGTTCTGAGAACCATTGCTGTACAGATACACAAACATTTCCAGCTTCCTTTGGAAGGATTCATGGTATCAGTTGACATTGCTCAAATAATGCTAAATGAAGAAGGTGGTGAGGAAATCTATCCATAAGATTTACATGGGATGTCTTCTAAGGTACAAAGGGTATCATTGCTTTTCCTTTCACGAACTCAGCTGAGTACCAGCCCATGTTTTTGTGCCTCACCTGCCTTAATGTCAGGGAATGTGTCTTGTTACTGATATGCTGAGTTATGGTTGGGGATAGGGGTCTGTTTCAGGTTGACAGGGATGCTAACAGTATTTAGGGAAAATTCAATAAATAAGTAGATCGCAGTTTTGTTAATCAAAGGTGCTAAATAATTAGACAGAAATTCTCTCTGTAACCCCTAGGAAATATGTTTTTGTTAAGCTTCTCAGGTGTTGATTTATAGTAAAGATGTCTTCTGGTATGACAGTTCTGTATTCTATTATATCGTCTGTTTTGTATGCTGAGTGCTGAGAATGGAAAAGATGGAAGCATGGTTAGATTGTCAGTTGTTTCCAATGAAGAAATCTCTGTTTGGTGGAACTGTTTGCATTCCTGTGGTCAGCAGTATAAGGAAATACCATGTTATGAAAAATACCCAATTGTTTCCTTAAGGACTCTTAGAGTTGCACAATCTTTTGATGGTTTTGTTTGTTAAAAAAAAAAAAAAAAGAACTTAGTTGCCAGCTCTTCAGTTTGGAACTCAAAATTCTCTTAAATATTTACTAGAGCTTTGCTTTTATAGTCAAGGTTTGGATTCAAACCAGAAGTGTATTTTCCTAACGCACACTGATCAGCCATTATAATATGAGTAGCTGAGGAAGATTATAATTTCATTCCAGGGCATGTTTCTTTGGGATATCCCAACAGTTTCTGGACTATCCATCACTGTGATTACTCATAGTTTCTGAATGCAGCTCTAAAACATTACTTCTCTAAGAGAGGCAGAGGTAGCTCTCAAGTAACCAAGTGGCTTTTGTACTTTAATTCTCAAGATAAATGGTATTTCTGACACACAAATTCTTTTGTCCTACAGGCTGAAGCCCACATTTAGCACTTAATTTGTACTTGCATTTTCAATATCCTGTTAGGATTTGTGTAGTGTGTCTGATTTCTGACATATGCGGTTATTCAGATGTATTGAAAATTTTTTCGAAGCTGTTCTTGTTCAATATCTGTCTAATTGCTGTCATCTCTTGAGTTAAAATCCACCTCTCTTCCTAATTTATTCATCCAAGAATGTATATTGTTGTTGTTTTCCCTGATCTGAGAACTGACTCTGAGTTTGTTCTTTAATGTCTGACTGTTACTCTTTCCCAGATTTTCTTTTTCCCATTCTTGATATGATCTGCATCCTTTGTTATTGATTATATAATTTTATTTTGGGTATGGAGGCATTTAACTGATGAACAAGAGCTGAGAATGGGACCTAAACAATGCAAAGTGCAATGAAGACATTTCTTGATGAGTGCCTGTGTCAAAATTTCTTGCTCATACTCCAGGGGTAGGTAGAATGGGATGAAAGACCCTGGTGGATTAAGCAGAGGGAATTAAGTCATAGCACTAAATGTCAGAGTAGTTTGATAATTGTCACATATTTTTGTTGTTTTAATCATGAGAATTTTGAAGGGAGGGATGAATAGCTATGAAAGTGCATTGAGTGGTAATAGGGAGAAGGGATGTGAAGTAGAAGAGATTGTAACAAAGAGCTTGTGACAAAGGACAGGGAAAAAAATTGCTCAATAGCATATTATGTTTGCAATGTCACAGTTTCTGGCTTTCTCCCACAGTACCTCCTTCTACTGAGAGCCGTAGGATCTCCAGCCTCTGCAGTGCCCAGGGGTGGGGACAGAGCTGAGCAAGCCAATTGCTGTCCTGGCCCTGCTGGGAGGGAGCAGTGCTGTGCCACTCTAGGGAAACTGAAGTGGTGTCAGACATCTCAGATATGGGCACCTCTGTGTTCTGCACACCTGTGCTACTAGACCTGAAGCTGGAAAATTGGAGAGACCATGAAATTTTCCTATCTGAGAGCAGTGCCCTCTGGAAACAGTAGCTGCTAGCCTGGAAGAGAGTCTCTTCTTGCCTGTGAGGGCTATGCTTAAAATAACATATCAGGAGCTTGCGTAAAAATAGTATTCCCTTATCTCTAACAGTGTGAAGTAGATGAAAAATAAACTGTACTCATGCCAAGAATAAACAGTCACGTTAGAGTGTTTAAATTCCTGATGCTGTGGAGTACTCACGCTCTAGCATGGCATTTTGGTGCCAATGAATTTGTTCTTCTTTCCCCAGTCACTGCCATTGTTTGTGTGCTCCGCCAGGGAGCAGTTGGCAGGAGAGCAAAATGAGTAAATATGCCTAAACCCCACAAAGAGCACCTAGGTAGAGAATTTAGGGGAATTTAGTCCCCTAAATCTGTATTCCTGTTAGTCTTGTGGCTGTTTACCTGTATTACACCTATAATACTCTGTATAAGTGCATTGTTCATTCCTAAATATTTGCAAACCTGCTGAGCAAGTCATTGACTTTATATAAATAAATAATTCAGGGAAAATAAGGCAATTTGAGCAAAAACAAGATGCAATAACATCTTATTTTTACTTCTCTTGGAATTTTGTTTTTTGCTTTTGAGTATCTTGTAATGATGGTGTCTTCCAGTAATTTTGTATAATTCTACTTGAATTATTTTTGTGCACATTGGTTTTTTTGGAAGTCAGTTCTTTACTCCTGAAATTCTTAGAGCATGTTGAATAATCCAGCTTTTAGTGCTGATGGGAAATGGGATAACCAGGCTGCTGAAGTGTTGAAGCTGGTGAAGTATTTGTAGTGTGATATGCTGAGAAAACCTAAGCAGTAATGCTTGAGGATACTACAGTGAAGTAATGAAAGAATAAAAAGGAAAAGCTGAGAATGGTTGAAAGAGTCTGTTACAGCCTGATGAATTCAAATGGGGTAACAAGTTGGTGAGAAGTACCAGCCTTGCCTCATGGTAGGCTGAGCTCAGTGTTTTCACAATGCATAAAATGTCTAATTTCATAATGCACAAAATGTCTAATAGATCTATAGATCTTAGAAATTGTAGTATATGTTTTGTATGCATGTATGAAAGGAAGGAGTCTGGCCCCTGTCCCCCAGGAAATAACTGTTTTTTCTTGGTGGAGTGGCTGAGGGAAAAAGGAAGGTGATGGAAATAATTTGTCATGTTAGACTGAAGATAACTTGTGGTCAAAGCCTGTGAAGACAAATGATGATAGCAGTAGACAATTGCTATTTTATTTACTCATTTTACTTTCATGTTAGAAGATGAATGCAGGAGGAAAACCCATTCCTGCTCAGTGGTGGGAAAGGGTCAGAGCAGGGCGGTTGTTTCCATAGAACTCTGGGCACTGGCTGCTGTCAGTGTTCAAAGGGAGGTGTTGTGTTCCTGTGCTGTGCTCCTGTCCCAGCTCAGCAGCTGCTCTGGAGTTCAGCTTCCTCAGGGGCTACAGGAGGAGTTGTGGATTGTGGCTGTTATACTCTACTTTAAAAATGCAGCAGATCGTCTGGATTTTCTGAGTTGTAACCTGAGATTTCCAGCTAGGCACTCTTAAATGAGACTTCCCTTTGAGATTTTGTTATATGAAAAATGCATTATATGACAACAAAATAAAATGTAATTCAATGAAAAATTCTGAAAAGGGGTTCAAGAAGCTAGATGTCATATTGATGCTTTCAGTATACAGTATATTCCAGTAATGTTGAGAAGCCTACCAGGAGTCAGTCATGTCTTTTTTCTGTTTTACAGGTCAACTGTATTACTAGAGAGGAGGAGAGCTGTGGAAAAACTCAAGGTACCTAAAACATTTTACTGCCTGAATTCTTGCTGTGTCCTAGTGTAACAATATTAAGGGGGAAGAGGGAACTGAATCAGTGAACTGCCACTTTTAAAGTGGTTTTATTAAAAACCACAGACAAACAACCCCATCACAATAATCTCATTAATGTTGTGCAAAATACTTCTGTGGGATGAAGTTTTCCCTTAGCTTTGGTGTGTGTACAAGAAGCTGCATAGTACTTGCTGTAAATATAAAATAGAACTGCACAGACATAAGGGTATTGAGGTGTCCTGCAAGTTCCAGCCCCGGTGAGGTGGATTTTCCCTCTTTGTACAGTGGGGTACAGGCAGCAGCTGATGATAAATATCATCAAAGACGAGAGAGTGTGGTGATTGCAGCTTTGACTTTCTTCAGGGCAGTTAACAGCAGCTAACTGCTGCTCCGTGTACAGTTCCTAAAGATGCAAAAGGAGTGGTATGAAGATGGCAGAACCTGACAGCAGCCTGGATTCTACAAGCTGGAACTGGGGATTCTTTTATACATTTTTCAGACATGTCTGTTAATGTCTTACAAGTGTATGTGTGGTATAAATAACATGTGTTGTGGTCTTTATCTTAATAGGAGCAAACACTCTTACAGTGAAATATTTTGGGGATTTGAGTGCCTAATCTCTTATCTGAAGTATTTTTTGTCTAGCACTCTTTTCTGCAGCTCCCCAGGTCTTTATTAAAATAAGACAGTGTTATAACTTGCATTTTCATGTCTGTTATGTAACTAAAAAGACTGTATTAAAATAATCTTGTTACTGGCACTTGGATAGGGTTCTTTTGAAAGATTTTTCTTAGTTGGAGAAAGTTTTTCTCCTTTCTTTGCTGTGAAGTATTATCTGTGAGATGCTACATGTACCTCGCAAATGGAACACTATGAGGCAGAAGCAAGGAAGAAGTCAAAATATTATCACTTCATCAAAATGGAAAGACAATGGCTTTTAGTAATAAAAGCTGATTTTATACTTCTCTGCACTTCAAATTGAGAGGAGCTGAGCTACCTTCTTCCACTAAGAGTGCATCAACTTGTTACTTGTGAGTAGTGATGTAGTGAACTCTGGTCCTTTCTGTCCTGTTGATGCTAAGTTTGCATTGCTTGTAGCTGTGTAGGTTGTTTGTGCCACATATGCAAAAGCAGTTTGCTACAGATGAGAGTAGAGTTTATATGGAATTAATTTCTCAAATTTCTACTATAAATACAGCTTTTAGAAACAAGTTACATTAAGTCTTTGTGATTGATTGAAGAAATAATGGATGTTTTCTTTTTGTTTGAAGAGTGTGAGAATTTAAAAGAAAGGGCAGCACAACTTACGGTCCTGGCAAAAACAAAATATGTTCAGTTCTTGACCTGCTGGTGGTAGTTATGCTTACATTGCAGGTGATACAAAACTACTCATGTCCGTTATTTGGACAGAATTGAAAATACATGAGAGCAAAACTGTCTGCTGTCTGAGAGCAAAACCAACAGTGTTGTTGTCACTGGTGTGTTCATCAATAGTGCCTTTTATTTCAAGAAACTGGGAAATTTCTTGGTCCTTTCACTTTTGCTTTAAGATCAATCAGATCATTGGTTCCACCTTGAAACTGAGGTCTTCTATGATGCTTGGGGTATTTAAAATACAAGATGTTTTCCTGGGATCTTGGGAGACTGCTAGACATGGAGCCCTGGTGTGGCTGCATTCCCTGCAGTGTTGGACTGGCTTCTCCTGCAGGCTCCTGCAGGCTCCTGCAGGTAAGATGAGAAGCTGGCAAAAAAGCATAAAAAGGAATTAATGTGTAGCTGGAAAAAAGATACAAAAGACTCTTAGGCATTTTATCTGGCGTCTCCAGTGCTGAAGGAGAGGTTTCTATCTCTTTGCTCATTTTAGACAAGGGATTTTACTCTTGACTTTTTTTGCCCCTCACTGTGCAGAACCTGTCAAATCCTTTTCCTGACACTTTCTCCCCCGTCAGTCCCTCAAAAAGACTTCAAAAGAGATTTTTCCCAACTGCAAAAGGAACCAGGCATGGCCTTTCTAACTCACCCTACATTTGAAGCATTGATAAGTAACATGTGGCTGGCTCCAAACTGCTAACTTTCCCAGCCATTTAAAAAAACACAGAGTATGATTTTAAAAGAAACTACAGGATTGTTCTCTCTTCTTTGCAGTTGCCTTCGTGTAATATGTCCCAAGAGGTTTGATTCTTTTCTGTCTGAAGCAGTGAGAATTCACTACTGTCTTTCTGATTAACACATATTGAAAAGAAATGTCAATTTTTAAAAACTTTTCCATATGGGAAGGGTTTCTTTATTCATAATCTGTGTCACGCTCTTTAAGTTGTAACTTTCTTTTTCTTTAATGCCTTTGGATCATCACTATTTGGAGGTGCCCTAGCAGAAAGAAAAATATTATTTTTAGAACTTGAGACTGAGTAAGAGGAGCCTGGAATCAAAATCTACTGTCTTGCATAATTGTTTAAACCTGCCACGGAGTTTGGCAAAGGTACAGACTGACAGGTCTTTTCCATGAAATGTGGTTGGGGCTTCATCTTTAAAGACAGGGTATGCCTGAGGACAGCCCTGGTCCTTTTATAAGAGTTAAGCTCACATGAAAGGCAAGGCTGAGGATGAAGAAGAATGTAACCTGGGGAGTTTTGAGTTTATTCAATAACTCCAATCTGATGAATCTCATTATAATGATGGGAGAACATGGTAAAACAGTGGCCTTTTAAAATCCTGCTCTAAGGAACAATCTGAAATTAAACTGTACAAAAATACAGTAAGATGCAAGACTAACATAAATCTGTTTTCCAATCTATCACCTGAATTGATTTTTCTTTTAAAAATAGCGATAAAAGCCCAAGCTCTCCCTGAAATACGGATAGTTTAGCTGTATTACCCATTTAACTTGGTCAAATAAAATTCAACATTGTCTCTTAGCTGTTGGGAAAGCTGCACTCTCTTCATGTTGTCCCACACGGTTTGTGTGAGGAGAGCTCAGATCTTGAACTATTGAAACATTCAAAGGGTTTGTTGGAGCTGTTTTTGAAAACATTTCACAGAACTCTAAGATTCAGCAAGTTGGTAAAGTTGATATTTCTTTTTCAATGTCTCTCTCTCTCTGATATGAAGCATATTTCTAAGCTGCAGGTAGCATTACTCATTTAGACTTTTAAAATCCCCTTAGACATAGTACTGAGGAAGAGGTCAAAGTAGGGCAGAGCAGGACAGTTGCCAAAATATTTTTGCATGTTACCAGTGTAGAGTTGACTAAACCTTTTGTCTGTGCCCTACTGAAGTGTCAGCCTTTAGTGTCCCATTCCTGCCACCCACACACACCCTGTTTTCCAGGATGACTGCAGCAGCTCTGCTGAAGGCCATGTTCCTAACTAGGCTGCTGTAGTGTTAATGGTTTTGAGCCCTGGGCTTTCTAATCCTTGAGAGAGGCTAGATGTGTTTGTGGGACTATTTTAAGCATGCTCTTGAGTGCTTTCCTCCCACCCTGCTCAGTGCATCTTTCAACATTCCCTCTCCATTCTCCAAACAGCCCTCACCCT
This sequence comes from Vidua macroura, assembly GCF_024509145.1. Taxonomy (NCBI): domain Eukaryota; kingdom Metazoa; phylum Chordata; class Aves; order Passeriformes; family Viduidae; genus Vidua; species Vidua macroura. The sequence goes on along the minus strand of NC_071578.1, from coordinate 10,359,291 downwards.
TCCAGCCCATCAAGGAGGAATTGGGATGAACATTGGCTCAAAATCCCTTTAGGCATGATGTTTCCTAGGGTCAAGCAAGGGAAAGTGTTTAATAAGTGTTTACTCCTGAATGTACAGTATTTCATGCAAACATGGCAAGATTGTGTTCTCTATCTTTTGTCATCTATCAGCCCTGATGGAACCATGTTTAATCATCCTAGAAGCCTGGGGTCCTCTGGTTAAATGTAAATTTATTGTCCCCTCTGAGCCCCATTGTCAGTGAACTTCCTGGTTTTGGTCAGTTTTTTAATTGGTGCTGTTTAAGTTGCCCAGATGTGGCTCTTCAAATGTCAGTGACTGTAGATAGTCCTGTCTGCTTGAATGATGAAACAGAATATGTGACACAAGTGTATTTCTGCCTTAAATGCCTGTTTTCAGTAAAAAGAAGTTGTCTTGCAGTCTGATAACAAAGACAAAATTAAGCACGGATTTGGGCTTATGCACATTTCATACAATTATGTAATCTGATGCTTTTTTCTCTAGAGAATCAATTTAAAGCTTTTTTATTCCTCGTATGAGAAGTTTCAATGCAAAGTCTGAGTCTTTGATTTTATCTCACTAAATATTTGTAGTTGCAGACAGTAATATTTGTTCATGCTGTATCTGCAATCTGTGTTTTTCTTGTTCGGATTGAAAGGTAACCACATTAATTGTGAAGATGATTTGCATTTAATGTCCTGCATTGGTTGGACTTTTCTTTCCTGTTGAGATGAAGAAACTCTCTGGAATTCAGTTCCTGTTTACTTGGCTGTCTCAGCCTTGTCCTGTGTGGATGTGACAATGGTGCTGTATTTCTTCCACTTCTCCAGCTTTCCCTGCTGGTGGTAGTGCTCGTGCTGAACTGAGCTGTTCACTGTGACCAGTTCACCAAAGCACTGGAGCTCTGCCCAGATACTCATAACAAATGAAATAAAATGTGGGATATACACTGTGCAAGTTAAAGTAATCAAAGAGAATTAAAAAAAAAAAATAAATAAAAGGAGATCCTGTTCAACATTTCTATAGTTCTTGCCTTTCTCCTGAAATACTTCCAGAATTGCTGCTATCCATAGCAGTAAGGAAGGCTTATCCAAATTCCTGCAACCTTTTAAATGCGAATAGGGTGCTTGAAGCAAAGATCCCGATTCCTCCTCAGGCATGCTGCTAATCCCTGAGTTTGTACAGAATTCTGTAGCTGTTACTTCTGCTGAGGATTTAGGAAAAAAGCATTCAGGCTTTCCAAGGCAGCACAGCTTCCGAAGGCTTTATTTCACTTATGTTAAAATACTGAATTTTTGGTGCTGCTTTTTTTTTTTTTTTTTCCTTTTGTCTTTTGCTTTTTTTCCTCCATGAGTACCTGGAACATGTTGAAGAGTGTTGGATTGCTTTTTGCTGTTTTCCCTTTCCGAGGTCCCTTTCATGGAAACAGTTTGCTGGCAGCAGATAAGTTTCTGTATCTCATTCCCTGTCAAATTCCTCAGTCCATGTGATAAAAAGTTTCATGGGAGGCAGGAGGAGGAAGAGGATTCATGTGAAGTCTCTGATTGCAGCAGGGAGCAGAGGAGCTTGGTGGGCACCTCCAGAAGGAATTGTAGGGAGTTGCTGGGCATGGGAGAGAAGCAATGGATCTTTGGCATTCACCACACAAAAACCTTTTCCAGTTGACAAAAGGAGATTGTTAAAAGTTAGCAATACAGATTGTTTTATCACATCCTGTTAATTTTAAATTAATGAAGAACAGCTCTGCAAAAAGGAGCGGATGTAGTTCTTCAGTTCCTTGTGACATGGCGATCAGATTTTCAGCTCTTTCTGTATGATGATGGAATTAAAGCTGGAAATGCTATTCAAAATTGCACACTGGTATATTTTAAATGATCAGGCTTATAACTGGAAGAGAACAGATCTACCTTAAAATTAAATATTTTTTTCCAAAAGATAAACTCATTCTATTTTGCTAGCATTATAGCTACTAAAGAAATGGCTTTAAATGTGTCTCTCTACATCTACCACATTGTACCTAATTTTTTTGTAATTGCTCATTGGCTTAGGAATAAATCTGTGCCTGGTGACTTAAAGCTCCTGAATATTTGTAAAGCATAAAAAACCCAATGTATTAGCTCACAGTTGTGTGTTTACTGTGGAGATTGTTGGATTTTATCAGGTTTGGCTTTATTAATCAGCTGAGTAGAGTGAATGAGAAATGTGTTTTTAAACTGGATTTTTTTTCTAAAGTAGTTATAAATCTTGAAACTCCCACTCAATACCAATTTAACTTCAGCAACAGCCTATGGGTTTGTGATTTACCCCCGCTTCACTTATTGAGTTATACTCAGAAATTATAACATCCTTAGCAAATGTCTATATTTAGAAAGTCGGGTTTTTTATTTCCCCTCTGCTGAAGCTGGATTTGTATAACTTCTTGACAGTTCAGTTGTAGTAACATGAAGGCTTTCTCTGTCTGCTAATGACCAATGACTTTTCATGGAAAAGAGTCTGTTAAATGTGGAAGTAAGTTAAAGGCTTGGTTTTGTTGTGTGTCAGGTTAAAACAAATGCAGTCAAGTTCTTTGCAGCTGATGCTCCCTTAATTCTGCTCCTCCTGCTAACTGAGACTTGCCAACACTCAAGTCTCTGCTGGTTATCAGCATAGAGTGCTAGGAACTGTGATTTGTGTTGTGTCATCTTAGGCTGAGGGGAGTCTTGGTTGAAGCGGAATGGGATAAAAACAATCACTAACAAAACATGAAAGTCTGATTTCTTTATGCTCCACATTCAGGAGCAGTTTTACAGTGGTTGACAGTTGCTGCTATTGCCCATATACCAGTAATTGGAGTATTTATCTTCATTTTAAATTCATTTTAATCACATTTTTTTGGACTAACAGTAGAGCAGCTACACAAATTAGTGAGTGAATTGCTGAATGAAATGTGTTTATTCTCCATGGAAATGGACCACTTATACTTCACATAGGCTCTTACTTTAGATTGAGTTAATTCTTCTAATAAACTAAAGCAGTCAATCCCTCAAGTATTGCAATTAAACACATATAAAACAAACCCATCTGCATTCTGTTTGCAGTGTTTAAGTATGTATTCCTTTTAAAAAAAAAAAGTTTTGAAGCATTGTAACACACAATACCAATAGTGGTTATACTACATTGAATGTATTCCTTGATGTTTGGGGCATCAACTTGCTACCATGAAGGTATGGAAGGAAGCAGTTTTGTGTTTCCAAAGCCTGAAAGCCTGTGCATACAAGTCTCAAACTTGCTGAAGGCAGTGACTTCAGAAAGCATCAGCGTTGCTCTCAGTACGTTTGTGTCTGGGATAGCAAAGCCGTTCTTCCCTGGCTCCCAGGAATGTGTTTGTATGATTCAAGTTCAGTGGTGTGAGCTGGGGGACTGAGCAGTACAATTTCCCTGCCAGCCTTCTGCCTTTGCTAGTCATAAAAATGAAAATGCTTGTTATAAGGAAGGTAAAGCCTGCAGGTAGTAAAGTGACTTTTTAAAGAATTAATTAGAAGTTGGATAAAATATATACCCATCTACTGAAGACTTCAAACTTTCTGTTGTTGCTACTTTTTATTTTTAAGAGGCAAGGAGGGGTTTATAGCAGGGTTTAGGAATCTCTTAGCAACAAGGAACCATCTTTCAAAAGCTGAAGTTTTTGCTGAAGAAAATAGAAGGGGAAAAAAAAAACCCTCACAAATTAAATTTTAAAGTATAATAAGTCTGGCCAAAAGATATTCTGAGAAACAATTTACTAAAGATACCAGAGCCAACAATAAATCCTTTAAATTGAATCATTTCAAGTACATCAGGAATGAACATCCTGCCAGACAGACTGGAGAGCTGATAGATGACTGAACTATAGAAGAAATACATGGTGAAGATAGGGCACAGAAAAAAAGTTAAATTATTTTTATCTAAGTTGACTTTCCTGAGAGATTTTAGGGTGGAAACTTCACTTTGTAGGTCATCTTTTGAGACTTGGTCTCAAATTGAAATGTTGGTAAAAAGGATTTTTTAGAACATAGGAAAAAAAAGTAGCAAATTGCCAGGAGTAGATACTATTTACCCAAGAGAGCTTACAGTAACCACTAGTGACAACATTGACCTGGTAACTGTGATCTGTTGCTTAAAATGGCTGCGAGATCAGAGCAGGAAGATAGACAAACACAATTTCAATGTATTAAAAGCATTCCAGGAATAGCCAGGGTACCACAGACCTGCAGGTCTGTACAGGCAAGTTGGTGTGTTTCATTAGGAACAAAGACCACAAAATTGGTAAACACGTGGGCAAATACGTGGGCAAAAACTTATCTCAGGATTTGAGAGAAGTACTCATGTGCATTTCAGATAGATGGCCTTTAACCTTGGGGTGGGACATGCAGTTATTTAGGTCTCATTTTCCTTCTCTTCAGCTTGCAGAGTTGAACTTGCTGTTGGTGTGAAATGCAAAAAAACCTCAATCATTTGCTCTGAAATCATACAACTCTTTGAAAAATGTGCTTAATTAACAGCCAGAAACAGAATACTATACCACATTGTAACTTTGTGATAAATTAGATGGACCTCAATAAATAACTGGATTATAGGAAACAGTGAACTGAAATGAACTGTGTTGCCTCAAGAACACTAAATGACACATATATAATAAAAATCTGTGACTGCTGATGTACATTAATTTAGGTGTGAATGTTTGTTTAATTTTGGTCAGGTTCTGACCACAAGACGTAGGTGAAGTTTACTTTGTGGTACCTGTGGCATTGTGAGTAGATAGACTCCTATGGAATCTGCCAAATCTGAATTTTCTCCTGTCTCTGTATGCGACTGGCACACATCACACTGAACGTTTGTGACTCTTTCTTGCATTACTGATAACATACACTTCTTGGTAAGAAGATACAAAATAAATAAGGTAAAGTGTCATATTGGCATCATACCAGGCTTTAGGAAGAAAATATTGTTTGGACTAAAAGTGGCTTCAAGCTTTTTCACAGCTAGAGCCTCTTTAAGGTACTTAATGATGGTGAAATAGCTTTAAAATGAAACAGATTTTCTAGACCAGCCGAAAGGCCCTCTCCAGCATCTGTCAGCTTTACACCAATTTTGTACCAAAGAATTACAAAGTGACCAAAGTTTACCAGAAAGGTGAGGTTGCTTCCATGGAAATATTTTCTTCCACCAAATCTCTCCCTTAGGCTTTGGGAGTATACACTGTGGATAAAATGATGCTATTCTCTTTCAAGCATAAAACATGAAGTTTGCACCATTGCTATTTTGCACATTGTGTCATATGGAAGAAAACATATGTTTGTAGGTGGGTACTGATAAGCTTGTATGATTTAGAAAAGTATTCAAAAAGCCTCTCATCTTCACCACAGCTTAGTGTTGCGTGTTTGTCATGCATCATGGCAATTCAACCCTGGCTCATCTAACTGTCATATAAGGAGGAGAGCTTAAATCAGCTTTTACAGAATATATTTCAGTGCAGTACATTCAATACTGCAATAAACTCTTTATTGCCATGAATACAGCAAGGTGCTTGTAGTGGGCTGATGGATGCGAGGGGTTTGTTGTTGCCTTTGTTCCACTTTCAGCATGAGCCATTAAAGGATTTCTACTGTAAAGGAATGCTTTGTTTATTTACATGTCATGCTAACACTGAGATGTAGAGACTCTACTACCACATTGATATCAAGAAGTGTGAGTTGTCCAGTGCATTTGATAACTTCTTGGCTCATTTTTCTTTCTTGACAGCAACAGTAAAATACGGAAGACAGTCTTTGAGATGTACATTAGCTTCAAGCACTTACTGAGAATGGGAGAGAAAGCCTTGTCATTACTTTAAAAATAATTTATGGAACTCATTAAACACTATTTCCTATTAAGTTTGTTTGCTTTATAGTAGTCTCCATGGATGAACATTTTTGTAATCAAATAAATTTATATTTTGATTGCAAACCAAATAAAACATATCTGCTACCTTTTCGCTGTTCCTCCTTCCTTCACTTTTCCTCCTGTTCTATTCCCTACATGTTGAGATTTTTTTTTTTTTTTTTTTTTGAGGAATTGGTCATATATTTTTAATTAATGATTGTTATGTTGGCAGCTCTTGCACTTGGTATTCTGAAACCTTGTGACAGTTTCTCACAGCATATTTCAGTCTACACTCACACTGTTGCCAGATCTTGGGATGTGCTTGGCGCTGTGAGGTTCTTGTTTTATACTGTGTTGTATCTCACTGCTGAGAATTAGTCTGTAATATGTGTTGTTGACTTGGGCAATGTAAAAAAACACCCCTGGTTGTGAGATGCATAGAAAAGTGTATTACCTTTTGTGCAGGTGAATTGCAAGAATTTAATGAATTGTTTTTATATCTGTCACTTGGATTTTTCCCCTGGGCTAATAAAATAGTTAAGTGGTCTCTTCTTACATGTTCATTCTGTCTTGCCTGTAGCTTGTTGGTGTTTCAGAGCAGCACGTGCCTTGCATAACTTGAGATCTCTGCAATTTCAGTGCCTGCTTGTAGATTGTGTGCCTCTGTTGGAACAACTCTTAGTTTATGGCACAGTCAATGAAGTCTAGATAATTACTCACTTCATGCCAGAGAGAGCTTAGTTAGACAGTGAATTCAAGTGGTATGTAATTATCTGAAGTTAGGCAGAAAGAATTGCACTCTAGGACCTAATGGTTTCACAAACACAAATGCTGAACATGAAGATGTTAAATGTCAGTATTTAGTAGATAATATAGATGATAAATGAAAACTGTTACTTTAGGACTTAGGAATTTTTCTTTCAAATTGGGAATTTTTAGGCATTGAGCAACTTTGTTCCTGATTCATATCTTGGAGAGAGAAGAACTTAAGTCATCCCAAGTGATTCACAAATTATTTAACTGTGAAGTATAAGCTTCTCTTGCAAGTTCAGATGGTGCTATTTATCCTTAATGTCTTGTAAGCATTTCTAGGCACAATCAAACAACTTCCATATTTCAGAAATTATTCCAGCAAATGTGATATGTGTTCATATTCAGCATGAGTAAAACAATTTGCATGTATTGCAGCTGGATGTGAAAATTAGGGACTTTCTAAACCCCTTTACATTCTCGTTTGGTGTGAAGTTCTTTTCAGTGTATCAAATCTGAGAGGTGTGCACAGCTAAACCTCACTATTCCTCACCTATAAGTCTGGTTTGGGACATAAGTGGTGTGTAGGCTTGGAACCCTCTCTGCATCTGAATTTTAGCCTTAGTGACTAAAATTTATCTCCAGCTTGAAGCATCATGCCTAAATTTAAGTGGTAAATCATTAAGAGCCGAAGAATTGTGGTTTATTTCTGGGATAGATCTTGCATGTGTTTAAGGAATACATAGATCTTGAATAGGTTTGCTTCACAAGAAAGAATTTTGCTCTGGAGAAGTACCAAACAGAAGAGACTAGTCAGTGAAGAGTTGTGTTTAGTTAGCCAGTTGGCATATGTGCACTTGCAAGACTCACTTGAATGATTTCTATTTGTAGTGCTCAGCCGAGTTCTACTGATGCAGTGAGACTTACTGTTACCACTTTTAACATCTATCAGTATTTTTCACGGCCTTCTATCAAAATATTGCTGAAAACTGAGCCTGAGAAACAAATTTGAAATCAATAATTAACACCCATTCTAGTTAGTGTGGCTGGGGGAAGAGGAATTTTCAAGCTACATAATTTTTTAAGGCATCTGCAGCTCTATCACCATTCCCTTCTTTACTGAGATATCTTCCATTTTGAGGTAAGTCTAAAAAAGCCTTAATCCTTCTGGGATTTTTAAAAGATTTCTCCATGTTCTGCTGTTTAAAAATACTTTTGTCTTGTGTTGTCCAATATTTAGAATAAGTAGTATATTAAGAAATAAAGTTATTTGCATTGCTGAACTTTATGTGAAAAGAACTAATGGTCTTGGGAAGGTGGCCTATGTACCTTGGGGGTCTTGGCATTGCTCAGTGTGATGTGATTGACTGTTCACCTCCAGAAACTTTCTGTGAGTGTTTCTAATATGTGAGAAAGACAGGTTTTGCTGTGGCAGACAATAAGCAACATAGGAAATCATCCCCCAGTGGATTTTCCCAATGCTGAGAAGCTAAAAATGAAATTGTGGGAAGAATGATGAGTGCTGTTCTTGCTTTCCAGCAGCAGTGGAACTGTTCATGCAGCAATATAGTGAGATTACATGTAGTCTAAATTGTGCTATGCTTCTGATTTAAAAATGTGCTGCTTCTGTTTACCCTTTATTGAGTCATTGGTTCCAAGAGAGAAAAAAGGGAGGGATGGTATTTTAATCCGTTTGTACAAATTCATATCTTCCAGTCAAACATAGGATTTGGATTTGCTTTTCTTGGGAAGCTGTAAATTACTGAAAGTCCTCTGCTTTTCTATTTTCCAAAGTTTAACACTGCATGCTTGTATCATGGTTTTGGAGATTATACCAACCTTCCAGAAGCATAGCTCTAAACTTTAGAGATCCTTCTTTGAAAAGGTAATATTTAAATATTTTGTCAATCTTGTTTGCTTGAAGGATATTTTTCTACCATTGGTTTTATTACTGTATGGACATATCACAGTTTGATTTCTGCAGAATGTTTTGCTTTCCATGCATTGGGGCACAAGCGTGTAGTTTTAGCAGACTCCGTTTATTCAGCAGAATACACAAGCTGGTACTTAACTGCTTTTTTGTGAAGGGAATAGCCCTGTGATAGTTACTTCTTACCATAGGCACTGGTCTTGAAAATGGTCAAGTGAAAATACTTTTTTATTAGTATTTCATTAGTGTCATTCTTTTGAATACCTGTGCAATTTTGAGAGGATTGATTGCTTCATCCAATGAAAAGGTGACTTTTCATTTGCTGCTACCAAAAATCAAAGGAGCTATTTTTTACTAGTGGTGTTGGAGCTGAAGAAAAAAATGCCAGTAATATATATTAGAAGTGTTTTGCTGTGTGTAGCTTTACCCAGCAAAAAGGAATCAATTTGGAATTTTTATATGGGGACCATCTTAGATTAAGAGAGGAAAAAATATATGTTGTTTTGAGTTTTTAAATGTATTAGAGGAAAAAATTAGCTGTTCATGTAAACTAGTGAGTTTGAGTGGGAAGAAATTTCCAGGGCTCTAACAGGATGAGGTTTGTCGATGGTATGAATAGTATCCCCCTTTTATATACTCTATGCCTCTCCTGAAATCCCAAGGGTGGCATGAGGGGATTTCATTCATAGGAAAGACTCTAAAGGACTGAATTCTGCCTTAAGTTCTGGGGCTTCAGGGCTGCAAGCTTTGGTGAGATTACTTACCAATAAGTAGTAATTTCTCACCAATAAGTCTTACTCTAGAATGGATGGAGCCAAGTCTCTGTAGCGACTTTGCTGGGAAAGCGCGATCCCAAGTGTAAGTAACAGCTTTTGTAAAGTGCCCCCAGATCTACCTATCTGACATCAGCCAACATAAAAACCTCTTGGCAGAGCTGACACAGACATGCAGGTTTCTGAGCTCATCCCACCTTGTCTCTGCCAGTGATGGTTGTGTCCTCCATGCTGAGCCTGGCTTTGCTGGCAGCTCCCCGTCCCCCCTCAGCCTCCCTCTCCCCCAGATAGCTTTATCCTCATAGCACAGATACTCAGTCTGGATTTCATTTCTTCCCTCCAGCTCCGTGTGATCTCGCGCGCATTCCTGACGCGTTACCAGCAGCCCACATCTCTGAAAGTGCCATATCAGCTTTCAGTGGCCAAAGCTCAGAGGGGAAACAGCCCAGTTCCTCCATGCACAAACAGCTGGGCAATTGTGGATGGAATTAATTGCTGATATGCACTGGGCTGTGTTTTTTTTTTCTCTTGTCATTTCCTTTGCAGCTGTGAAAGGCAAGGTTTTAAGGCTTTGAAAACAATGTAGACCTTCTCAGTGGGAGTAATGTAAGAGTACTGAAATGTATGTGTAGATTAGGATTTGCATGTGAAGTAAAACCCCTCCTAAGATGTAACAACCAGCACTGTTGACGTCGATATTCAAATTCCCGGTGCACCTTGCAAAATTAATTTCTGACTTCGGATTTCCAGCTTGAGAAAAAATTCTGGTTGAGGAGATTTCGATTTCTGAAAGCAGTAATCATTGTTTTCTGAACATAGGAGTCTGAAGTTGAACATTGAAAGCAATCTGTTATGAAAATGGTTGTATTCCATGTATACTCTTGGAGCTAATTTATAAAATGGACTGATGCTGCTTTAGCCAAATGTGAAACCATCAAGTTGCTGAAAGTCATGTTCCAGTCCAGCAGTTATGGGAAATTTATCACGGGGTTGGAAAATACATATGTTATCAACAGGGCTGCATGTCTGCCTCGAGGCTTCACCCAGCCCATAACAATCCAAAAACAAACCACCCATCACAAATGAAAAAAATGCTGTCAAAAGTAGATTCTAAGCCCTAATACTGTCAGAAGGGCTTAGATGTAAAATCAGTGGAAAAATGTGTAGTACCTGTTGTTGAAGATAATATTTTGTGAGCTTCCAGTATGAAAGTATAACAGATACTTTTCCCCTTGTTTATTAAACTGTTTTAAATGTACTTTTGTTTTATGGAATTGTTACACCTCCCCTACTAGTAGGCTTCTGCTGCCATGCAGTTTACTCAGGGGAAGATCTCTAAGCTCTTTTGCCAAAATAATTACAACTCTCGTAGGTATTTTACTAATACACAGTATTTGCATACCGTGTATTTATAAATAGTCTCATACCTGGAATGGATTGTTTAAGTAAATGCTTGAAAAAGGTTTTGTTGTTTTAAGATCTGGTCTTAATAACTAAATAAATGAAGTTGTACAAATATGCTGAAAGTGTCCCTACCAGCTTGGATTGTGTTACTCCTTGTACTGTAAGATGAGTATTTCAAAGGTCCCACTGAAAGCAGGGCCATTATTTATGGTAAATACTGTGCAGAGTGAGGAAGGGTTGACAGACCAAGATCTTTAATAAATAAATAAATAGAAATTGCACAACTCTTGAAAGGAGCCAAACTTTCAGTCTCAGCACCCACATCAGCCAGACTCTTGCAGGGACAGCTGCAGAGAGCTGTGGGATTGTACTTCCAGCAAATACAAAGCAGTGCATCCTTACATCCTAGTTTTTTAGCCTTCCATGCAAGGGACTTCCACTGCAACCTTGTCTGTCGCGGCTAACAGCACGCAAGGGGACACTAACCCAAGTCTGCCTCACATGGTATGCAGGAAGTTCAGCTGTAGTAATTTGATTGTAAATCTGAGCCAGAGAGTCAGTAACTTAAATCATAGCTGTTACTTCAAAGAACGAAGGTTGCCTCCTTGAAGGGCTTTTAGTTTTTATAGCTATACAAAAGTTAACTATTACATAAGTTGTATGTTATACATATCCATATAGATGTTCATATCTTATTATAAATATACATGTATCATAGGCACCCTGTTCCATATTTGTCATACTAAGTACTTTTTTGGCAGGTAGCAGAAGTTATGGAAACAATTAAAATTCCTGTGCAATACTGGATTACTTATTTGTTTGGAAGAGTGGGTGGTGTTGTAGGGAGGGGGGAAAGGCAGATCTCTGCTTCAAAACCAAAGAGTAAAAGCATTCTGGAGTGGTTTTGCCAGAAGGTCTCTTTGTCAATTTGTGTTTGGACAGAAAGGTCTGAGTATCAAGAAGAGAGTTCTGGGGTTTGCAGTCTGGTGTATGTTGTTAGTAAATATTTAAGGAATTATAGAACTGCAGTTGTTTTTATGGCCAGTAACCAACTGGTGATCCTTTCAAGGCAATAAACAGTGTATGAGAACAGTGTTCTTAATTGCCCTGGCGTGTAAGAAGTTGTTAAAGGTTAGAGACTGGTTGTTCTCTGCTCTGCCTTCACTTTCATCTAGTGCCTGTCTGACTGCGAGATTAAAAGTGGTAAAAAAATCCATCCAGTTTTAAGGAACTCATATAGCAGCTGGGCAATTTAATTTCATCCAGCAGTGAGTATCTTGATCCAGACTGTCTGCACTGTGTTTTCCTGTGGCTTACATGACAGGTTGGTGGCATGATTTGCTTTGCAAACCTGTAAATGGGTTCATGTTTGTGAATCTTTTAGCTGTGGTTTCTTTCTCCACCCTTTTCTCATGAGTAAACTTGAAAAATATTTAGGACAAGATTTCTCTGGACTTGCTACGTCTGATGGTATCTTTTTCAACTGTGATCTTTGTATATATGTACTTCTGAAACAATTGGGAGGTGTGGTGCAATGTGCTTCCTTGGAGGGAGGCACTGTTAGTAAAGATTACTGATCTGTGAGAAGAGTCAACTACAGAAAATGTTGAAACTAACACTGCCTGGGAGGAGTCTGTGGCTTTGGTTTTTAACTCCGTTTGGGTTTTGTCAGTGACTTGGAGCAGGGAGTTGTTTGGTCAGCTGTGGTGTAACACTGAAAAGATTCTTGTCTTCCTGACAACTACATTTATCAATATAGTAATAAGTTCAGTGTCTTTAAACAACCACCTGACCTGCTACATGAAGAAATTGTATGCAGTTAATAAATACTTTAGATTGTTCTGTATGTGACTGACAAGCCATAGCTGACTAATGAAATACAGGATTTGGCAGTACTAAAGCTCGAGACATCGTTGAGTGAACATTGTGTAAGAGTGGGTTCATTCAATAAAAAATAAAAGGAGCATTTAAAGAGCCTTTTATTTCTGTCATAAAGATGCTTTGTGCTATTGCAGTTGTGTGTTTGACAGAATGGTTGGGGATGGATGCTGCAGATAGTTGTCTCGTAATTTGAGTGTCTTCTATTTGACACCAGCATGATTTTTATCTTCAGTGTTGTGACATGACTGGTGAGTTACAGTTTCTCTGTTTGAGTGGAGTTTCCCACTGCAGTGAGTATCATGTATCCATAAATCACTCTGTTAGCATTCTGCATATTATGGGATGGGTTGGGGTTTGTTGGTTTTTCTATTTTGGTTTTTTTTTTTAGGAAATGAGATATGATTTTGCTTCTGCTTAATCCAAGGAGAGCACCAGACTCAGTAGGACTGGGCTCAGAGTTTTGAGTGTTTGTTGGCAGCTAAAGTGAGCACAGCCACATGGGGCACAGGGCTGATTCCGCTGTGCTGCAGTACCATGGGTCCCTGTACCTTTGAGGTTTTAAGTCTGTGAAATAAAATGAATCAAATATATTTTGGTTTGTGGTTGAATTTGGTTTGGGGTTGTTTTTTTAATTGTTGTTGGTTTTGGGGTTTTTTATGGGTAGGTAATCTTGATATGTTTAAACATATCAAGCTCTAAAACAGCTCATTACTGGTCACACAGTTACAACAATTATTGCACTGTAGTTCCTCATCTCTCTTTACTGTACCAAAGTAGTTCAACTTCTGTGAGTATGTGTGCTAATGGGTTTTTATCATGTGTGTGAGTAGTAGCAGACTAGATATTCTCCCATGTTAGTCATTGAAGTGTGATAGATAATAGAGAAGTCTATTCTCATTATAGCTATAGCAGAATGCATGAGGCAGCCATCATTAATGTATACTGCAATTGTATTGAATTTCTTTGATTACACCAGATTCTTCAATTACCTCAGAATCAGAGACATTCTTACAGTAAAGGCATGACCAACTAGTTTTAAATTTTCTATTAAATTCAATTTCTCAGTATCCAAAAGCATACATGCACCCTGATCAAGGACAAAAAAAAAAAAAAGAGCTAAGTACCCAAGTGTTTTAAAATATATGAACTGACCAATAAGAGGTGAACAAAAATCTTTTAACTTTCAGTAGATTAATCATGCTTTCAACATCTGGAATGAAGGTTTTCCTTAAGCACAGTTTTGAGATACGCAGTATTAATCCCAAAGCTTTGTGAGGGCAAGCAGAGCTTAGCCTAGGGGGCAGATACTAAGTTCTGGCATTAGTTTTTTTTTGCATTGTTTCCACATTCTGGCACTCCACTCCATTTCCTCGCCTCACTGAGCACTGAAAGGGACATAAATTGACATAACTAGATTTTTGTGACTAGGGCAAGGGAAGCAGCCTGAAAGATAAACTTTAACCTGTCATCCTGTCAACAAATTTGCATTGTTAGAAAAGTAAGAATTTATATACCGTGGAGTCAAGAATAGTGTGTAGGGACAATGCATTAAGAAAGTGCATATCTGAAGTTAATTGTTTTTCAGCCTAAAAATAGAATCTTCAGATTCAGAAAATAGAAAAAATTTACGTTTCCATTTTTCTGTCATAGAAAAAACTGAGTACTCTCACTGCCTAAAGCAAGGAAGTCTGAACTATGACAAAAGTTAATGGGAAAGTAATGGAAGAATTTGGCCTGTCCCTGTAGTTTTGAGACTGCTAACTTCTCTTAGCAGTCTGTACTGTGTCTTGAGCATGCTGCAATTCAGTTATGCAACCTTGGGAAGTTTCTCTCTCACTGAATGCACTGTTCCTTTATTAAGACTAATGGGAGTCATGTGTTTGTGTCAGTGGGAAAGCAGACCCTTAAAAATCTTTCTGGTAGATTTGGTGGAAACAGAGCTCACGTTCGTTATTGCTGTTCTGGGCAGTTGGATGTCTCATTAGTGGAATGTTAATGATGTTCAGCGAACTTCATTACTGGACGAGAGGATGTGGTGAAAATAAAAAACTAGTGACTTTTCAATCTTATAATTTCCTGTATTGTTGGATTAATTTCTGCCTGTTGTGTCCTTTCTCCCATCCCCAGTTACTTACACGTTGTATGCCTGGAGTCTGGTGGTTGTGATGCTGGGGGTGCTTCACCCTGCTGTCGGGGCTCTCTGCCCTGAGGTTGTGGCTCCCCTCTCCTGCGAAATTTACAGTAGCAACCATTCAATTTTCAATCCTTCTGCAACCTCAGGCAGGGAGCAGATTATAAATATCCAGCAGGTAGGAGCCAGATTTTAGCCGTGGGACTGTCACTGCAGTATCTTTACTGAGTGCAGAGGGAGCGAACACGGCTTTGCACAGCCCCGCGGGGAAGGTGATGGTGAGACCCACACCATCCCTTCACCGAGCAGATGTTCCTGCACACCCCCACTAACAAAAACAAACCCACCACATCCCGCCGAGCCGCAGGATGGGCTGGCCCCATGTGAGGCCGAGCCCTTGGCTGGCAGTGGGAATTCGCTTACCCTCGGAAAACGCGGCCTTTCGTTTTATCTCGCTGAGGCGACCGCAGGGGAACAATGGGTTATTAGAGCATTGGAACAACACGGGCTTTGAGTGACCCCCGCGTTACTGTGTTCTGCAGGCGAGGCTAAAAGGAGACATTGGCTGCCCTCAGAGTTAATTTGGCAGCTGCTGCCTGGGGGCCTGGGCTGGCAGTGGGTGTGAGGTGAGGGTGGCCATGAGGGAGGACTTCCCCTCAGGGCCGTCTCTGGGAAAGGGAAAGAAGTAAACACAAAAACAGAGATTTGGCAAAGTTGAAAGTGTTCAGTTTGTTTTCTCTTTCTAGTACAAAATCTGTTTTCCTTCATTCTTCAGCTTTTAAGACAAAACCGTTACATTGGTGGTTTTTGCCACCGACAGTAGAAGTGGCTGGAAGTGGCTGAATGGCAGGTGAAGTGTCCCGTCACAAGCAGAAAGGTGCTGACCTCCCCAGTTCTACATGGGATGGCACAGTCAGGCTTTCACATCCCATGCAGGCTCCAAAGACTTTGATCTTAAATGTAGCCTATGGAGATGTCGTCCTCCCTGAGGGTCATCCCTCCTGAAGCTGTGCACATCGATGAGCAATTAGGTAGATTATGCCACTGATATCTCAGAAATTAGAGTCCCAGAATCACAGAACAGATTGAGTTGGAAGGGATACACAAAAATCAAGTCAAGTTTCTTGCAAAGAAACATCCCCCAGAATCACACCATGTGCCTGAGAGCGTTGTCCAAGCACTTCTTGAACTCTGTCAGACTTGGTGCTGTGACCACTGCCCTGGGGAGCTATTCCAGTGCCCAACCACCCTCTTTCTGAAGAAGCTTTTCCTAATGTCTAACTTGCTGTACCAAAAATTTGTTTTTTTCAGGGGAATAAGGATGTAGGGCAATGTTTTAGCCGACAGACAAGGTATGTTCCAGGTATGTACACTGATGGTCTTAAAAAGTGCACTTTTATTGGAAGCGCTCATATTTCAATGCTGGTAAAATACGTAGAGCTCAAGAGTGGACATGAATTTTGAGAAAATCCAGAAGGGGCACAACATTCAGATGTTTGCCAGTAGCAATACTCCTCTTTTGTAAAGCAGAAACCAGTTTTTTAGTTCCTCAGCTTTCACTTACACACCTACCCCTAACAACAAAAAGAAGAAACCAC
Source organism: Vidua macroura (assembly GCF_024509145.1). Classification (NCBI taxonomy): domain Eukaryota; kingdom Metazoa; phylum Chordata; class Aves; order Passeriformes; family Viduidae; genus Vidua; species Vidua macroura. Next base: position 10,342,926 of record NC_071578.1, on the reverse strand, counting down.
CCCTCTTGATCACACTTCACTGTCTTGGGTAGAATTTTCCTGCCTCCAGGGTTGAAAGAGGAGCCCATCCAGTGAGTTATTTGTAGGTCAGTTAGTCTTTTCATTATGAGAAATAACAAGGTGATGAAACTAGTTTTATTTTCTGGACTGGTGTACCTATTGCATGCTGAAATTTTATGTGTATTTTTTAATGTGTTTCTCTCAAAGCACATAATAATAAAGAATTGTGGCATCCCCTTCCTGGGTAGCTATCTACTCAATATGCAAATGTATTCCCAATGCCCTGAGTAGAAGCCTGCTGGAAGCTTCCCAGTCAGTCCTCACTGAACAGTTCCTGCATTGCATCTGAGAGTCCAGAACCAAAGACTTTGCTGTCAATTTGAAGAAGGCAAAATGGGCTCTCCATGAGGGAGGAAATATTTAATAGTTATGATGTGCACATATTTCTTTTTTTTTTCCCCTTTCTTATCAGTTGGGGAAAAACAAGTGGTGGCAGCAGCTGTACCATGTGAGCAAGTGTGTCATGAGCCTGCTGGGCAAGGCATAGTGAAGGGCATTATTCCACTGGGAGGTTGGCACTGGCCATGGCCCTCCAGAGTTGCCACAAAGGATTTTCTGTTCGACATCTAACGCAACAAGCACATTCATATGTTTGCAGAGGGTTTCCATGGAAACCGTGTAAACTGTGATGCTGGCAGACAGAGGCAAAGGTTATAGTATTGTAGAGGCCCTTTTGTATTCTTTTTAAATGTTCCAGAGCAGCTATATTTCTTAACTGATAGTCTGAGCCTGTGCAGCAATTTGTTCAGATTTTTGGTTTGGTCTTTTGTTTTTCCTCCTTCCCCCACACCACCCTTGTCTTTTTTGTGGTTGTACTGAGGAGATCAGATGAGATGCAAGAATAACAATGAAAATGTGGTGGTGGTTTTTTTGGGTTTTTTTTTGTTTGTTTTTTTTTTTTGTTGTTGTTGTTGTTGTTGTTGTTGTTGTTTTTTCTTTTACGTGGGATCACTTGAGTGTCATTATTTGAATTGACTTACCTTTCTGTTAGTGGTAATGATGCAATTGGAAATGGAAGAAGAGGGCACAAAAAAAATTCAAGCCCTACTAGTACATTTCTCATTTTTGTTGAATGCTTTTATTGCTCAGGTAGAACTAACTCGGGTCATTGCTCATTGGCACTTGGAGAATTTTGAATGCTGGTCTCCTCTCAGAACAATGAACTTATGCTATTTATAGATACTAGTTTCAACACTGGCTAGCCTTTAGTATGCTATGAGGGTTCATGCTGTTTTTAAATTTAACCTAAGAATTTAAATTTCCAAACATACCTATTGTTTTGTTCATGTTTCAGAAGTATTCCCACCATGGGCACAAACACTACTTATTAAGAAGAAAGAAAATTATTGACTCTTCTATATACAAGTTCCCCTTTGATAGTCCATGTTTGCAAAATTATGCTTCTTCATAACTTCAGCTTAATTATCATGGAAGGTTATTTTAAATGACTGAATCTGTGTCTGGGCTTAGCTGCAGGTCAGAGAGAGGTCCAGGTACTGCTTGTTCACCTGCTGCTCTATGAAAATGAGATCTTACCTGATCACACCATGCATGTATTCATTCCTGACACTTAACCTTTGAACCTATTGCTTACTTTAAGCTAAACTTGGTACAAAGGTAAAAACATCATTTGCTTTTGCTTTACAGAAACTGATATCTGATTAAAGGTGTTGATGCTGAGTAGCATCCTCAGTACTTGAAGTACAAGTTGCTCAGTCCATCTGATTATAGAGCACTGACTAAAAGTCCAGGTTAAGTGTAGATAATTAACTGAACTTGATCCCAAGTTAATCTTGCAGAATAAAGGATTATTTAAATTCTCAGTTTTAAAGACTAAAACATACTTTCCTGCAAAAGGGGCAGAAACCTTTTAGGTGTATAAAATATTACAATCTTAAATAGACAAGTATCATTAAGGCATTGTGTTTCTGAACTTGTGAAAGTGCTGTCATAATTACATAAGGCAGCACTTACTTTTTGTGGATACAAGAATGGAACAGCCAACTTGGAGAACTTACTGTTGTGGGAGACAGTTTCTAACAGAGAATGAATAGGTGGAATGTGCTGTTAGCTCAGGATGGCTGCTGATTTACTTTTGGACAGCCAAGTATGCCCACAACCTGCTGCACCATGCCAGGAGTGGCCAGGAAGGGATAGCTTTGTTTGTTTACTTATTTCTCATGTTTTGCTATTTATATATCAGCTATATAATTATTAAAGGCTTCATATCCAGTGCCTCGTGAATGTGACAGTTAGAAATAACTTAAAAAAATAAACTATCCATTTTAGTCTTCTAGAAACCACTGGTCTCCCAGACCAGTATCACACAATTACAAACATGTTGAATATGACATGAAAATGAACACAGGATAGATGTAATGAAAACCTCTCTTCAAGTTTCATCCAGCATAATTGTATAATTGCACTCTCTGAGGGATGGGGGTTGTGTGCCAGGTAGGAGTGTTTCTCATTATGAATTCCACTTTCTTGAGTTTGAAGCCAGAAGTCTCAAGAAAAAGTCTGTTCATATAACACAAAACTTTGCATGCTTTCATCACATCATACTGACTGCTTTGCAGTACAAACTTTGATTAGCTTTGATAATTTATCACAGAGAGAGAACATGTACTGATGAGGCAGGCCAAAATCAAAATTCCTTAGCAATTGCCAGAGAATTAAAAAGAACAAAATTATAAACCTACATCAACCCCCAAATGGTATGTTACATTCTTGTTTCAATGCACGCTGGAAGCATCATTCAGGAATTAAAATAAAAGTAGAAATCCAGCTATCTCCCTGCCCAAAATAATGCAATAAATTAGCAAGTTAGAGGAACACATCTTACAGGAAAAAAAAAATTTAAATACTGCCCAACTCTAAAAGCAGCACCCACTCCTATTCTTCCAGAAACCTTTGAGATCAAACTCCTGAGACCAGATCAGTCCTGCAGATTCCTTTTTTCCTCTTTGGATTAAGAAATGAGCTCCAAAAAAAGGATGTGGTTCCTCCTCATCCCCACTGTGGTTAAGGCAGAGCTCTGGTTGCCCTGCCCTGGGTCAGTGCTGTCCTCCACAGCATTCCAGCACGTCTGTGAGAGCTGTCATGAAGGAGCCCTTGGCAAGCATCTAATCACCTATTATTCAGCACTGTATTAATCAAGTTTTGTGGTATTTTCTGGGCATGTTCTTGCATGGAGATCTTTAATTCTTTGAACAGTGTTCGGTTTTTACAGATGGTTATAAAAAAACCCTCAAAGCACCCAGCACAAAAGTGGGGAAAAAAAAAAAGCTGAAAGACCTAGAAAAGATGTTACTTACCTTTATTCTTCAAGCAAATGTAATCTCTGTAGCCTCAGACATTTTTTTGTATCATTAATAATTTTCTTATGGTATAAGGTGAAATGCTGTTTACCTAGGATCATTTCCATCAGTTATTCAAATACTGAGGAAAGAAAAAGCATCACCAATGCTCAGAACATAATGTCATTTTTCTAAAAATCACTAAATGACTTTTAAATTTGTTGCTTTTAATTCTTATTGTTAGAGTTGAGAGAAGAATTTGCCTCTACATTTTAGGGTCTGAACTTCAGCCTCTGGGAAACATGTCAGATACTTCCACTCAGTATAAACATACACAGGTTTATTTGCAAACAAGCCAATAGCATTTTCAAGCCAGGCTTACTAATGAGCTTTGGAAATTCAAATAAAATTACTCTTAAGCATTCAGTTTTAACTAGAAGACAGATCCATCTAATATATTTGTTGGCTTCAGAATATTCTTGAAATTACAAACAAAAAAAAAAACAGTAGAAGGCAAAATTGAAAGAATTGTTTGGAGAAAGATTTGAGGGAGAGTCTTTAGTGCTGCATGTGACTGATCAAAGGCTGCACGTGCCTTCAAAATTATAACAGAGTCTTTGCAACTGGAATTCTGAGTTAGTGGTGCTGCAGCTCCTTCAAGTCCCTGGTTAGAGGAGAAACCAGGAAGCTTTTCTTCATTCTTCACTTGCATGACAATGCTGTAGTATAAAGTGAATGTCTTCTGAAGCAGTCTGGGGTGAGTAGTTGCTTGTACCACCTTGGCTGCTGGGAAGTTCTGTTCTCAGTACATTGGATCATCTCCTCTTTAGATATGAAATATTCATGCTTCATGCAACTGAGATCAAAAGAGAGGATGGTTTGAATCTCTAGGACAAATGTTCAATGTCAGCTGGTGTTCCATTCTAAGAACAATCACAGATGTGTGCAAGTCCCTATGATTTTGTGTAGCATGCCAGGATACATCCATGCTCTGTAATACCAGAGTAGTTTGCCATGGAGTGTCTTTTATTTTATCCAAGTTTCCAGGGCTTACAAGTGATGATGGAGGAGGAGAATTATGGGATAACAGTACATAATTGCTTGCTTGCACTGGAAAATAATAGTAGCCTAATTATGAAATATTTATGTATTCTGCCTTTGACTTTTAAAATACTGCTCTTACTACTGGGCTTGATGCTGACTCACCCTACCCCTCACTGTTTGTCTTACCAAAGCTTTTGTTAGTAAATCTTCAGCACTTGTTCAGATATGTGCTGGCTGCTGCTCTGGGCACATCTGCTTCTCTGTTCAATGCTGTGGTTAAGTCCAAAGTGACCCTCTGCCATCAGCTGGGCTTGCTTGAAATTCACTGGAATAGTTTTCCATTCCTGAAGGTGTAAATGACCTTTGGCTCTCTAAATTCAATTTCCTTTCCTAATACCATGAGTAAAAGGTGGCAGAGACAAGAAGGAGGTCAAATTCAGGCTAAGTCAATTGAGATTGATGTGCATATTTGTATAGGTTAAACTTTGAATGCATGTGAAACTTTCTGCATATGCTAGTTGGGTAGTTTGTTGGGCGGGTTAATTATTTTCAAGCAAGCTGAAGACAATATTAACCATGTGACTACACACAGAAAAAGTGTTTCTCACTACTGTAAATCCTAGGGATTTCCCTGGGAAGGGATAATTAAAGCAACATGCTGTGAACACAGCTAATAAAGTAGTTGCCTTTTGAACTTTTGAGTAGGTCAGCCAGGTCTTTGTGGCCCTACTCTGCTCTGCTCCACACTTTCCCCTGCTCTCCTCCCCCAGATTATTTTTAACCCTGATGCCTTTGTGTAACCACTGTAGACTCAAGCTTCATGGAGAGATGTGCTTAGCACAATTAGGGAATGGTATTTTCAGAGGTGGGGGAATGAAATACGTGCACTGGGAGGGGCAGGATTGCCTCAAGGCAGCCAGGAAAACATGAAAAATTGTAGCATAAGGTATGTGTAACTTAAATCCTCTGAAGATGATAATTTTGTAAGTATTAGGGATGCAACTATAACCTCCATCAAATTCTGCGTGTTTGTTAACTTCTCCCTTGTTATGTTTTGACAGTCACAAACATTTGTTTGTAAATGGACCAAGGAGGGGGGAAAATGTCTCATATGCTAAAGCAAGACTAATTTTGGTAATGGAGAAAAAAGAAAGTCTTGGAGCCTTGAATGGGGTGAGAAAAGACACTCTCAGCATTATCTGTGAATAGTGATTTACAGTTTTTTTCTCCCTTGTGCCATCTCATGGCTGATATAAGCTGTTAGTCCTATTAACAGAGCTTTCCCTCTACACCTCAATTTGAGCTTGTCTTTTTTAGGTATTTGCTAGAGTAAAGGGATAGCTCTTTTCTCACAATGCCTAAGGTTTTTTCCCTTGTTCATGGCCGGTCAGTGGCAATGTGCCTGCTCTACAGTCAGGCCTGCACTTGGCTGGCATAATTTGTCTCACACTTTCATCAATCCCTAAAATTACTATTTGTAGTAATTATAGTTAAAAACCTTAAGACAACCATAACATTTCCACTAAGCCTCTTCTTCATATGTGAAATCAATATATGTAGTTGTCTTGTTTTATCTAAAATATTTTGAGTTTTAACTGTACCTATCATAAATCAGCTTTTTGAAATGGTCTTGTTTTCTGTTTAATGTGAGAATGATGTATAAGTCAGAAAAAAGGTTAAAATTACTTTTTTGAGAGGCTAGCCAGTTTATTTTGACATGGTCAAGCTGATATTATTGTATTCATGTGACTTATGTTATTGTACTTCATATAAAATTTATGGCAGAGTGATTCAGAGATCCCAAGATCAACTGGGGAGAGTTGTGCAGGGTGTGGTGCATAATATTAATAAAGATACAATTTGTCCTGCAGACTGTATGATCGAAGACCTGGCACAATTTCATCTTTTCCTCAAGTTTCCAGTTACAGTTGTCCTACTGAGATTAGCTGTTGGCCAGGTTTCCCAGTGCTCACTTGTGAGTTATGGAGCGCATTGAGCTGCAATCCCATATGGTCAGTGCATGGTGGTGGTCTTCAATGGGGTCTACTCTGAGCTGTCAGTGGTGCTAAAGGTCAGGATTTGATGTGAAGAGAGAGGAACTCCAGGGGTTTGGGTTATAAAAAGGTTTGGCTTTGTGCTACCATACACAAGATCAGTTGTTGGTGTAAATATTTGTAAAATCCAGCAGTTGCCTCTGTCGATCATCCAGATTGCCCACTGTTGCAGCCTCTGACCCTCCAGCAAACCCAGGAGGCAGCTGCTTTGGCCATGGTGTTTCTCAGCATAATCAAACTGCCATAAATCACCAAGGCTTTTCATGTGCCCTGGGATTGATAAGAGGTTTCCCTGCTCTCCGATGTCACACATTGTAACAGTGACCTAGGAGAGCTCCTGCAGGTTGCTTGGAGTAGTCCTTGTTACTCCAAATGGCTATATCCAGGTTGATGTGAATCAATGGATTTCAAAAAAAGTATTTACATAATAGATTTATTTCTTCTACTCCATAACCTTATGTAGATCTGTATGTAAAGTAGAATTGTTTTCCCCTGCATCTGTGCAGGTCAGGGACAGCCAATAAAAAAGCCACCAGAGGAAGCTGGAGAGTTTGCAAGAGAGGGAGAGGCAGTGTAGCAAAATATGGAAGGCTGTGACTGCAATCAGCTTTTCCAGTTAAGTTTTCTTTTCACAGAGAAGTTCTTATTTTATACTGTGGAGGAACCCAGGTTTCATGTTTTTCAGGTGACACAGGGACATTGTTCAGGCATTGTCTCTGTGTGTGGGCTATGTGTGTGTGCCTACTTTCACAGCTTAATACGGATAAGTGCTACCAGAATGTAATCTTTTAATTTAGCTCTCTGTTGTCTACTAACTCATGAAATATTTTTAGGTGACTTAAGTACAAGTGATTATGTAGATAAGCAGGGGTGAGTCTTTAAAAATAAAGTGCTTTTCATTGTCAACCTTGAATTGTTTCACCAACAAACTCTATATCCCCCCTCTGCTACTTTTCTGTAACTAGTTTGGTTGTGTGGCTGGATTTGTTCTGATTTGCATGTTTTGTGTACAGAACATCATAATCTCAAGATGTTCATATTGTCTGCACAATCTTAACAGTTTTCATGTAAAACAAGAAAACATTTCATGGAGCAGAGCAAGGAAACCATTACACTGCTGGCTGCTCAGGTGTCACACGATGCAGCAATGGCAACGTCCCGGTTATGTACTGCCTTTCCTTGGCACAAGACGTTCCACAGTGGGCAGGGTGGACCTTGGATCTGAACTGCCAGGGTTTTGCTCTTGAGACTGGTTTTGTCTTTTATCATACTGACTCTCAAAAAAGGGTGACTGGATAACTTGCTTATCAAGGGTTCCCTCCCTTTTTTTTACATGAAAAGCTCATGCAGCAGTGAAGGAAATAGTTTGGGTCTACAGGGTTAAGCATGCAAGTTCATTTATGAGACTCCACACATGCAAATAGCATTTATGGCCATGTGGTAGAGCATATTGGATACATCAAACCAGCATTCTGGGCTCCGGAAGTTTTTTCCCCACTTGTGCTGAAAAATGTTGGCAGGCTGGGCTGCAAATGTGGAGGTGCAGACTGCACCTGCTACAGGCTGAGTGCATTATAAGGAACATAACAGAGAAAAAACATCACCCCTGCAGTTAAAGGTAAAGCTACAGGCCTCAAATTCTCATGTTCTGTGTCAGCAACCCACTTAGTTCCCACTTCTTGACAATAAAGTGTGTTTGGCTCAGTTCCAGTTTACACTGAGTAAAGTGTGAGTTGCACAGCTTGACTATTTGTGTTGACTTTAACATTGCACAATGTAACTGGGAAAAAAATGCTTTAGATTTAACACGGCAACACAAAACAAGGTTTAAATGCACTCAAGTTCTTATTTCTTAGGAAAAAATATATCTTGCTGCCATACAGTCTCTTTGATGTGGTGTCTGAAAAGAGATGATAATTTTATTAGCTTGTTCTGTTTAAAAGCAGAGGGACTTAAATATGCAGTGCTGGATCAGACTATTTGATTAGTAACCATTTTGGGCTGTAGTAGGACAAATTGTTTATGGCTGCATTGGTACTGGAAGAAATGGTGTTTGACACTCCTGTATCATCATTATCTTTATTTCAGAACAAACATTTATGCAGATGTGCAGTTAACTGGCAGGGTAACTGATACAGCTGAAAATTAATCCATTAAAAAAAAAAAAAAAAAAAAAAACAAACCAACTTAAAAAACCCTTACAAGCATTTGCTGGTATGAATCTGAAGATGTGATAGAAGGAAAAAAGATAGAATGGCTGGGCAGGCTTGGAGGAGATATGACTATTTTTAAATGCAAATTAATTAGCATCAGTTTAAGGGTGTAGTTTGGCTTGCATACTAGTGTAAGGAATTTCTGTAAATTAGTAAAATCAGTTCATAAAATTTTGAACAAATGCTATCTATTTAGTTATTTCCAGTTCCACAAATTGAGTTTAGGAAATACTAGCATCTGAGCACATATCTTACTCACCTGAACAGAGTGTAAAGTAAGAAAATCCCAAATCCATTATAATATTAAAAAAAAAGAAAAGAAAAAAAGAAAATCTTTCAACTCAGATATTTATGGTATTTGATGTCCGCATCAGATGAATTTCAGAATTAATTTAATTTTGAGGTGCTTTCCCAATTTTTTTTTTTTTCCCTTGAAAGAGTTGCAATTATTCATTTCTGTGTCATTACTGAAATATGTAGGAGGGAGGATGAACAGTTAACTTTCTACTGCCGGAAAATAACATTGGTGACCCTCTTCTCAGTCCATATTCTCCTACATATTTCCCCTTCCCTCTCCACCATTCCCCCATATTCCTGAAGTGTGTGTGCTGCTGCCAGCTGATGTACGTAGCTGACGGTGTTTGCTAAAGCCAAGTCTTTGATTCAGACTGGAACCTGTTTCATAGGGAGGCTGGAACTGAGATCAAGAGACGCCCAGTTTGCTTCCAACAAGTCTCCTGGCAGACAAGATATTGGAGGGGGGTGGGGGGAGAGAGAGCAGGCTGTTCCTTAAAAACAAGCAGGCGAGAAATCGCAGGAGCAGAACAGCTCAACGTGCTCCTGAGAGGAACCGCTCCGATGCGGGGTAGCCCAGCCCGAGTGCTCAGACCCCAAATCAGTCTCAGCAGTTAATGATGCTGTGCACACACTGCTGGCTTGCAGTGCTGGGAACTCTCAGTAAGATGGATTGCACTGCATAGAGAAAATGGAGATGTCTGAAACCAGCCAGAAAAGATCAGCATAAAAGGTAGGTTAATGTTCTGTTGCTAGGTGATCTAATAATTTGGTCCCTTTTCTGTTATTCTGTCTGATGGTATTTATTTTTATATATATTCAGTGCATTATGAAAGATATAAATATATCAAGTCAGTGCTTTCTGGGGGGTTCTTTCTCAATATAAATTTTCCTCGCATTTGGTTTCCTGCACTTTTTTTTACTTTAGTACTTCTTGTTTCTCTTACCTCATTTTTGAGCTGTTTTTGTGATTTGACATTGAAAATAGTTATTGCAACAAAAGCAACGCAGGAGATTACTTAGATTTTAGAAAGTGTCAGATGGGGATGCTCAGGATGTAATGTTGCAACACAAAATCAACAGTTCCAAGTTCATGGAAAAAAATTGAAGCTTTCATTAAATAAGACTTACTCCTAAGCAGAGAGATAAACAGCTTCCTGACAGAGGGGGTATGTTCTACTTTCTCTCAGTAGCCCAGTTAGGGGTATAAAATTCAGAACAGGATATGGAAGCCAAACCCATGAGCTATATAAGGCATCAAAGCACCGGAGGACACGACCTGTTTTCTTTTGTATCAGAATTCAGTTCAGCGTGAACCAGGAGGGCAGAGCTAGGCCGGGAAATGGTGTTAGATTAACAAGTTACTTGTAGCAAGATCTTGTGAGCCTTTTTGTATTACAGGTCCTTAAAAGTATTTTCAGCAGAGATGAGGATTCTGTGTAACAAAATTTTATCCATTCTGAATTTCAGTTCTTAGTTAGGCCGCTCATTGGAGCAGCTGAACCAAGTGTGGGAAAACTGCTCTTCTTTAATTTGGAATCTCTTTTTAGCGTGTCAGCATGTGCATGTTAGATCAAAATGTGTGCATCAGCAGACCAAGAGTGATGGCTTTCACCAGGATATAATCAAATCTGAATTTATTTTTGATTTCTCTGTGTATGTTTCTCTGTTCTGACCAGTCTAGATGCAGTGTCTTGTTGCTATTAGGGTCTCTCATTTAAACCTGTGCCTCAGTCTCTGCTACCACTCTGGAGCATGCATAAAAAATGTTGGCTAGTACTGTTCAGGAAGGTGGTACCTCACTTTCTTTAATTCATAAACAGCATTGGAGGGGGTGGAAGCCAAAAAGTGGGGGAGAGGATCCTCTATCACAATATCACAATTAATAGATGTTAATATCTGGATTTCCTGTAAATACTTTTGTCTTATTGCTGGTTCTATGCTGAGAAAGAGATGCTAATTTTTTGGTCCCCTAAAGCTGACAGCATTTTAAACAAATATCCTCTTTCTTAAAAAAAAAAAAAAAATCTGTTGAAGATGCAAATAAATAATAAAAGAATGGTTGATTTGTTTGAAAATTTTCCAGGAAACAGTAGGGGTTATATGAGAGTCAGCCTGGAACCAACAGAGTGGGCATTGAACCAGACCTAATAAGAACAACTAGACCCAACACCCATATTATGTTCAGTAATGGAGGGGTTTTGTACTACAAGGACTTCAGTGTTGTAATCTTAATGGCTAGAGGTAACAAACCAGGCTGAAAGGAAAGAGGAAAAACTGAAGTCCAAGGCAATTAGAAAAATCTCTTTCGTGGATTTTGGGTATTACCAGTCACATTTGTGCCATTTTTACAGATGAATGGGCTTTTCTGTCACTGTAAGAATGAATTGTAAAGTAATGGACTTGAACTAATTATGTCCTATAAGCCTATAATAATAATAACAATAGATGTGTTTTGAAGTTCAGACATGCATGTAGTTGATCCAGCCAACTGAGTCGATCAGCAGCTGAGCAAGTCTCCTACTTGGGGTTAACAGTTCAGGTTTTAGGGAAATAAATGGTCAGATAAGACAACTCCAGGAAAGGAGGAAAAGAGCAAGAGTCACAGCTGGTCACCAGTTCAAGCAAGGCTCTTGCTATCTGCATTTCTAGACTGCTTTTAGTTACCTGCAGGTGATGGAAGGTGTCTGTTCTGGCTCAGATGGAGGTTCTTATCCCAACACAGATGGAGAGCAGTGAAGGCTGACAGGTCTGGTCTTGAGCTTTTCATGGCATGTAGCCACTGATCTCACAGTCTTATGTTTTCTCCTGGTGTTTTTTTTTCTTTTTCTTCTTAAACCTCACCATTTTGGGCAGGGGGAATGGCAAGGTACACATAGGGCGGTGGAGCACAGACATAATACACAGTTACATTTTTAAGGGTATTTTTCCTAAGCTGAGTGGTGGTCAGATCCCTAGACACCACCCCAAGAGTTAATTCTTTAGAAAAACTTAAGCTCCTTTCATACTTCTACCAGATTTTTCCCAAACTCTCACTTCCTTGAAGCAAACCCCGTTTTCTCCCCAGCATCCCCAAACTGATCACACATCCCAGGCTTTCCAGAGGTCAGTCAGCAAATGCTGAATGAACTCCTACTGCACCTGAGCAGCACATGCAAAACTCACCAATGTGTTTCCCCAGCCTCTGGAATGAAGCCATCAGAGTTCATGGAGCTTGTCTCCAGGATGTGAATTATACATCCCAGAACATGGTATGTTCATCCAGCATGCCAGGTACCTCCTGGGAGCTCTGTGTGTGCAGCTGGATAATGTTGCATCCCAGATGAGGTTTTCTTTTTCTCTGTCTTTGTGGGAGAAAAAATGGCAGGAGGAACAAAACCAATTAAACCTGTAGGAACTGTTGTGTTTTATCTCAATCCCAAATTTTATCATAATATGTAATATACAAGAAAGTCATAGACATAGTTGGCTCTTACCTGCTAATGCTTTCCCAGCTCTGTCAGTGGTTTCTGTCTGGAGTTTCATACTTGGTTACAGGGCTGCAGTGCCCCAGGATTTCATCCTTGTGCTGTCCCTTGCACTGTCACCAAAGCCGTTTGGGAATCAGTGTGAGAAACTGGCTGAAAACCAGTTTGCATCCTCCTGCCAGCCTGGGTCATGGTGTGGCTGAGCAGCAGAGGGTGTTAAAAGGACTGAAAGGATTTGCTGCAGGCAGGAGGAGGAGGGCTTGGGCTGCTGAAGCTGGTTTTGACAGGGCTTCCCAGTGTTTCACCTGGGAAATATGTGAGATTACAGTGGAGGCAGTTTGGATGCTCCCGTTGGCTCACTGTTCACAGAATACCCCAAAAGGTAAATGAAGTGACACAAACCAGGGATGTGTGAACTGTGCCACAGAGTAAGGACACTTTGATCCACTGATACCAGAATGTCAAACCATGCTGTTGAACACTGCTTGACTTGGGCTTTTTTCCTCTGAAGATGGGAATTTACATACCAAATATTTTTTCATGCAAATATTTTTATATTAAATGTATTATTGACTTTAGATATTTGCATGTTAAAACGTATTTTCATAATACACTTATCTTGTCCTTCAAATCCTGCTTCTCTTTGTTCCTCAAACCTGAGAAAGTGTCCCTCTTCAGTAACTTTTGAAGAATGGTGTTCCTGAGTGTGCTTTTGAGCCTGATTCTTTGTATGAAAATTCAGGTGTCTGCTTATTTCCTTTTGATCCAGTTCTGTTTGTGTTTACAAATGCTTATCAGTATTTTTAATGAGATTTTTAAGCTTTCTACCAAGACATGAAAGTATTTTTGTTGTTTGTTTGGTTGGTTTTTTTTGTTTTGTTTTTTTTTTTCCCTAATGTAAAAGGAGCCTCAGTGAGAATCTTTGCATAATATTGCACACAAAAGGAGAAAAGCTAAAGCTCAGCTGTTTGCCATGGCTGTGGCCTCAATGCTGTGTAAGCCAACATACAACCTCTGCAGTTCCCTCAATGTCTCCAAGTGTTTCGTGAAAGATCACGCACCAGCTGGAGCTCAGTGGAAATTCCCTGGTGGTCTTTAAGTGTCCTGAAGTCTTGTCTTTAAGCTGCAGTTATGAGATGCTTTGAAAATGCTGTAATTGAGGAATTTCTTCATTCAAGTTGGGAGATGAGCTCTGAGCAGATATTAAGCAGGCCTTCTCTTCTGGGTGTTTGCTTGAACAGCTCAGGAAGGAGAGCTGTATAAAAACCTTGGGAAGGTGGTAAGTGTAGTGTAAAATTACAGAGGAAAGTTTGTCATAAAATGTACAATGGTCATTTCAAATGTCACTCCTAATTGTGTGCTTTTTGTTTTTTATTTTACCTCAAATAAAGATAATTGTGCACTGTCAGAGAACTTACTAATGGTTTTTAACCATTTTTCTAGAATCTTTCCTAAATTTTCTGTTTGTGATAGTTACTCACTTGTTCTCCTTTCATTTTAGATGATCTGCAGAGATGCAAAGGGACATTAGTTGTGTCCAGACTTGGAAGTTCCGTGCACTGCCCTCCTTTGAACGAACATTTTTCCCTGTTTTCCTTTTGTTTCAGGGGAAGCCTTCCCTGCACAGTGTTGAAGCATGAGTGCTGATGGCAGCCAGGTGGTGATCACTACTCCTCCCCCCGCCACGATGCCTCACAAAGAGCGGTACTTCGATCGCATCAATGAGAATGACCCGGAGTACATCCGGGAGAGAAACATGTCCCCTGACCTCAGACAGGACTTCAATATGATGGAGCAGAGGAAAAGGGTCACCCAGATACTGCAGAGCCCTGTGAGTGCCACTAATGGGGAATAAAAAGGAAAGAGTGTTATAAAAAAAAAAATCTGTGTCATAGCTAGAATATCTCTGGACCATCTTCTAAGAAAAGCCACTAAACAGATTATCCAGCATTTTGTTGGTGTGGTGTTTTGTCTGTGGACATGCAGCCTTTTATTGTGTTGTTTTTTCTCCTCATACTTCTATATTCTTATGGTTCATTGCATTGTTACAGAAAGATGTGGCTGGCTGCAGGGTTCCTAATTAAAACTTAGGGAGGAGGAAGAGAGTGAAGGAGTCACTGGTCAAATAGGAACAAATTAGGGCATTACGTGGTGTTCTGCTTTCTGGGTTTGAATATTAATCTATCATTTGCATCAAGAATGCTTTAATTAACATTTATAATTGGGTTAAGTTTATTTAAAAGCTCGACTTTGTTCATTTTATGTCCTTGAGGGTGATCATACCCCTACTTAGCCATATGAGTGCTCATCTACTGGTTGTGTAAATTCAGTACTTGTGTAGACTACATATAAAACTATTCAATCTATTGAACCACGTTTGTAGTAGTTTTAATTTATATTTTAATACCTATATTCTTTGAGTTTAACCTGATGAATACATTGGAAAGTAATGCTGTTGCCTTGAGTATTTGGAAGCCATAGGGAGTGACTAAGGCCTGTGGAATGATCCTTTAGGGGTATCCATGTGTAATGTGACTATTGAGGATAATGGGACTGGGAAGGGGCTAAGCAGCTTTACAGATCTTTCTGTCTTCAGTTCCTTTGTAAATTGGGGTGCTTCTGTAATTTTTTTTGAAGCTTTTCCATATGTAAAGAGATTGCAAACAGCTGTTAGTAATCACCCTATTATAGTCATCCATGAATAACAGGATTGTTTGCTAAAGTGTTGTCGTGCAGTGTCTCTTGGGTCTGTGTGTTGCTTTGAGTATAACATGAACCTGTTGACTAAGGAATTTATTATTTTTCAAGTCAATTTGTGCAAGCTGGGGTTTGCAACCAGGCTCTTTTATAAGGAAAATACTCTAAAGAGGTACTGCATAATGTTTTAATCATGATAATTTTATGTTAAATACCGAATTGTAAAATATGATCAGTCTACTCATTCCTGTTAAAATACTCACATTATGAGTAGCCAGGACTCACAGAACGACTAAATCTTTAGTCTAACAGAAAAAAATAAGTTGGAGAGATCATTTGGTTTTGTATGTGGGGGTGGTTTTTTTGTCCTTTTGATGGCAGTTTTGACCCTGATGAGTGTAACTATTTCATTAACGTTTTGGGGCATTTTTTGCCAAGTCTGCCAGATGTAATTAATGTCCCTTTGGTGCAGCCTCTGTGGTGGTTTTTTTAGTAGATGCAATGTCAGCATGCAGATTTTAGGAAGGAGTGTGAAGAGGGGCATGAACCCCTGAGTTTAGGCTGCTGTTTTAACAGAAGGTTGTGGGACAGAGAGTTGCTGGGCTGCTGTCAGTGTCCTGCTGCAAGAGAAGCTGAGCCAGCACTTTTTGGAAAGTTTTTGACTGTTCAGAGCTGCCAATAAGTTGCAAGTTTTTGTTGTGTAAGGGAACAGTTGTCCAAATAAGCCAGGGGCCTGCTGCCTGCTTGGCTTAGAGAGAAATGGGAACATGGGAGCTGAGTGTGGGATCAGGCATGAAGAGGAGTTGTTTGAGCTCCCACTTCCCCTCAAGTATCTCCTTTTATCCTCCCTTTTCCTGATACAGAAAACTTAGAGGAACTCTGCTGTGATTTCTCACGCAAGGAAGTGAAAGTATTTTTGTACAGTATCTGTGAGCAAATGTCCATCGAGCGAATTTCATCATTTATTTAGGGTGGAAGATATAGTGCTTTCTCCAGGCTCCAGCTGCTGAGTGCCATACTGTTCTGGGACTCAGGACTGAAAACATTTACCTTGTTCTCTTGAATTTAGAATTCATCACACAATGGCCAGAAAGTATTGTTCTTGTTACCAGTCTGTGTAACACAGGTTCAGGATTGAACTGATGAGCATTGCCCATAGTGGTTTTGTTCTATAGCTGCAGAATTACATTGTGTTAAATATTTTCATGGAACTTCATTGCTCTTGTGGATTATTCCACTTGACAGAGAGAATATAGTTGTAAGGTGTTTAGAAGAAGAGAAATTATGAGACACAGTTTAAGGGAGAGCTTGCTTTGCTGGTAAATCTTCACCCAGTCTCACATATATAAATGCATTCAGATCAAAGAAATAGTCAGTGACTTCTCTTCTAGCAAGTATTAGTAAATGTGAAGTGTATCTAGCGAAGATAGTAACTGTCTTAAAAGTACACAGGCATGTTATGGTGGTGATGAGGTGACCTTTGAACATGCACTTTCTGTGAGCAGAGGTGCAAAACTAAAGGGTTAATCAGTGTCACATAGTAGGATGCTTAGGCACTAATTTAATCTGGTTTTATTAACAAGCTTTTTCTTATTTCTTTCAAGTAGGAAAATCTAAATTCTTTAGCAAGAAAATTAATTAGAGACTATATTTCAGGAACCACAGTATATTTTACTCAGTGCATGTTGTCATAAGGGATACAGGCCTGACCAGACATCTTCAGACATCAAGCTGCTGCATCTCTCTGATGTACTGTTTGGTGCCCATACTAGTGTGCAGTCTGACTACTCCTCTCTGATGTGCAATTTCCCTTTCCTAAATTAAATAATTTAAAAGCTACTGAAAAGCTATTTCCATTACCTCTGATGTTTGCTAATGTCTTGGACTCTGTTCATATTATGAACATATTATGTTCATATTATGAAACATTAGCATGTTTGCTAATGTCTTGGACTCTGTTCATATTAAACCTTAAACAAATCATAGTTGTTTTCTGACCATTGCTCAGGGAGAATGTCCTGACATTATCAGTGAGTTCTCAGATGTGTTTGCCTAATACTGCATGTAGCCCCTGAGCATCTGATATCTGGAGAATCTGATAAGCTGAACATGTTTGCTCTTCTGCGTCTGTTAGAAAGGTGGAAAGAAATTAAAATCAGCTGGGCCTGAGCAGCCTGATAGCATCCAGAAGTACTGCTGGCCAATCTCAACATAAATCCATTTAGGTTTATAGTAGTAATGTCTTCGGTTTCAGAGGATTCAGGTAGTATGTTGTTATTTTGAAAGAAAGGCACTACATTTATGCAATGGACTAGTTTTATTGCTTATTGGGCCCAAGATACTTTCCCTGTAATATATTCAAAATTTGAAAAGATGGATTGGTTGTTTGGGGTTTTTTTTATATTTTCCAACTTAACTCTGCAATTAAAAACACTTTTGTCTGTATGCTAAACAGTCATATGTTGCTTGTTACACAGAGTAACTGTGTTTTTCACAGAGCAAAAATATATTTGCTATACCATCAAACTCCTTATTTCAGGTATACTCCTTATTTATGGTATACAAGTCCTTCTGGCCTTTATTTCTTTCTAGCATTTCTCTGATTCTGTCACCACAGCAACCAGAAACTCTTAAAACACTTTAAAAAAAATGGTGGTTGTGCACAAGTGGTTGTGCAGTTATGGTGTTAATGAAAACTGAACAGCCAGTTCAGCACTGAGGAGCTGAGTGAACATACAGATGAGGAGAAGATCCCCACAGCCATCATGAAGCAGGGGAGGTACTGGATATTTCTGCAGGCAGGCAGCAGTGTCACACTGCTTCCAGTGCAGTGAGACCATGTGAAACTCTTATCCACCCAGCAGAAAAGCTAACTACAGGCTTCAGCTAGCAGGACAGTGTGTGTAACCTAACAGGAAATTAGGATCAGGGCTTAGGCTGCACTGAGGAGTGCCTTCCATCCCTTTATATTGGTGTATTGGAAGGAAAGCTACAGGTGAGGGTGGAAATGGGAGAGGATGCATTCCTGTACAAAAGATGTGCTTCATTATTTTTACTAATGTAAGAAGAAGTTGTGCCTGAAGCAATGAGTGGAACAGCTGTTTTATGTAAACATAAAAATGCCCGGTTATTGGAATTTAAATGTGCAGTTTATGTTTTTAATTTACCAGTGAAGTTTTGTGTGGCTTCTTGAGACCCATTGGATGTGCACTGGCTATTTTTACATATAAAACACAGCTATTTGGAGCGCGGGTTTTTTTTTTTTTTTTTTTTCTTGAGTTGAGCTCTGTGTTGGCAGGATCCCATCAGGCTTTACTTTAATTTAATGCTGGATCTAGAGAGTGTCCACCAACCCACCAGGGTATTCAGGGCCACTCTGGCTTGGTACTGCCATTGCAGGAAGGCTCAGGTGAAACTATCCAGACTGCAAAATTTTGGGGGGTTATACTGAGGTTAAAAATGTACAGTAGTGCCTCCCTTCCTGCCTTGCTATGCACACACCCCCCTGCCTCCCACACTAGCAGTCTTACCCAAAAAAAAGTGGGGAGATAACTATACAGCTTAGCAACTCTTCTATTCAGAGGTCTGCCTTAGCATGCAGTATGCAGGCAGATTTTTCTCCTCAAAAACAAGCAATCCCACCCACACTTGAATTTTTTTCTTGGATATGTTATTTTCAAACCATCAGGACAGAGATGAAGGATGATTTAATTTATTTTTTTCCCCAGCTTTTGTAGTTGTTTAGCTTACTTTATTTTGTATTGAGTGAACATCCAGTATTTTTGCAATACCACTCCCTTTTGGGGCAGTTTATTTTCTTTAAAATATCAAAGTCCTTTCAGTTCCTCATATGTTTTGGCTTTTACTGCTCTTTTTCTCAGAAGTTCAAAAGCCTTTCACATCCTTCAGAAGCCTCACCCTTTGACCACAAAGGACTCACAACCTTTTGCATCACCTGAGGACCTCCTCACTGGGCAGTCCTCTCACCTTGCAGCTCCCTGCTCTGGCTTTTGTCTTCTCTGACATCTTCCCAATATCCTGCTGGGAAGTGATGACTCTCTTCCTACTGCAAGAGCTTATTTAGTTGCATGCTTTCATCATACAACCTGTGCAGCATTTCGTTCACCCAAAGGCAAGAGCTCAACTTGACACATCATTGAAGACATACTATAAAATGTCCCTTAAAGATCCCCTGTGCACTGTGACAACATTTTAAGTGAGAGGGAGTTTGTGGTCAGGGTAACATTGTCTCAAATCAAGGCCATCCACTAGGTCTCTGTGAGGACCCAAGAAATCCCACTGCCTAGCTATCATTCATTTCTGTAGCTGTGATGGAGCACTGGAAATTCACACCAACACCCTGCACCACAAATGCACATCATGAGAATTTCCCTTCTTTCTTACTATAAAACTGGGGTCCCTTCACTCCACCCTATTTCCATATTGCCCCTTTCCACTTAGTTTGAACTGTGTTTTTTTCTCATTAGATATAAATGCAAACAGATACATGTTGAACAATACCTGGGAAACCTTGGAAATCCATGACTGGTGACTTTTCTCCTTGGCTGCAGGAGCATGTGCATCCAGAACACCCTGCAAGAGCTCTGCCATCCCTCCTCGTGCATCCTCACCATATGTGCTCCCACCCTTCCAAGTCCTGCACTTATTGAAAAACCCAGTTAATTATGCTCAGAAATGCATGAGACCCCTGACAAGCTGAAATTTGATTTTGTCTAGCATTTTACATTTCATTGTACATTCCATTTCCATTCATTACATTTCATTTGCATTCCATTTAGCAAGATGTATGGTATGGCTTTACTCCACGAGAGAACACGAGGGAAGGACCCAGACCCCCATGCAGAGCAGCAGTTGTGTGAGTGGCTAGCTCTGGGTTGCTGGGGATGGGCTTGGCAAAGGAGTTCAGTGCTTCAGGTTTGGCTGTAATCATGGGGTATCTCCAGGCTGCTTATCATAGGAGTGAACACTCTGCTGCAGCTCATGGAGGAAAGCCAGTGTGCACCAGGTTAGAGGAGCTGGAAAAACTGGCACAGGCTGAGCTCTGTGTGGGGAGCGCCTTGCTGTCAGCCCAGTCACTAAATCCAGCCCAGGTACCCTCATCCTTCAGTGCAAGTGAAGAGATTATTGTAACTCTAGCTAATTCCCCATACTTATTGCCAAGCCTACTTTTTGTCTTAACACAGAAGCCCCATCCCCCTTGTTCTCTTTCACAGCATTGACAAACACTTTTTGTGGCTCTTATCTTCTCCCCGCCAGCTTCGCTCCCTGGCGGTTTTTTTGTGGCCAGCTCCACCCTTTTCCACTGAGGGCACTGGCTGTTTGTATCTAAACTTCAGTCTTGAAAGAGCCTGTTAGGAGCTGTGTTGGCTGTTTCAGTGAAGGTCTTCCTCTCACGGGCAGCTGTGTTTACAGCACAGGAACCAAAATTAACGTCTCTTCACTCTCGAGGACAAAATACCAGTTAAGTTTTGAAACTTTTCTTCACTGGTGGAGATTTGGCTTAGAGACTCTGTGTGGGTAGGTTAAGATGCCCTTTTTAAAAATGGATTTAAGATATTAGAAACTCTGATCAAAACGGGCAAAAGTTTGAAAAAGGTTGAATGGGTTTTTGTCGCTTTTAGTCTGACAGCAATGCTGCTGTGAAAGGTATGGACCTCACATACCTTTTTTAGCTACTTTCCTGTAGAATGATGTGAAACTGATTAGTCATTACTGTTATTAGTCCTAATATGAGCATGTGCTTTCCCCTCTTAAAGGTTTGCAGTGGTGTGGAGTATTTGTAGATTACCTGTACACCATTATTATTTGCTTGTTATTTTATTTCTACTTTTGATTGGATACATGTAGAAATCAGTGGTCAACAAAAAAGAAACAGCATAGATAATCAAAATACTTATAAGCCTGTGTACTTCTTAACATCCTTAGAGAGCTGCCTAGCCAAGATGAAGAGACTAATACCAAGTTTTTTAGTAACATCATTATTCTGCACTATGTATGTGTGTATCCATGTAAAATAGGTTATTCTAGCAAGTTGATTATTCTAGTTCTTCCTGCATATATTGACTGAAAAATACTAGTTGTCAACTGGTACATGCAAATGTTGCTTTGATTCTTAAAAACCCAAATTTACACTGTCAGCTCACAGTTAGACTGTACTTCTGAAAGAAAATGGAAGTAAATGAGTCAGAATTGAGCTTGTTAACTTCACTCTTGACTTTCAGAGAACTTTTACAGATCTAAGTTGAAAGATTTTTCCATCTAAACTGCCTGAGTCTATGATGTGTATTTGGAAGATGATTGCAAATAGTTCTGGATAATTTTAGGATACTAGAAAGACCTTGACCTAACCATCCTACTAATGACTCCATCAAGAAAAGCTCTGTCTGTTCTGCAGGCTGTGCAGTACCATGTAAGGCTGTCTAGGCTGGTGTAAAAAAAAGCTGACTGCAGTTTTGGAAAGAGTGGAATTCTGGAAACAGTTTTAGGAACAGGCTGAGGCTGCCCTGTTCATTTTTACTGGTGAGTGGTGGGGAAATTCATGTTTCAGAGCAAGGTGGTGGAGTGGCACTCAGAAGGTGGATGGGGTAGAAGCAGAGCAGCAGCCTGCATTCTACCAAGGTCAGGCTACTCAATTGGGTGTCTAAAGTAAAAGCCCTACTCAGTATCTTCCTGGTTGTGCACCTTGTCTGAAATGTCACTGTACCTCCTTCCCAGTAACTGTCATGGGCCCAGTTCTCATACCATGGGATATTTCCTATCAGACCTTCAGTCTGATGCTTGAAGTGCTGTTTCAGCACAAACAAGGGGGACACAGGTGCTGGGCTGGACAGGTGAGGTCCCTGAAGACAGAAGGATACTTGTGCAAACAGGAAATGATTCCCAGCTGTGGAGGGATGGGTTAGCCAGGCCACATCCTTGCTGTGTGCAGGCACAGGCAGGTGTCCGAGTCCAGCTGTGTGGGCAGGATCATGGGCAGCCAAGAAGTGCTGTGCTGCTCACTTTGGGATTTGTACCCTACTGTAAAAAGTCACTGCTCTTAGTGTCTCATGTCTAAAGTTGTCATGGTTTCAAACAAACAAACAAAACAATGCACATGTACCAAAGAGCCCACTAAATCCCTGAAACTTTCTCTTGATTGAGCAATGCTGAGCATACAGCTGAATAACA
This sequence comes from Vidua macroura, assembly GCF_024509145.1. Taxonomy (NCBI): domain Eukaryota; kingdom Metazoa; phylum Chordata; class Aves; order Passeriformes; family Viduidae; genus Vidua; species Vidua macroura. Next base: position 10,320,610 of record NC_071578.1, on the reverse strand, counting down.
TCATTTTTCATTCATCTGACAGTACAGTTTTTCCTTTGTCAGCATTTTCTTGTCAAATACTACATCTGAAATTACCTTTCTGCTTGAGAAATATCTGCTTTGTGCCAGAGCAGCACGTTTGTCGTCTCTTTGAAAGCAACTCTCTCCAGTATGACTTACTTGTATGACTTTTGCTTGATCACTTGTGGGCAGTGTAATGCCACACATATATAAATATATTACAATCTCATGAATTAAAACAAAACCAAACCACTTGGTCTCCAAGCTCTAGTTAGGTTTTAGAAGCAGGCTCCTGTTGTTCTAGTCAGATCCCAGAATCAGACCCCTGCAAGCTAGTGGTTTTACAGAACTCAGTCTTGTACAGTGAAATAAATATCAAATAAATATAATTCATTTAATGGCTCTTATTAAAGGTAAATTGTTGACCACAAGAAGGTGGTGCCCTTCATAGGAGCCCGCTGGGATTACCAGAAATGGAAGAAGGTTGTGTTAGCACATGTGGGGTGGTTACCTAAGGATATACAGTTCCAAGTTTCAGAGGTCTGTAGCAGTGAATGAAATGTAGTGAAATATTCATAGATATCCATGTGGCAGGCTGAAGGCTGCTAGAAAACATCATTATGCACTGGCATGTGGATAAATTGCATACCTGATTTTATGCACTTCATCCATATTCTCACCTGCTTTACAGCTCATTCCAAACCCCCACATTTTCTACTTTTCTGGCTCTTACCTATCTTCTCTTATTTCTAAAACTGTTTTTAAGGGAAGCTGCTTGTTTGGTTTAACAAAGCTGTTGATAGAACACTAAATCCTCATTTCTAGTAGTCTCAGCAAACGTGTAACATACTACTGCTAGCATTAAGGTGCAAAATTAAGCTCAGAAGAATGAAAATAACATGACCAAAAAGCAGGAGAATTAAAAATACAATATGCAATAAACTAAAAAATCTTTCTGTCAGAAATTTCCCAAAATATATTACATTACCTTTTTTCCTGCTATGTACTTATACAGGTTTAAAAAACCTCCAGAAGTCTGACTATGACTAATAAGAGGTTACTATTAATGTTTTCACAGATCTTTTTTATACTCCTTGTTGAATTGAAGGAGGAGTAATCTAATATGATGCAGAGAGCTGGGCAGCCTGGTCCAGTACTCTGCTACACTTGATCTAAAGTTCTTCCTCATGTTGAGCTGGAACTTTGCACTTTTCATTTTATGGCCATTGCTCCCTGTCCTCCACTTCTTTTCTCCCAGTTAGGTTTCTTTCCTCTCTCGATTCTGTGTTTTTTCTTTCCTTTTCCTCCTCTGCTCCTTTCTCATGCTGCATAGACCTTACCAACAGAAGCCACAAAAGAGAAAAATCTGACTTTGCCTCTGCATCTTCAGGTTGGTGAGAGGTTCTTCAGCTGTTTGGGGCATACCATGTGAATATTCTGGTCTACACTGAGAGATCTGTGCAACAGATCCACTCAGAGTCAGTGGGAATTTTTAGAGGACTTACAGAAATCTGGCTAGTCTCGGGTACGGACATGATCCTGACAAAATTATTCTAAGGAGAGCACAGATATCTGAAAATTCAGTAATTAGTAGTCATGGAGACTCAACTGTCCAGCCAGGAGGCTGTATCAAGTAGAGTCTTGAGGATGTCTTTTTGGGGTTCAGTAGCACTCTCTCTTACTAATCAAAACCTGTTGGTGAACAGACCCAAGGGATTGGTGGATTTTGCCCAACAGAGTGGGTGTTTTGAAGGACTGAATTAAAATTCAGTGAAGAAATTACATTTGTCATACAGAACTGTTTTCTTTCTTTAACTGAGAGCAAGTGCTCTGCCAAGGAAGGTAAATTGAAAGGAGCAATTACTTACAGGGAATAGTCTGGAGTTATAATAGGAGCCAGCTGCGTGGTAAAGACACCAAATGTCTTTTTGGAAGGAACCAGGAGGACTGTTCACAATGCACCTCAGCTTGTGTTGTGTGCAGCTGTGGGTACTGCAAGTTTGAGGAAAAGCTGCAAGATGCTGCCAAGAAGTAATGAGAGGGCTAGGAAATGTGACCTGTAAGTTTGAAGGAACAGAATTTATTTAGTCTAGGAATGTCAGGACTGCAGTGGTCCTAGGACAGGGGTTTGTTGTAGATAGGGAATAATCTGTTTATCATCTCAAAGGAAAAGGCTTTATCCACAGTGCATAGTATATCAAATTTGATACTATGAAAACTTTTTCATTATCTATTCTGCAAGAGTTTATCTCTTGGGCTTGCAGTCACTTTATTCAGAAAAAGAAGGAAGGGTTTTTTCCTTTGGGGAAGGAAAAATAGAGAAGAGATAGCATTTCCTTCTAGTTTTTGCATGTCTGTGATATTACTTGAGCATGGATGAGCTCCAGTTTTCCAGTTGTTTATAACTTTATCAAATTTGAATGGGTTTTCAGAGGGATTACATTATAAAAAATATCCAGCACAGAAAGCAAGACATTCTGATCAAATATCAAGTATCTCTTCCAAAATATGGTCAACATCTTAATTACTGACAAAAATGGGTTTAATATTTTTTTTAAAAATACATTTTACCTTGTTGTGTACTGGGAAATAGTAAATCTTCTGTGACCAAACTGCTCCTTTCTGCCCCCCCAGATTGCCAGTACCTACCATACAAAGTTTGGGTTGGATGATTAAGTCTGGCAAAGTTAAAACAGCTAAAAACAAAGTCTGTGGGGAAGTTTCATGTAACATTAATAAGAGGCAAAACTACCAGCCCCACCTATAATAGAAATAAGATTATCAAGGCTAGGTTTCCTTGATGATTTTCAAATGTTTCTACAGGCTTTTAGAGAAGATCTGGAATGCCTTATTCAAGAACAGATGAAGAAGGGCAATAACCCCACTGGACTGCTTGCATTACAGCAGATTGCTGAATACATTACAGCGAGCACTTTTACAGGTTTTTCCTCATCTTCACTCAGTAAGTGAATTATACATAACCTGCTTTTTTTTTTCTTCCAATTGTTACCAAGGCTTAAGAATGCTGGAATCTCCTCTTTCCTTGAATAAAAATTCTGTCAGAGCTTGCTTCAGCTGTGAAATAGTGCAGATGGTGGCCTCAGCTTGCCTTTTTAGGCTTCATTCTCTCAAATTCTTTGACTTGTATAATGATATCCAAAATGGTTGGGATTCTCAAACTCAATTATTCTCTAATTTGTTAATAAAAGTTGAACTGACATAGGGAACAAAATGTTGTGTTCTGTTACTATTAGGGATTTAACATGAATATGAACTGAGATGTGAAATACATTACCATTTAGTTTCTTTATTTTTCTACTCTTGCATATAAATTGTTACTAAAAAAAAAAAAAACAACTCTGAGGTGGGGAGAATCCCCTGGCAAACTGAATTATCAGATAAACATCTCCCACAGTTAAGAACAGCTTCTAGTCTGCACTCTACTTGTAAAGATGTCACTGGGATCTCACAGTTAACACCCAAGTTCTTTCCAAGTCATGAAGCACTGAGACATTCAAGTCAATTTAAGTTCTGTGGGTGGACTTCATATGGGAGCTTGCAAGCCTGAAGTACAGTGGCAGCTGTCAGCATTCATCATCTCTGGAGATTTGGTCCCAAAATGGTACTTCAGGGTTTATTTAACAAAACAAGTGGAAGAGAACAGACAGCCCAAATAACCTCGTGTTCACGTCTCTGGTTGGTTACTGAGACTCTGCGTCCCACTGTTGTCTCTGCTGTGTTTGCCAGGGACAATGGGACAGATCTCAAAGTGCACACTCCTTTTGTTGAAAACCAAGATGACTTTTACCTCTTTTGGTCTTAACTTTCCCTCTAAACAAAGGTTGTGGGCTGTCAAAAGGCTGTCATGCGTTCATAAAGGGGAGAGGGGTATGTTTGTGTGGTCACAAGTCAAAGACAGAAATTGATCTTTCTGATTTCTCTGTTAAGAGGTGATACCTTCTGTCTAAGGGTTTGAGAACTCTTGCACTAATCCTAATTTCTTCATTGAAGAACTGAAGTGCTAAGACTGAGACATCTCTTCAAATTAGTTTTGCTGGTGTCAGAAGTCTACAAGGAATATCTTCTCCTGTAACAAAAAAAAAACCCTCAAAGTAACATATAAAAATACTTCATTAGTGACAAATGTCTTCAAGCACAGTTCCAGTCCTATGTAGGATATTGATTCAGGAGACAGTTCAGGAAAACCTCTATTTGGTCTCATAAATGCTAGTACTGATTTGCTAACCATTTAAATACGCTGCATCTGGAAGATCATGGCATAGCTGGAAATATATTTAATTGTCTAACTGGCCATCATCTATTTTTGTCTGTTTTTCAGGTCATGGAATGATTACACCCATCAATGACCTACCTGGGGTAGATACCTCCTCATTTGTTAAGGGAGAAAAACTTACTCGTTGCAAGTTAGCCAGTTTATACAGATTGGCTGACTTGTTTGGGTGGGCACATTTGCCAAATACCTATATCACAGTAAGTATTTTAGAGTAAAACAAATTACTTAGAATCTCACCTATTCATTCAAATTATTTTTCCCCCTGATTAATATAAATTAGATCAGTAATCCATTTCCTGTCTCCTTTGCAGGTAAGAGTAAGCAAAGAACATGACCACATTCTAATTATTCCAAGAGGGCTGTCCTTTTCTGAAGCTTCAGCTTCTAATTTGGTATGTGGTTCACCTGCTGTAATAACCAGCAAGGCTCATCCTGTTTCTAAAATACTTTTGTGGCTGCTTAAATGGACTCCTGTAATTATGTTGTTTGGTTTTTTTTAATATTTACCCACCAGATGAAAAGCTGATTAACTGCTTAGAAGGTACCAGCCTTTGTTGCCAGTATTTCTTCTTGGGTTTAGTTTTACTTTCTGTTTCTTTGTCTCCAGCTTCCATGTGGAGCAGCAAAGTTCTGTGTTCTTGTTTGATGAAGCTCACCAGTAACCTCAGTGTAGCCTTTTATAACCTGAGAGTGTGGCAATGCATGTGAAATGACTCTGTAGGAGTAGTGTTATCAGAATCACCTCTTACCTTTAGAAGTGAGGAGATAAAGTCAAATAATCTTCCCCAGGCTCAGCAAATGAGCTGGGTGAAGTTCCAGGCTGGTATTTAGGCAGTGGTAACTGCTAAATCACACATCTTTTGGTGTAGAACCTGCCATATGCTCTTCACGTCAGTGCATATCTGTAAAGAAATTGCCTCAAGGTGAAAGGGGTACCAAAATGAGATTGATACTATTACACAGCAAACACAGAACAAAACACCATGACACATGACCCTGCTGTAGTTTTTTGTTGATCCAGGAATTACTATTTTAGTGTTCCAATGAATCTGAAAATTCCTTGTGCATTTCCCAGGCTCTGAATTATCTTTGTATTTAAAATGTAGGAAATGTTAATGGGATGCATTTTTCAAAGTCAGAAACAAGGAAAGTTCAGCTAGACTGAAGTAGAATATATGTTGTATCAGGGTCTTATCCTTACTTCTTCCATGGCTGAACTTCCAACAGCTGTCAAAGGCTGGTACAGCAGGGTGGTTTATTGACACACACATTCATGACTTCTCTCCTACTATTTTGTGCTCTGAGCTTTGAATTTGTGTGGGGAAATTTGGTGCTAAATAAGAAAGGAAGGCTATTTTCTAGATAACTGAAGTTGTCACAACCTCTCTGAGTATCATTTGTCTGTTTGCCTTTTTCAGGTTAAGGTGAACATCCTAGGAGATGTGGTGGACCAGGGAAGCACAGCTCTCAGTATTGACAGTGTGGGCTTCAGTCCACACGTGGCCATCTACTCCACCCGGCCCGACGTCAGATGTGTCATACACATCCACACCCCTGCCACAGCTGCTGTAAGGCTTCCTTTGGCACAGACTGAAAGAAAACAGCTTTGCCTTGTAAACTTTGGGCATATTTCTCCTCACAGCAGTTTCGTTTTTGTTTTAATGTCGACTCTGCACTGGTAAATAAAAGTGTGAGAGAGGGCTGGGCCACCACAGTGGATTGGCATCAGAATAAACTGATGCTCAGAGATTATTATACTGAGGTTGAGGAGGTTGTAAAGCAAATAGTTTACACAGGCTTCATTTATAGCATCCTAGATAATATAATATGCTGTATAAATCATCTTCATTTGCATGATGCAGCTCCATTTTTAAGTGGTTTGATTAGTTGTTACACTTAGTTTGGATTTACCTCAGTATTTAAATGTTACAGTTAATATAAACTTTAAATGGTCTGTATAATAGTGATAAAAATGTAAGGAGGCCTGAAAGAATTGGTTTAAAAAATTAAATTCTTATTATTTTATCTAGAAATGCATATATATATATACATTCCTTGCCTACAGACAAAATATAAAGGAATTAATAATTTCTTTTATGCTAGCTTTTTGAAGCAATAAATGTGGGAAAGAAGGATAAACCATTAAGTAAGCTGAGAATTGAACATGAATAAATTTCACACAAATTTCCTCCAATAAATATGTCCCTAGACTGGGTAGCAGCACATCTCTCACTGTATTGCAAATTAGGCTGGTGGGGGGGGGGGTTGTTTCTAAGCTCTCCCTGTGGAGTTTGTCTCTCTTCTAACCAAGTACACCCTGCTAAGGCTTGGGTGGTTGACATGTGAGTGTTAAGAGTTCCATTTTTCCCTAGTTACCAGCATTTCATTTTCATGAAACAGGTTTCTTCTATGAAGTGTGGCATCCTTCCCATATCACAAGAGGCTCTGATTCTGGGAGATGTTGCTTATTACAACTACCAGGGATCTCTTGATGAACAGGAAGAGAGAATTCAGCTTCAAAAAGTTCTTGGACCCAGTTGCAAGGTATTTAACCTCATTTATGTTCTTCATAAACAATTTTCATGTCCTGCTCCAGTTTCTACCATTTAACATTAGTGTCTTCATTTACTAGGTATTAGTTTTGAGAAACCATGGTGTGGTAACACTAGGAGAGACACTGGAAGAAGCATTCCACTATATTTTCAATGTGCAACTGGCCTGTGAAACGCAGGTGAGAGAGAATTTATCTGTGTTTCATTTCAAACAGTTATGCTGCAGAGTTACATATTGTACCCCATATGGAAAGACCTGTTACATTGCACAGTTTTGGAGTTGTGGAATCCAGGAATCCTGTATACCTGGTCAAAGAGAGACTGGAGTGATCAGGGAATCACCAAGGGAGTGGCACAAATACTCAGTCTAGGAACACTGACACAGTCTCCGTGGTGTTACACTCTGAAGGGTACAGAAGGTTTTGTTCCATGCTGTGCAGAGTGAGCCTCATGCAGGGACTCTGTCAGATAATAGCTTTGCTGGTACTCACTGCATGGGGAAGTGTGACTTAAGATCTCTCTTGAGAGCCAGCTCCTTTACTGATGCTGAATATTGTGACAAGAAAAGAAGCCTCTCTCTTTTTCTCATAGATTTGTAAAACCAAATTAAAAGAAGGTTTTCAGAGCAATGGTAGTGGGTGGCATATTTAAAAATAACTTGAATCACAAATTCAGTTGTTTCCATTCTGTCTACTTCAGCTACCTGGTTAGGTATCCAGATGTTACCAGATGTGAAGACAGACTACTGAAAGTGTTCTCACCTTTCATGAGTTTTAAGCCCATCCCCAGAAACACCATCACTTTGTTCTTGTTCCCCAGTGATCCTGTCCTCCCAAAGAGGTATTCAGACGTGCAAATGGCAGGCTCCCATTCCTTTCCTTCCTTGCCCTACCATTCATTTTGAGTTCAGACACTCTTTCATTTTGAAACAGCAAGAAAAATGAAAGATTTTTTAATCTTGTGATGCAGAAAGATGTTTTTAAGGTACTCTGAAAGCAAGTGTTTGAATCTACTCCTTTTGAAATGCAATTAATAGCAGATGATATAATGCTTTCTGTAGCAGTCACTTGCTATGTATTTTAATACATTTTTTGGATAGTAGAAAACTAGCCTGAGAAGTAACCACAGCATGTATTTAAGTAACCTCCTGCTGCAAATTCAGAAAAGCAGAGAATACAAAAGCTTTTTCACAAATGAAATACGCTCCTTGATGTCTCCAGGTTCATGCATTAGCTGGAGCAGGTGGGATAGACAATCTCCTACTACTGGATCTGCAGAAGTTCAAGCCTTCCACACACGCCGTGGCAGCAATGGGAGGAGGTGGAGTTAATATGGCTTCACAACAAAAATGGAAAGTTGGGGAGCAAGAATTTGAAGCGCTCATGAGGATGCTGGACAACCTGGTGAGAGCTTGCTGCTGGTGGTATCTATGTAGTCCTGTAAGGTTTTGAGTGTAGGATTAGGTTCTGTAAAGCAAATTAATTTTTAGTCATACTATTTCTGACAGCAGTATTCTGTCTTAATAAGAATCTATAATGCTTTGAGCTTCAATTCTGTCCCACCATCTTACAAACGTACAGCAACTTAATAGTAAAAAAACTTAATTTTCATTTTTTTAAACATTCTTTTCTTCCTTTCCGTCTTCACAGGGATACAGAACTGGCTATGCCTATAGGCAACCATTAGTCAGGGAAAAACCCAGACATAAGAGTGATGTTGAGATCCCAGCCACTGTGACTGCCTTTTCCTTTGAAGATGATACAGTCCCACTTTCCCCCCTGAAATTCCTTGCACAGAGGCAACAGAGAGAGAAGACAAGATGGCTGAACTCTCCAAACACATACTTGAAAGTTAATGTGCCTGAGGAGTCCTGGAATGGGGAAGCCAGTCCCAGGACTAAGATCACGGTAGGTTGATATGTTGGACAGTCACTTTGGTTTTGCCCTACTTGAAAGTAAGTTATGCACAGTTTATATGTGGAAATCCCATTTTATATGAGGAAATCTTGAATAAGATTAGCAAATAAGTTTATTGAGTAAATTAAAATAGGCTTTTCAGAGCCTTAATGACATTGGTACTAAGAGTCTCTTCTCTTTGAGGAGAGAGGGGTTGACTGTAAGAGTAACACTTTATGATAAAATTTAACAATTATTTTACAGTTCTAACCATCTTTTCTTATTTCTGAAATAGAAAACAGTTTTTCTATCACTTCTTCTTGTGCTCTTAGTTATCCACCAAATATAGTAAGGCTTTAAGTCAACCGTGGGTTGTTCTTTTTTCACATGAGGGAGACAGGAGCTCTAATTCATCTCTTGCTGTCCCCTTTCTATTTGTGAGCCTACTGAAAACAGCTTTCGAAAGGTCTGTTCGTGCTACAGGCTTTTAATGATGATAAAGATTTTCCCCCTCCTGCAGCTCAGCAAGATGCTTACACTTAGTTTCCTGCCTTCAGAGAGGTGGCCCTCGTGGGACTACAGAGCGTGTTATTGCTCTTCAGCTACTCCCAGTACAACTGTAAAAGCATCAGCTCCTCCTGCTGGCAGGCTGGCAGATTTCTAAACCTGAGTTTGGGAAAAGCACCCTCAGAACCCTGCTTGAGAAGGGAAAAAAACTGTAGTCAGTGTGTGATCAGCAGAGGTGGAAGCTGGTTGCATGAACAAGTGCTCTAGATCTACATGCCAGTTATAGAAAGTGTGATGCTTTCTAAAAACAGCATCATTAGTACACAGCATTTTTTAGGAATGTATGTCAGTATTTACAAAAAGTAGTCATGTTCAAGGCAACTTAAATCCTCTTGGGCAACCACACAAACCTGTAAAAGAGTTTGGATTATTTTTTTAGGTGTCATGTGGAATTGAAAATAAAGTCAGAAAGTCCTTTCATGATGTCTCTTCTTTAACAGTAAGACAACACAGAGAATTGTTCCTTTCCATCATACTGGGTATTTTAGCTTCCATCTTTTTTATTCCCCTCTTTAAGTGGATGAAAGCTGATGACTCCTCCAAGACTAGTGGAGGAACGCCAATCAAAATTGAAGATCCAAACCAATTTGTTCCTCTAAACACAAACCCAAGTGAAGTGTTGGAAAAGAGAAATAAGGTAAAATGAACTGAAAATCGTAACATTTCCAAATAAAATTATGTGTTCAAGTAATGATTCAGCAGAGCAGTAAAATAACATTTTCAAATGTTTTATTAAGAAGGGTCTTACACTATATGTGATTTTTGGCACCAAAACCATGTATTTAAATGTGTGATATACATAAAATCTGTAGATATGTATGCAATATTTATATATTTAAATTGTGAGTGCAATAGTCTGATGAAGGATGAGTGTTAACTCTGGAAATGATAGATTGGGAATGGTAGTCCCTGTTATTTAGCATTTTATTTAGTAGATAATTAGGTGTCAACACCAACAGAATTGCTGAGCCTCATCTGCAGCATGATTCAATCTCAGACTCTAATCTTGTTGTGTTCTGTTTTAATTTGTCTAGTGATTGTTAAGCTAGAATTCCTAATGGCAGCAAAAAAAAAGAAAATGAGAGATTATTGTTGGATCTCTCTGTAAACAGAAATATCTCTCTGCTTTTCCCTTCCAGCATGAAAGACACTGATTATCAGACTGACCAAATACTCCACCCTCAGCATAACTATATTAACAGATATTCAGGACACTTTTCATTGGGTTGCATATTTTTTCTTTCTTGGAAAGCACTATATCAATGTCCTTGGGGACTGAAGTGGAGTTAGCAGGAGCAACTCCCTTCCTCAGAATTGGAAAGGCACCCTCTAATCACCCAGAGATGAATAATACATGTCCCAGGCAATGATTTTTAAATTCATGCATGTCACTGGCTCACAGAGAGTTTGTTCCTAATTCTCTGCTGTAGGATTTTCTTTATATGATCTGTGTTGGTATCTATATCTGATCTGTCAATATCTTGAGCTCTGACAATTAGAAGCTAAGGCTCTTAGTTTAGGGAAAACAATAAACTATTCACAGAAGGAAAAACTTTACCAACCTTTGTGATCACAGAGTTTCCTCCAATAGCTGAACATGCATCTTTTATGAGGTGGAGAGGACAGGTTCAGATGCTGTTCCTGGGAGCTTATTTCTAAATGTTGGCTTACATGAAGTGCAAGAACTGGGATTGGGGTAAATATTTGTGAGTACTGAAAGAGCCAAACAACATATGCTGTGTATTTGGAGGTGGAAGAAGAGTCCTTAATCTTTAGGTGCAGCAGCACACAGCTTGAGTTTCCAGCCATTCACTGCTGCCTGTGTTAGTGGCTTTGCAAAGCTGATGGGCATAGGGTTTGTTAAAGAAAAGTACCTGTTTCTAACCTGGTTTATTTTCACTCTATAGATAAGGGAGCAAAACCGATATGACCTAAAGACAGCAGGACCTCAGTCTCAGCTGCTTGCAGGGATTGTTGTGGATAAAAAGCCAAGTTCAGTGAGTACAACATAATTAACTAATTTACAGTGGTTCAGGTTATTTGGCTGCCTGTCTTTCAAATGTCAGCTTGGGCCATTTTCATTCTAAACGTTTTGTTAGAACTGATTATTTTCATGCCAGTTTTAGAGGTGTGGTACATCTTATTCATGTTTAATTTTAAAGGTTTAAGAAGTTACTTTCAAATTGACATGTGCATGTTAAGTTTGCCACTATTAATGTTAATGAAGTATGATCCTTGTCTAGGATCATATAAGTGAGAGAGGAAGAACTTTGGAATGCATGGGGCCAAAAATAGCCTTCATTAGTCTGTGGAAGTGATGCTAAAGATAACAACTGAATCCAAGAAGTAGCTCAGTTTAAAAGGGGGGATGTGACCATGTGGAAGACAGCTTTCATTAGAAACAGGCTTCTTATTGGGAGAGAGGGTTTCCAGTTTCTTTCCTGCCCATATTAATCTTTTCTTGAATACAATATACTTCCAAACACTATAGATATCCCTAATAAGGTCATTCAACATACTGTGTTGAATTGGAATTCTAAGACTTTCCAGCTATCCAACAGTTAGTACATCTGTGTTTAAATTCTGTATTCCCTGCCAAAACTTTGTCATCAAACTTTGGCCAAAAAAAAAAAAACCACCCCGAACATTTTGCTTGTTACTTCTTATTTTTTAACTGTTAAATTCTGTGTCTTTCTCTTTCCCAGCCAGTGCAGTTTGATGATGAGCACGCGCCGCCAGCACCACCCAACCCGTTCAGCCACCTCACCGAAAAGGAACTGGAAGAGTACAAAAAAACCATTGAGCGCAAGCAGCAGGGGTTGGAAGGTCAGCAGTGTGGTTTGAATTGCTGGGGTTTACATTTTAATAATAAGCTTGAAAATATCTACTGTAAAAAATGTGTGCATGTTAATTATTGGCATATACTGCCGGCAACTAGCTTAGAACTAATTATTCCTTGAGGTGGTAGAATTCTTTTGTTAAATGTGGTTCGTTCTTTTACTTTAGTTAGTGCTGAAATTAAAGCAATGAAAGGTTTGCAGAGAAATGGGGTTGACAAAAACACAATTAACCGTAATGAATTTTTGTGTCAGAATCATAGAATAACTTAAGGTGGAAGAATCCACAAAGGTCATCTTAAGCCAACTCCTCCTCAAAGCTGATACTAAAGTTCAATCAAGTATCTCGAGTCTGTGCCCAGCTGAGCAAAAGTTTACGGGGATGTTTGGCCCTGGCTTCTCTAATTTTACTTCTGTTCTCTCAGTGTGCAAGTCTCACCTACTTTCACTTTTCATACCTTCTTCCAATACTACTATTCCATAGAGAATTACTAATTCAGGGTTGATTTTATTTTTTAACAGTAACACTTACTGTGAATTCTTCTTCACTAATTCTGTGTAATAAAACAACTTTGCTATATGTCACACTCAGGACATAGTGTAATAGCTTACTGTACCAGCAGACTGTGACAAGATAAAACCATGGGGCACGCTACTTGGAATGAAACCCTGCCACCTTTTTAATGCTTTCTAATAAAGAACTAATATATACCAATTTTTAGCAGATAAACAAATCCATAATTCTTTAGAGTTTCAACTGTGTATTGTATTAGTGCTGTTGTCAGCATGAGCAACACAAAGCTGTAGCAGACCTGTAAATCTTGTAGCATCATCACTGACACTCTTGCTTGATTTTCACTTTTGCTTGGCTACTAACTCACATCTTGTCCTGCAGATGCTGAACAGGAATTATTCTCAGATGACGGTTCATCTGTGTCACAAATTCAGTCACAAACTCAATCCCCGCAAAATGTCCCAGAAAGATTAGAAGGTATTCCATGCAATTTCTGTTTGATGCCAAAGGCTCCAATAACCCAAGTCCTTGACTCTGCTGATGAACTTTTACACATGCATGAAGTCAACTGAGTCAAAAGGAGCCCTCTTTTGCAAAGTTTGGGTGGTACTCTGTCCAGAAAGCTATTTTTTCCATTTTTTTAAATACAACATTCTCACAAACAGAAAACAACTCAGGGCATGCTGAAACTTAGATATTAACCAGGTGGAGCAAATAGATATTATATTTCATTTTACTGAAAATGTTAAGAATAATTCTTTTGCCTAAGACTTTTCCAGAAGTCTAAGTAGGCATTTTAAAAGGAAGGTTCTCCAATGCCTTCTGTATGGAATGGCTGTGTTTTCATAAATCAGTCTCTTGCAGTAAAATGTAATTCTGACTGTGCTTGAGGCTGTGTGTGCTGTGTAGACTATATTTGTACATACTCTATACAGCTTGAGCTGTGCATGCACCTTGCAAAGATAAGGTTAAATTTTTCAGCCCATTTTCCCTTAATGACATTTTGACTGTGTTGTCAGCTTACAGCAACTAAGACTGTGGATAAAAGGGAAAAAAACACATCTAAGCACTTTGGGTTTCATTCTTTGAATCACAGTCCAGACTCGCAGGCTTTGTCTCAATACTGGGTTTTTTTTCATGAAAGTGTACATAAATAATTGCAAAATCATGTGCTTTTTCAGAAAACCATGAGGATTTCTACACCCAGAATGCCAACCTAATATCCGTGGAGATGCCAGTTGTGGTGGTGAACGGGAAGGAAGATGCGCACGACGTGGAAGAAGATCTCACCAGGAGGGTCAGTCAGTTGAGTACTGTGGAGAGCGTAGAGATTACCATTAAAGGCTCTGAAAAGATAGAAGAGGCTCTGTCCCCTGAAGGGTCACCTTCCAAATCCCCTTCAAAGAAAAAGAAGAAATTCCGCACCCCATCCTTCCTGAAAAAGAGTAAAAAGAAGGAGAAGGTAGAAGCGTAAGTGCAGTTCTGTTGTGAGGAGACATTGCACATTTTAAACCTTTAAGTTGACCATTAACAGCGTAGTGTTAGGGGTGTGCAGTAACTGGACTTTTAACCTAAACAAATAGAAACTGGAAGAGGTTTTGCTTTAAAGAAACCAAACAAAGAGACAAACAAACAAAAAAAAAAAAAAAACTTTCATGTTAATTGCAAATTAATTCATCTCTCACTTAGCTGTGTCCAAAATTGCTATGAGGGTTGGAAACATTGATTAGTTTCATGTAGAACTACACTGGCAGGTGCTCAATTACCATCATAGCAAGGTCAAATACCATCACAGTATGCAGCAGCAAGTTCTGCTTGGAGTATTTTGCAGACCTGAAAATTTTCAGTACAGTTAAAGTCTTTAATAACAAGTTACTGTTGAGACCATATGACTTTTTAAAACTGCTGTCTCATTTGGGAACCAGATCATACATTTTTGTATTGTGGTTTTAGACCATATATTTTATGTTTCTGTACCCCTATTTGAGTGGGTACATATTAACAGCACACCTTTGCATCTTTTTTAAGATTAGCTCATATACAAATAATATACACTGGCACATAATACTAGGGGAAAAACTGTGTAAGAGAAAGTTTATTTGGAATTATACAAAATGTCTAAAGAATTCCATTATTCAATAACTTTTTTGCCAAATATTTCATTTTAGTGAAATATAATTTTTGAAGACTTCTTTTTTATTCTATCAGTTGGGGTGGGGGGAAACCCTTATTTTTCAAGAAGGGGGATTTTATACACTTAACATTGATAATTTAGTTTAACTGACAAAACAAAAAGAAGATTTTATATGTTCAAATGTTTGTATACCATTCAGTATAAAGGTATTATAAGCATGTGAACCAAGCATTTAATAGTTAGATTGTATTTAAGAATGCTTGGTTTAGAGTATACTTAAATATAATTCAGGAATCCAGGCACTTCAAAATCAAAGGATAAAAGCATATAAAATTGAACTGGATTCATGTTTAAAAATTATTTGTGGGTTGTTCTTTTTCTCTCTCATGGTATTGCTAATGAATGAAGAAAAATAATCTCTTAACATAACCAAATGAAGGAAACAAAAATGTTAAAAGGGAAAGTGAAATAGTAGGGAAATAGGAGGAGACAAAGAAAGTAAAAGTTCGGTGATTATTTTTTTTAAATATATGATATGGATTGCGGGATATTTTTATTAAATCAGCAGAGTGACATTTCCATATTAGATGTTTTAAATAATTTGTATGGATTCATGCAGAGTGCAACACTTCGGATTTTTTCTTCAGTTTCATTTACATTGTAAAAGGGTCTCGTGAATCTGTGTTGTCCTTTGGATGAACCCAGAGCAAATCAGAGCCTAGTGCCATGGGTAAGGGTGGTACTGCCACTTACTCATTTTTACTTGTGTGTCATTTTAGTACTTTTACTGTATTGTAAATACAAACTAAACATAGAAATTAACATAGGGGTTTCTTCGCTGTGTCAAATGTCTGTAAATCAGTCATCGCAATAGGAAGTACATCTTTTAAGATCCATGTGATTCCCAAATTACCGGTTGAAATATTATACAATATATAATTGTTAAATATGGCTGGAGAGTGGTTTGGCATGCAAAAATGTTGATTATAGCATGTTTGGAGGCTGGTTAGCTTTGACCGTGTAAGTGTGATAATGCGATGTTGGAATGGATCCTGGAAACAATTTTCTAGCTGTCACTAAATACTGGAATCAGTGTTTTTATCATAGTGGAAACTTTCAGTTGCTTACTTTGTTTTTTATGTTCTACATTATTTGTGTTGTATTACAACATATGTAGAAACAGTAACCTGTGAACTACGCTTTTCATAACTTTTTTAAAAATATATCTAAATGAATGCAATGTGCATAAATATTTTTTAAAATGCAACCGTGAACTATTTGCACCTTTTGCTAATGCCTCTATTTACTTGCTTTGGCATAAAGAATGAGCCAGCCAACTCTTGTGTCCTGTGGAAAATATATAAATGTTATCTGAAATTGCTCATAGATGTAATGCTAATTAATGTTAAATCACAAATAAACAGTATTTTAAATAGATGGATTTCATATAGCAGCCTTTTGTTTATGCACTTACATTTCTTGCTTGTAGAGAAGATGCTTTGATTTTGCATGTTGCTTATCAAGAATTTATTCTGGAGAGGACTTCTTGCTTGTGCTTATCCTGAGAGCTCTGCAAGAAAATAACCTGATCTGGCTGTTGAGGAGCTTTTGTGTCTGTCACAGGTGCTGGAGGGGAAAGAGGACAGGCCCATGGTAAAAGGCAGGACACTGCCAGGCAGTTGTTCTGAGCCCAGGGGGTCTGTGCTTGCCCAGCCTGGGCTGCCTCCTGCTCTGCAGCACCAGGGCATCAGAGGTGGCATGAGGGACTGGGATGGTTTTAGTGCTGAGTAAGTACAGAGCAAGGAAACAGATCAAAGAAATTACCTCTTTTTGAAATTATTATTAATAAAACAAAGGTTTTCTTACAGAAAAACCTTAATGTAAAGTTTTTTGAAGATATCTGTGTCATGCCCTGCCAACGTATGCTGTATGTCAGAGCCTGTGAAGCTGCAGAAGTTGCAGTGTAGCTGTATCAACTCTGTGAAATGTCTTTAAGGACTCCACAAAGCCTTTTGTTTCTGTTTACAAGAAAGTCAAAATTCAGCCCGCTGAGTCTGGTGACAGTTTGATGAACTTGGTTCCCATGTGGTAGGATAATTTTGGTTTAGCATTTTAAATAAATCTTGACCAAGATTTTAGTATTTTTCAGACTATCATTTGTCTGCAGAAGCCTCTACAGTCTTTTTAGTGCTGCACTAATGTGAAAGTAGACACTGTATCAACACAGAGGAGTGTCCACTGTAAGGCTAAGGGCATATATGATTTACTTCTTTAGGTTCTTTTTATTCCCAAGTGTCTACAAACCACAGCAGACCCTTCATTTTCACTTAAATCTTACTCTTTCACAGTGTTACCCAAAGGATCTGAGATTCTGCAAGCCAAAGCATGGGATTAAAGTAGATGTTTGTAACAGGCATAATAGCATTAAAACTTAAGTTTTGTGAAGTAGGAGCCCTTGGAAAGATGAGCTTCAAAATGAATCATTAATATGATAGGAAATAATTATTGTCATTAGGCTGCTTAAACCAAGAGAGAGCAATACAGAGAAGCAGTGTTTACTGTGAGGAATTGCATGCAAGCTACCACCCAAGAACATTAAAAAGGAAAAGGATTTATAAAGCTGTAATCCAGGTGATTGCCTGTTGTTGTCTTTTACAGACTTCCAGCTGTTCTGGAGTTAAGTGTTACATAGCAAAGCAGATTTTGCAGAACCTGCAGGATGAGGTGTATCAGGCTTTAGAAGCCACAAGGAGACAGAATAATGTCATGGTTAGGGGTTTAATAGGCCATTTTGACTCATATTTTCCTGCCTTGCCAGTTGAGTCCATTACACACTGTTGAGCACGTGGCATGAATTGCTGTCATCTCTGGGGCAAGTAGTTGAGGATTTTCTATTTTCTACATATCCAGTTTGCAAAAGTGTTGAGTTTTCACTATTTGAGCCGATGGAAACTTCTCAAACAGGATGCCCTGCAGTGTATCCAAGGACAGGGAGAAAGGGCCACGGTGTCCCATGCTGTGCACGTGGGTCTGGTGGAAACTTCTGATGTGAGCGCCAATGTTCTCTCTTCCTTTCTGCAGACTGGCAGGGAAACACATCCCCTCACCCATGGGGTTGCTGTGGGGGTTGGTGTTTGTCCTTTCAAAGACCCAGGGGGTTACAAGAGGTGCAGGGCTCTGAAAGGCACTGACCAGGAGCTGCCTGGCCGTGTGTGTGTGGGCAGCTGGAGCGGGGCCAGCCTGGCCGTGGGCGTTGCCGCGGGCACGGCAGCGTGCTGGGAACACCAGGACAGCATTCAGTGATGGTGGGCACTTCTGGCATGCTGGCTGTCACACAGCCTGCAGGAACTTGCAGCTTGGCCAAACTTGCAGACTCTTGGGGAAATAGTAGAAAGCACATGCTCAATATAAACACCGCTCAGCCCTTCACCACATTTTCTAATCTCAATTTCAAAGCCAGCAGTAATTTAGGTTTCTGAGTGAAAAGATTGACAGAATACAGTATGAAAAAACTTACATTTTTCTACAGCCTTGTCCTTTGGAAATGTTGGGCTACAATAGCTGTACTTTTTACACGTGCCAGCAGTACACGGAAACACACCCAGATGGTTTTTGTGTGGAGCAGCACACAGCATGGACAGCTTCGGTCAAGTTTGATCAACTTAAAGGCAAACAAAACAAAGCCTGATGATGGGAACTGCAGGGCGAACAAGAGTTCACACTTTCAAATTGTGGTTGGGAGTCCCAAAGTCAAACAGAGCCTCTGGGAGGTGAGAATTCAAGCGGCCTTTAGGTGGCATCAGACCCTCGCGCTTGCTGCCTTTGTTCCCCACAGTCGCAAAGCCAGCAACAAAGCGCTTTCAAAGAAGGTATTTTTGGTGGAGATTTTGTGGGCTTTATTCCAGTTCCAGTGCAGAGAGATGAAAGCAGACATCTGGCTGCCGGACTCATTTTCTATATTGATTAATTTCAAAATCCAGCAATGGAGGAGGCTTTGTCAGGGAGGCAAGACTCCTCCTCTCCCTTCCATCCTTTTGCAACAAGCTAAGAATGTTGATGATTTTTTTTTTGAACTTTTAAACTCACTCCACTGAGCAGAATAATATCCATTTGTTCAATATTTTCTCCCTATCAACCTTACCCACAGGCCAGGGACTTCTCAGTGGTTCTGAATGGTGGGGCAGAAACCACAGGAGACCCCAGTGGAAAACCCCTGGTGCCAAAAGTTCCCACACCCTTCTGTCTCACCTACTCCCATGTCATAAATTCCAGGCGCATTTCCTTTCACATTTGCAGCGGTAGCTTGATACAACTGTGTGTCTCTGGACACTGCTGGAGCTTTTGCAAATTTTCAATTTGCAAATGTTATTTGTAAAAACAAAACCTGTGCCCTGGGTTATTAGGGTAGTGAGTAGTTGAACTGTATAAGGAGAAACTGAAATTCTCTGGGGTGGTGACGTGGTCCCGGGCATGGTCCTGACCGCTCCCAGCCCTGGCTGCCATTGCCAGCTGGTGCTGGATTTGACCTTCAGCCTGTCAGCTGCTGGCTGCTCTCTGACCTCCCAGGCACAGCACTCATCCCTCTCCTCCCAAAGGTACAGAAAGTTCAAACATGGACTGAAGTGAGGTGCTTAACTTAATGGCCTGGCTTTTCTTGAAAGGCTGAGCATTTAGCCATGCCAGGGAGAGCTGCAGAAGAGCAAGTTGTTTAGCCCTCAGCTTGATACAGTGAGAGTCAAATAATCCCTGGACTGCAGGGAACACGTAGCCTCCCAAATCAGCATTTTGATGAGCTGTGGTTGAGGACTTTGCAGGGACTGAATTTCTCAGTGAACATCTTGTCAACCCAGGCCCTTCCCTCTCCTCCACTGGGATGGAAAATGAAAGCTTGCTGCAGATGGCTGAATTTCCGTGTCCAGGGTGTTGAGAGCAACTGATTGACCCCTAATAAATATGCCATGTTAAAACATGTTAATGGCAGTGTGAAGACCTGCCTGAGCTTGTCTCTTAAGCTGATGTTTGGCACAGTGGCACTAAAGCTTGGGGACACTTCAGGTCCCTGCACCAATGGCCATGTGGGGCAGATGTGTACCCAGACAGGTGCTGAGCTGGGGCCTCAGAGGTTTTCCAGAGGACCAAAGCCACCTCATCTCCTAAGTTGTACCTTTGCTGAGTGCCAAAAAGGACCTACAGAAAACTCTGAACACACTGCAGCAGCTGCAGTTTATACACAGTGCTTTGCCCTTGGATGTTGGACACTTTCAGCCCCAATCCTTCTTTAAGTGGATGGACAAGACAGAAGCTGGCTATTAAATCCACTCAGCAGAATGGGAATGTGGGACAGTAACTCCCTTTCCCAAACAGGAACTACCAATTTCTTATTCCAGTGAGTATAAGCATCCTCCCCTTTCTAGAAGAGAGGTACAGTGTTTTCAATACTTACTCCTTCCATCTGGCTAGACAGCTCTCTCAAACACCAATACCTATAATTACATATATTATGTATATTTGTATATACATATTACACATGCTAATTATATCTACAGAGGCATTAAAATGTTTACCCTGCTTGACTTCAGTTTTTTTTAAAGCTGGCAGCATCCAACCAACATTAGGAATATGCTGTATAAATAAGTAGAGTTTATTTAGATTTATTCAACAGTGTTTACAACTAATAAGTAACCACATCCATTAAAGTCCTGATCTCCTGGCTGGCATGTCACCTACATGTGATCATTCACCTTCAGCTGGAGCAGCTGGTTCTTCCTGGATTTATTTAATGGGGCTAACTTCACAAATGACCTGGAAGAGGCACATTGGGCAGAATTTGATCTGCTGCTGTCTGTCTAATGGGAGAATATTTGGGCATTGGAGTAGTTTTCTTATAAACAGATATTTTGGGCTGTCTTACTCCACTTGGCTTGGTTTCTGCCTTTCCAGTTGCTTTATGGTACTAGAGATGCCCTAATGTCTCTCAGGGTGAGGGTGAAGGTGCTGTGTCAGTGTCACCTGTTCCATCCTGCCAGCACCAGGATGTCTGGGGTACCAGCTGCTCTCTGGGGTTACTGGGCCTCTTATGGATGTTTCAAGAAGTAACAGTTTCCTGTCCCTTCATTGAAAATGAGCTTTGTGCAAATGAGGGGTGGCAAGGGAGCTGGGCTCGATGATCCTTGTGGGTCTCTTCCAACTCAGGCTATTCTGTAACTCTGATGATTTCCTTACATTGGGCATGTTAAGTTTGAAAGCAAAGTGTACTTTCAGTCTCTTCCTCCAGTTTAACAGCCCTCATGAGTGCTGGTGTGAACACAGCGACAATGCTGCACAGGGAGCAATTCGACTGGAGAAACTTCTCCCTCTGTGAAAATGATCTCATCTGAGAGGTTATTTTCAGTCTGTGAAGGATTCATGTGAGTTGGTCAAAGGCTGTCCTGGGGGCTTCCCAACAGCACCTCCAGCCTCCCTGAACCCCACTTCAGCATGGCACAGCTGACTGATACTCATTGTGAGCAGCCAGTGCCTTTTCAGGTGGGTTTTGTGAAGCCACACACATTTCATCAACCTGTAAGATCAGGATTCTGCCTTTGCTCCCAGTGCATACCCAGTGCTGCCCCTAAAGCAGAGGAGGGCTGCTGCCCCCACTTAGTCCTGCTCTCATTTAGGTCTTATCAAGGCTGTGAATACCACTGATTTACTGGGCACTCAGAAAAAGCACATTTACTTGGAGAAATCAGTATGATGAGAAAACTAAAGTGGTGTCTGGGTGAGTGGAACACGGTGCCAGGCTCCATCAGCATCTGTACGTGTGCCTTCTGCTCCACACACCACACAGCACCTGCCTCTCCAGAGCCCTGGACATCCCACAGAGGGCACAAAAGCAGTGCAGGATCCCTGTGCAGTGCCAACGGTGCCAAGCCCACAGCAGACATGGGTTTACAGAGTGTCATCTCTGTGGGTCAGTGCATTCAGTGGCTCTTTGCACCAGCAAAGTCACAAAATGCCGTGAACAACAAGAAGTTGTGATCCAGAGCATCTTTACTGCTTTGATTTGTTCCTTATGAAAGGAGCAGGTTCTGTGAGAGGTAGCTCCAAGCACTTCTCCTACTTGGGCAGGATGCTTCTCACTGAAAGCTCTCTGTGCCTAAACAGGGCTTGAAGGCAAAGTGCAAATTAGCCCTGTGGGACAATCCCAGCTCTGGCAGTTTTTGAGAGAGGAAAAGTGGGTTTTACCACAAACAAATAACTTTGAACAGAAGTCTGAGGTCTGCAATAGAGCTGTCAAGGATGGCAGAGACCCATCCACCCTGCAATTCCTGCCTGGGCACCATCCACACTGATCCTCTAGCCTGTGTGGTGCAGCCCTGGACACCCCCAGCTGCAATGGGATGGCTGGAGAAGGGTCAGAGCAGCTGCTCAGCCCACCTCCCATTACTGTTGCCTCTTGGCTGATACAGACTCCAAAGCCAAAGTTAAGCTGCTGCAGGAGCAGTGCTGGGCACACTGCCCTCCTTTCTGAGCTGCTCTGGGGCACGGGCAGGCAGAAGAAGCCAGAACCAACCTGGTTTTAAGCAGGCTCTAAAAGGACAAAATGTTCAGGTCCCTGGGTCAGCAACAAGTTTTTCCCCTGCCTGATGAACCACAAAGGCAGCTCTGCTTGCCCTAATGCCTAAGACTTTGTAGCCCACAAATGTTTTACTATTTGGAAAATTCCGATTAAAAGGGGCATATTCCCACAAGAAGAGAAGGTCTGGCAAGCAGGAAGCATTCTCCAGTGTCAGCCCGTGCCCAGCATATGGATTAAATAGCTTTTCCTGCACGAAGCCAAACGGGCTCTTTGGGCAACACAAAAGCACGTGTGCAAGTGCCATTTTTGGCAGCTGCCTTTAATTTGATAGATGTAGGTACGAATTGATTTTAGAATTTTGGGATTTAGACAGTGCAATTCTTCCAGTCATAAAGGAATGACAGCACCTCTTAGCTCCTGTGTTAACCAAAATGCTGTGGCCAGGGGCTGGGATGGCTATTTCCATGGTCCAGCTCCAGTGGTGGGAAGGATGCTCCTCCCTGACAGCCAGTGGCTCTTGGATGCCCTGTGCTGCACTTTGGGCAGCAGGGATAATGTCAAGTTACTGATGGCTGCCTTCATCCTATTACTCCCCTGTTGGTGCAGTGTCTGTGTCCTATCTCTGTGAGTTACCTTGCCAGTCTCATTAATGCTGTGTGCCACTCCAGTTCATCCAGCTGTGGTTGTCAGAGAGAGCATTTAACATGGCAAGGGAGAATGGGAGTGTAACTGAGCTTGTCTTAACATCACTTAGGCAGAGAGGTGAAAGGCCCCTTGGGTGGTAACATACTGAACAGGAGCTGCTCCAACAGCACTGCCAAACCTCTGCCTGTTCCTGCCTCCAGCCCAGCACTTGGGAAACAACACCAGGGTGTGATTTGCCACCAGCCATGGCTCACCTCTACTGTCCCAGCAGACAAGACAAAAGTCACTAGAAGTGAGGATGTGCAGTAAGTTACCAGCAGCTCCTGGAGAGCCAATGAGCAGCAGTGAGGTTTGCTGTTGCATCACCTGCTCCCAAACATGCTCGGGAGCACTGCTGCACAGGAACCTACCCCCAAACCTACCCACTGATGGGTGCTCCCAACCACCCCAGGGAGAAACATGCACTGTGGGTGCTGTACAGCCCTTTGCCATTGCCCACACAGAGACTTTGGTGTGGTGGAGCTTTGGAGGAAGCCAGGAAACATCCCATGCCTGCCTGCCAAGGACGCAGCTCCGCAAAGGCAGTGGAGCCACATTCTGGAGACCCCCTGACCCCCAGGCTGAGAGCTTGGCCAGGGCTCTCCAGCCAGCCCATCCTGCTGTGCCGGGGGCTGACAGACACAGACTCCTCTACCATCTCTTGGTGGGATAAAAACCACCCACCCTATTGTTCACAGCCATCCTCTCAAAGTTTATAAATAAACCCCATTTCCCTGCTGTCTTTGTGCTTTCCCATTTTGACGCACCCTTGATTTCCTCCTGTTCCAGAGGCCTTCAAACAAACAGCTCCTTTTTTTGTTGTTGGTTTGCTTCCTCCCAGCCCGTGTCGGAGCAGGCGCCGGTGGCAGTGCCTGTGCCTGGGCACGTCGGGTGCCAGGTGCCAGGATGCCAAGCGCCGGGACAGGATTATCTGAGAGTTTCCCATAAATTACCCCATGTCGTAGGTGTGGGTGTTAATATGCAACTTGGTGACAAAGCAGCTGGTTTTATTGCATGTACAGCGTGTTAGCAGTGGGAGAAGGATGCTCAGAAGTCTGGGGATGGGATGTGGGAGCCTGGTGCTGTCCCAGAAAAGTCTTCCCTCTACAGGGTGAGGCAGAGCAGTCAGACTCCTTCAAATCCAAGCATGAAGCGGGTGATCCACAGGATTCACCGCTGCCCAGACAGCATCAACCTCTACTCTCCTAAAAATACTGGAGTGATTAATACAAGGTGATTCCCCAATTAATCTTAATGGTGATACTTCATTTCTAAGCATTTTAAAACTCACTTCTTGCTGGCAATTTGCAGCCCTTTAACAGTGATTCTGGTTACCAGCATCTTTTGGGTAAATATTTAAGGAACACTAAAATCCACCCATGGTCTATATAACTGCCCTTCTCTCTGTATCAATATTGGGGATTGCTCATGTAATACATGGCTGTATTAGATGTGGTCATAAATGCAGGTCTGTGCCCTGGGTCAGCACAAGGAAGGGCGTGTTTTGCTTTTTCAGCACTTGCATTGCAAGGGCAGGCTAATTTTTAACTCTCTCTTAATATTCACAGCATCTGAGCGAAATCTCAGTCCTGACTGGAGCCCGGGGTACAAGCAGAGCTGAGGAGGGCAGGGATGCTCTGAGCATCATGATGCTGCAGGGCGAGATGTGGGTATGAATGAAGCTTTCCCTTTTTGTTCCTTTTTTACTACTTCTGCTGAAACCAATCTCCTGAGAAACACTGAGGGCTAGCATAGGTGTTATAACAGCCCTTCTGCCTCCTAAGTTAAAAAAAAAAAAAAAAAAAAAACAAAAAAAACCTGTTGGGTTTTAATATCCAGCTGGGTCATTCTCAAGCAGGAGTGAAATTGGCATCTCCCCTATCTTAACCACTAAGGTTAAAAAAAGAGCAGAGAGAGAAATCTTAAAATACCTTGATACCTGAAATTCAGGAAGAAGAAAAATAAAAGCCATGAAAAGGGATGTGCTGAGCTGTAACAGCACGTGGGCAGCCCCTGTGCTGGCACACAGCAGCCCAACCCTGGTGACGTTGTGGGTACTCATGCCTTCACCCCAGCTCGCCACAGTGCAAGCGGGTGTCTCCCTTCCTCCTCCCCAAGGCTGAGACGTCTGTCTGTCCATATCCCGCCCAAGTCTGGAGCCACCAGCTCCAAAGGGGAGCAGAATCAGACGGCGGAGTTTCCCCGCTCCGCTGCCTTTGTGTGCAAACCGGGTTTATCTGTATTGTTTGACCAGCGCCAGCAAATTACACCCTGCCTAATGCGTCGTTAGGGAGAGGCAATTAAATACCGACCCAACGAGTATTGCGGCCAGCGTGACTGGGGAGAAACAGCTGCAATCTGCATGGCAGCTGGGAGAGACGGGTGGAAAACATGAACCTCTTTATGTACGTCTTTGCTCTACTCTCTGCCGTGTCTGGCTGCCCGGCTGGGTGAAACCTGCGCGGGGCAGGTTTTGGCAGGAAGCAGGCAGGGACTATGCCTGGATCCAGTGAGTTTTCACTCGTTTGACTTCAGCCCAAGTGGCTGGTGGTGTCCATCCTGTGTAGTGCTGGGTCAGGTTACCAGAGGTCACAGGACTTTGCTTTTGCCCTGCAGAGCATTCCTCCAGCTGCTTTGCAGCCGTTGCAGCCCTGTGGGCTGTTCTTGCAGGCACATCCTGTACATCCCTCTAGGGTTCAGTGCTCCAGTTCAGCTTCCCATCAAATCAACCCTGTTTTTCTATGGCATTTTCTTCAGTGCCCTTGCGCCCAAGCCCCTGACACTGAGCTTGTGTCAGTGCCACCCCACCAGCAGCCTCCTCTGCTGTCCCCAGGTGAGATTTTCTGTCCCCATCCTGCTTCACCTGCCATGATCAACAGCACATTCACATCTCTATCCCTCAGCCTCCAATGCTGAATCACCCCAAGTGTTCTGTAGACCACAAATCCTGTTGCTAATCCTGGACACCCTAATGAATATTTTTTTTTTCTTCCCAGATGCTGTGAGCAATCTAGGGGAGGGAGCCATTTTGCTGTGGTCTGGAGTGTTTTCTCAGTGTTATACAAATAAACAGGGGTAGGTTTGAACCGGGATCTCTGGAATCAACTTCCTGCAGGTGCTGAGAGAATTTCTGGGTAGATTTAAGGGCTACCTTTGCAAACAGCATCTTTAAGAATCACTGGATTGATGTTCGTGGTGAAGTGCTCTGGCACCTGGAGCAGGAAATGAGAGAATCATCATTGGAGTCTCATCAGAGCCAAGGATTTAAGCTGACTGCATGGACCAAGTCATCTGCCACCAAGTTCAGCCATTTGAAATGTAGAGCAGATAATTTGTGCTGCTCACTGTTACCAGTTGTCTGAGAGCCAACAGTCCCAAGTTTATAGAGGGTTTTGTGAGCCTTAAACAAAGGGTGCACAGGGGGTTCCCGGGAAGGGGAACACCCATGGCAGGGCAGCACATCAGTAACACAGAACAATCATGTTCCTGCCAAAGCTATTGCCCACAATCAGCTGCTGATTTAAGCAAGGGTATTCTGCCAGGTTGGCTGTATCAGGAACCCACAGTCACTTTTTCCTGCCCTGCACATTGGTTTGAGGCATTTTATGTGGTTTTACTTTGCAAGTTGTTTGCTCTTTGGAGGATCCTACATAATCTGAGTCCTTGGGGAAACAACAGCCCCAGAGAAGGGCACAGGGTTAAAAGTGCAACAAATGGGTCACACTGATTATTGTCTTTACAACCAGAGATTTTTCTAGGCCAGGCAGTGCAACAGATCAAATCTCTTCTTCTGACAGCACTGAGTGAGTTGTCATCGGTGGAATCAAAGCAGGTGAGGATTAGGAAATGGATTGCAAAGTGAGTAACACACTGGCTGAAGGGAGCAGAAGGGCTGGAGGCATCACCCCCACTCAGCAGAGCTGGGACCCATCCCAAAAGAAGAGTCAGGACCAGCAGCAGTGGGTTTTGCTGTGATGTGATTGCCATAAGATGTGGGGATCTCAGTCCACTGGAAGCCATCCCTGTGGGATTGCTGTGGGCAGCAAACCAGGGGCCGGGATGCTGAGACTTGTCCCTGGTGCTGGTGCAATGATCAACCACGGCCAGGCTGAGGACTGAGGATGCCAGGCAGGTTCAGCCTGGGAGGATGCACAATCTCTCTCCTTAGTTACAATGACAGGGGGCAGAGGAAGATGAGGAAAAAGCTGTAGGGAAATACTGGGGGGGAGAAAATAGCTTTTAAACCGCAGATAATGTTGGCACATGAACAAATGGGTATTAAGTGGTGGGGGCTGCTGGGAGACTGAGAAATTTGTGAAGGGGATTATATGACGTGGCTGCTCAGAATAGTTGGACTAAATGACCCAGCCTATCCCCTCTGGTTTTGCCCTCCCCTTATGGCACCAGGTGCTTGGAGTGGCAGCAGAGCTGGCCTATTTGTATTTCAATATTAGGATGTCAAGCAAGTAAAAATGAGAAAAACTGCATCCAAACACTGGTGTGCTTTTTCTGTTCTTGGGATGCACCAGAAAACCCTTCTGCATCAGCTTCTGGGGTCAAAACTTACCTGCCAGTGCCCTGCAGAGGCACAGTGAGCTGTATTGGAGGGAGACGCTTGTAAGAAGTGAAGGAAATCATTAGGCAACAGCAATTACACTGCAAGAGTCACGAGTTGTCTCTCGATGCATTTCACTGAACCAGCAGAGTTGCTGGCTGGTGGCACTGGAGGCTCCCAAGGTTCTTCCCAAAGCCAAGCTCCTCCTGGAAGCATTATCCCCTCCAAGCCATTTGCTCCCTTGCCCAGCTGGTGTCCATCACTGTGGCTCCACAGCCAGAGGCTGCATTCCCCTGCCCACTGTGGTGTGGCATTAGGGCCAAGAGCAGCATCCTTGTGCCCCCCAGCCTCCAAATCAACCCCAGGAGCCTTTGCCCATCAGGTTCCTGCAGTCTTTCCCTGTGCACTGACCCTTTCTTCTGCCTGCAGGTCAGCAGTAACTCCAGGTCTGACCTCTTTAGCCAATGACATTTTTTTCTGAAGTTTAACAAATTTTTAAAGGTAAACTTTCATCCAGCCTTTTATTTGGAATAACCAGCATTCTTCCCTTCCTTTGAAGGGAAGAATGTAATTTTTCACTATTATTTAGTTGCTGTTGTTGCTGGAGTCAAGTGTCAGCTATGCCCTGATGGATTTCCCCACCTTAACACCAGACCCAGGTACCACAAAGCCCAAGTTAGCCATGAAATCCAAGGAAACTAATTTTACTGTGCAAATGAGGATCTCGTCTTTGTAGAAACTGTCTGATGAGTCCAAGCTGCAAAAGCTTTGACAAAGCAGAAATAAGGTATTGCTGAAGGACAGTCTGGGGAGGCCAAAACTGAGCCCTTGCCCCTCCAAAACCGTGGACATCATTTCTGCATACTCCATCTTGAGGTGGGGATGGCAGGAAACCTCCCTGGACACTTCCCCTTGTAAAGCCTCTGCCTTTCGTTTCCTCTAGGCTTTATCTTCTGCAGCCAGTTTGCCAAGACACGAGGCCTGAGGGGGTGAAAGGGAAAAATGAGGCACGTGAGCAGGTGCAGTTTGTGCACAACCCCAGAGATGCCTGGCTTCATAGCAGTCACCACCTCAGGAAGGCCGTCCTGGGCTAATGCATCAAAACACAGGGGGACCAGGAGGTTGTGTGCTATGACATCAGTTAAAAGGCCAGCTGAATGGAGGGACACAAAGCATTCAAAAGTGAGAAGAGGCTCAAACCTCCACTGGGAGGTGTGGGATCCTCTTTCTCTACTCTTCCCACAGTGAATCCTGCTGGGCTTGTCCTAATGGCTCTTCAGCCTAGCCCAGAAAGCACAAATCCCAGAAATGTGTTGGAGATGTGTTGGATGTCACTTTACTGAGTCTAACATAAAAATTCAAAGCTGAAGCATGCAAAATTGCACACTGAGAATATTACAAGATCCTCCTGCCTGGAGCAATGTCAAATGACCTTCTCTTGATCTGCCAGCCCAGCCCAGACTCAAGGATCAATCGGTGTACTCCTAGGAGTGATGTAAAGCTTTCAGCTGAACAGATGGAGAGCTAGATCCTCCACTTGACTCTTTTCACCAGGGGAGACACTCTTGGACGTTTTGCCACATCCATCCTCCCACCTGCCTTAGCAGGTCCCATCCACGCCTTACAGAGCCACCCAGACCCACCAGGAATATTCAGCATTTAATCCACCCACCAAGAGATGTGTCTTTTTTCTGCTGGCACAAGGCAATTTCAGACCATATGTGTGCTTTCCCTTAAGGGTGGGCAAGAAAAATTCTTTATTATTTTTATATCAGAACTGCATGGCAACTACTGTGAAAGGCCAAGTGTGAACGGCAGAAAACTAGTAGGAGCTGAGAAGAGCTCGTGCCATCTCCCAGCTTCTGAGACAGAAAACCTACTATTACAAAGATGGAGAGTGGGGAGAGCAATTAGAAGGCTGGAAGTTAAAAAAAAAAAAAAACCAAAAAAAAACCAAACCAAAACAAAAAAAAACCCAAATAACCACCTTATTGTAAAAGCAGAGATCATAGCTCAGATTTGCCTGATGAATGCTGAGATCAGGGGGTGCCACACAGGAGTTCAAGGAGGACCAATCCTTACAGGATTGTAAGGAGGGATTTCAAAGGAAATTAAGTAGAAGCTTTAGAGGTACTAGCAGGACAAAACTGTAAATAACAGCATCATAAATGGATCTGAGTGAAGCAGTATGGCTAGGCAAGGCAGGAGCAGGCAAGAGGGACCATCACCGCTATTTGTAGCACAGTTATTTCCAGCACACACCAAAAGAGAGCGTCAAGGACAGATCGAAGAGGCGATGTGGCACCATGGGCAGCCGGAGAGACCCGGTGAAACCATGGAGCTTCCTGAGCCCCAGCAAAGGATCAGGAGTGCTCCAGAGCCTGAGGACCCACCTTATGCATGACAGCTGCTGGAGCAGGCACCTGAAACCCTGACAAGGGCCTTTCTCCTGGAGCACCTCTGAGTTATCCTGATCTCTTGTTTCTCTTAGGGAGCAGTTGGGGAAATGAAAGGCCATTGTAATAATGGCTTCATAAGAGGGCTGGATGCATCCCCCCACTCTGGGCCTGGCCAGGTGAGAATCAGGCTCTGACAGCATCCCTAAGGACATGGAGCCTTGGCTGCAAACATCTAGCAGCCCCACAGAAGGATGTGTGGCCCTGCTGTAAATCATGGTCCCATGCCTTGGGACAAGGGACAACAGGCAGCAATAGCAGGTGGCAGCCAAGGGCCTGGCAGGACAGCCTGGAGCCAATGTTCCAGGGGAGAGCTACATGTATTAATTATTGACTAGTGAAAGAAGAGATATGAGATTTCACTGATCTCTGTGCATCTCTCTGTACAGGCAGGTTTCTGCACCCCAATTAAATCATGCTTGGGCAAGGAGAGGGACAATACCTGCACTCACCATTGGGCTGGGGCCATAAGGAGTGATGCCAGTAACACTAAAAACTTCCTGGGTCTAACAGCAAAATCAAGGTTTTAGAAATCACCCAGGTTCCATGAGAGATCTTTTCTCCCTCCAGAGTACAGCTGCTCCAGACCAGCTCTAGCCCATCCCCACCACAACAACTGTGTCCATTAAAAAAAAAAAAAAAAAAAAAAGAGATATGCAATAGCCTCCAAACAATTTTTCAATATCTTTATATCACTCTTGTGCAGCAAGAAATGCCTACCCATGGCAGACAGGTAGCACAAATATCACTTGGAAAATGAGTTAGTTCTTCCAAAATGACTGCAGCAGACTTTTAAAGGCTGGTGAAATTTTATAAAAGGATTACATTAGGATTAGCCTGAAAGGAAAGAGAGCAGGTGCTTCCAGGAGCTTTTGCAGACCAAAATCCAGGGTTGTCTTGGCTCCCACCCTTCAAAACCCTTTCTGAACCCTGCCAGGTTTGTCCAGGGGGTGATTTACACTGGTGCTGCCACTGGAACAAACTGAATGGATAACACCTGCGATGTGGGGAAACAGCTGCTGTGTGTGATACCACCAGAACAAGGTCAAAATACACCCACCAAAGGGGACTTAGCATTTGTGCTCAGAGCAGGAGCTCTGTTTTCCTCTGTTCAGCCCAACATGGGCACCACACACACACACGAGATGATTCCCATGGCAGAGGGAAGGGATGCCCACTCTCTACCCAGGGGTTTCTCATGGCACCTCACACCACCTGGCAGCTTTGCACCTAAACCCACACCTTGCTATGTTATGCAGAACTGCAAAATAAAGCACTCCAGCAATCTTACCTCTTATCTTACCTAATCCCCAAATGATGGGGTGGATATTTTCCCCACTTTTACAGGTGTGAATTTGGCAGCACCCCTGTGGGCACCCAACCTCTGCATCCCTGGGCCATGCTCCCCTCGCCGTATTGAGGGCAGCCTGCAGCCACAGGCTGCTGATAAAAGGTCCAGGGATGTCCCATGATGTGAGAGCTGCCTTGGCCACCCCCTGGAAGCAGAGGCCATGTGGGCAGTGGGGCTGAGCCAGGGGCTCAGCCCAGCTCACCCCAACTCCCATTTCTGTGGGCCCATGGGGCTGCACTCAGGTCTTCCACTTTTGTCTGAGAATCAGCTTCCCCATCGCCTTGCAGAGAAAAAATTGACAGTGAGACTTCAGGATGAGCTCAAAGGTTGAACAAAGTACAAGAGAAGGGAAATAAAGACAGCATGCCCTTAGCTGGCTGTAGTCAGAAGGCTGCAGTGGATGAGGGTGCCGGACCATGGCTGCTGGATGTGCAGAACTGGCAATACTGCAAAACTTCTTCCCTTATCACTCCTGTGTTGCCTCTCTGATTCTGGGTGCTTTCCACTGCCCACTCTCTTTTTTTGTACCCCACAGCCCACGTGCCCTAAAGCTTCCATTCCTCTTGAGCCAGTTCCCTTGCAATGCCTGCCCTTGGACCATTCCCTCAGGAATACTTTTCTCTGTGGAAGTGCCTTTAAAGAGAAATCATCCTGCAACTAAGCTAGAAGGGAAAGGGATCAAAATTATGATTATTCTCGCTTCAAACCTGGGATGTCGCTGGGAAAAGCGGTACCTGCTGAATCAGCACCAATCAATACAAAGCATTCCAAAAATCGCTAGAGAAGTGTCGTGCAGGTGCACAAGGAGGACCAAGAAATGCAGTAGGTAACAGAGGATGTTGCCATTAGGCACAAGATCTACAGTATGGAGTCTGGATGGCCATATACATCCTCATCTTCTGGGAGAGGGGCTGAGATTTTTAAATAATCTGATTTTTAAGCAATCTGATGCTGGCTACCTCTGGTGCCTTTGGTGTGCTTTCAGCAATGATCTCTTGTACTTTAAGGTGAGGTCATGGAAAGCCTTCTGCCCGATGGTGAGCCAGCAGAGAGGTGCCCTCAGTGTCCAGCCAAGCTGGACAGCTGCTTGTGTCCAGGTCCTCAGTGGCTGCAACTGGGGTTGATTAGAGCAACCCCACCACCAGCTCAATCCCTGCACAATTAGAAAGCCAGAGACTTTCTGACTGATGTTTTAATGGGAGTGTTCACCCATGCATGCTTGTAAAGCAGGAATCGTGTCTTATCTCAGCTAGTCAGTGGAGTTAATAAAAGCCAAGTACATTCTGAGTCCTTCACTTGCCTGGATGTACCCTGTGGCTCAGCCTGGCTCCCACCTCCACCTCTGCTCAGCCCTTGCTTTCCCAGCTGAAATCCTGCTCTCAGGGATGGCCAGTCGCCTGCGGGTGCTGAGCACACCTAAGCCTGGCAGCGCCGTTCTGTCCCGTTCCACTCCCGGCACACCAGGCTCTGCCTTCTTCTCCACTCTTCTTAAGGCCACAACTAAATCTAGATGATGCTTTGTGTCCTCCCTCCTACATCAGCCCGTTCTGGGCTGCCAAGCGCAGTGATGGGACAATTCGTGGCATCGTTGATGTGGCAGCAGCCATGTGGTGCTGCCGGCACGGAGGAGGTGCCATATGGCCGCGGGAGGGGCTGTGTTGAGCCGCACTGCACGGGGAGCTGGCCCAGCCCCGGCATGTGCCGTGGGAAGGGCATGTGACCGACGAGATCCTGCAGCCATGCTTCCCAAAAATAGCCTGCTGGCCCCCAGCAATTGGGTGCCGCAGGGATTTCATTGCATGCGCTGCAGTCTGGGGCACCGTCCCCTCTCAGATGATTCAGGTCCCGGTGATGCTGCGGGCTCCAGGTACCCATTAGCCCTTACTAATACAGCACTCCTAAACGCCCCACGACCTCTCTTCTCTGCTCTTCAGCCAGTTCCGGTCCCTGGGAGGCCGGTGAGCCCGGCGAGACCCACGGAGCCCCACGGCAGCCAGGTGTGAGCAGGTCCCCACGCCCCAGCACATCTCTGGGGCGATGCTTCTCCCCAGCCGCTCCTACAGGGCTCCTCAGTGGAACCAGACCAACCCGACCGGCCGGGCAGGAGCGGGGTTTTGTGCTGCAAACGTAGCACCGTGTTTCAGGTGATGCTGTCACGGATAGAAGGGGAACCAGGAGGGTGTTGGAGGTCACTTGCTGCCAGCCTGGTGCGAGTGGAATCCACTCCGCCTACCCCCTCAAAATTCATGGACCCGAGATTGCAAATGATTTCTGGAAGTGCAAATCCTTGCCCTTCTCCTCAGTCTGGGTCACGTCCTGCGCTCTCTCCTCCGGGCTCAGCTGCTCTTTCTCACCTCCCTGACTGCAAAACAAGGGGAAAACAATCTATAGTGTGCCCGGCTCTGACCCCAGGTCTGCAGGGATGGATATGGAGGAGGTGAGGAAGGCTGGTGCATCCCTTTCCTGCTCTCTACCTTCGATTTACTTTCGGAAAAAAAAAAAAATATTAATTGCTTTTAGAGTCTAAACCCAGAGAGAGCTTTCTGGGGGGCACTGCATAATAGAGGAGGAGTAATTTGACATTAAACTGCTAGTGCTTCATGCCGAGGGGCTCCTTTGGAGTTCGAGTTTTGCTTGCAGTGCTGACCCAGGGCTGCCCCCAGGGCTGGGCGCAGCATGGGCTCCCCAGCCCGCCTGTCCCGCTGGCTCCCTGACCAGGGACAGACCTCGGGCAGTGACGGGAGGTGACACGGAGTGACAAGGGCCGGGCAGGCCTGGCTGTGCCTCTGTGCCTCCTGGGGGTGGGTGCAGCTGGGCTCCCACCAGTGCCACCATCCCCGGGGGCGCGGTGCCACCACGGCCGGCGCAGCAGCCGGTGCCCCTTTCCAAGGGCTCGTTCCCCGCTGCGGAGTTGTAACACATCCCGGGGCTGCTGAGCGGCGACCCGCCGGTCCCCCCCCGCCCCGGGACAAGCCCGGCCCTGCCCCGCCGGCCGCCCCCCCCCCCCCCCCCCCCCCCGCGCCGGGCGCCGCGCAGCCGCCGGCGTTCGCACTCCGCAGGCGCGGCCGGGCCGGGCCGCCCCGCCGGGGCGCGGGGGGGGCGGGACGGCGGCGGCCCGTGGGGCGACACAGCGGCGGGGCGGGCGGCGGCAGCGCTGGGATCGCGGCGGCCGCCGGGCTCGCCGGCAGACGGACTGACGGACGGACGCGGTGCAGCACGGGGAGGCTGCGGGGCATGGGGAAGCGCGGCCGGCCGCGGAGGGAGCCGCGGAGCGAGCCGCGGAGCGCAGGGGCGGCCGGCGGGGCCCGGTGCCCCCTCGGGGACATCTGCAACACGAGCCCCGCGGCGGGCATGGACACCTTCCTCTACAACGTGCAGGTGCTCCTGGAGGCCGCCAGCTACCTGGAGCGGATCGAGAAGGAGAATAAAAGTAAGTGCGGGCTGGCGGCCGTGGCCGCGCGTGTGCGTGACCGCTGGGCGGTCAAGGGGAGTAAGGAAAATAAACCAAACTTTCGGCTGGCTGCAGGGGCTGGCGACGCAGTGACAAAGGGCGCCGGGGCCGGCCTGCACCCCCCGAGGCAGAGGCGTGCGTGCGACCCCGCCGCCACTGGGCCCGGGGGGAAAGTTTGGGATGGAGAGTGGAGCGGGACGGTGCAGGGAGGGGGGGGCGCATCTCCGGTTCTCGGGGAGAGCGGGCTCGGAGGGGCACCGAGAGGGGCCGGGGGGGCGGCGGGCTCCGCGCGGAGCCAGAGCCGGTGGCGGAGCCGGAGCGGCGGGGGAGGAGGCGATGACACGTCCCCGCTCCCCCCGCCGGGGCATGGGCAGAGTCACGTAGGCAAGTGGCAGCGCTCGCCAGGTAGCCGGCGGAGAGGAGAGGGCAGGGCAGAGCAGTGTAGTGCAGGGCAGGACAAGCGTCCGGTGCGGGGCGGTGGCCAGCGGCGCCGCTAGCCCCCTGCTCCGCGGGCGCGGAGGGTGCGCGTAGCCCGCGGCTTTCCCCCGCGGAGCGGTCTCCCGAGCGGGCACGCGACCTGCGGGGGACGGCGGCACCGCGAGGAAGAGGCGCTTTGGGAACAAAGGGGCGGCCGTGGCCCGCGGCGGAGCGCGGCCGCGGACCCCGCGCAGTGGCGGAGCGCACTCCAGCGGCGCAGCGCCCGGCGCGCCCCGCCCCGCGGGCGGACACATGGTTCGCACATGGAGCCAGCGCGCCGCGCTCATTGGCCGCCGCCTCCCGGGGGCGGGGCCGCGCGGCCGGCTCCGCCAATGCGCGGCGCCGGGGTCCCCCGTGTGACGTCACGCGTTGCCGAGCGGGCCGGGGGGGGGCGTGGGGGGGGGGCTCGGCCCGGGGGCTCCGGGGACCGGCGAGCCCGGGGGTGTCACATGGACACCTCGCCGGGAGCCCCGGGCTCCGCTCCGCCACCGACGCTTTGCCCTCGTTTTCCTCGGGTTTCTCTGTTACTCTTTGTTTTAGCCTTTTTTTTTTTTTTTTTTAATTTTCTACCTTTTTTTTTTTTTTTTTTAAATTTCTCTGCCCTCCTCGGTTTCATGTTTGGGTTTCCCTCCCCCCCCCCCCATTTTTCCTCCGCGGAGTATGTGCTGCGTTTTGTTTTCCGTTTAACTTTACAAAGGGATCAGCGAGTCCCTCGCCACGCGTCTCCATCGCACCATCGCCCTCTCCTCGCCGTTCATCCCTATGGCAGCTATAGGTCCCGTGCAGGTGACGATATAGGGTGCCCTTGTTCTGCGGGAAAAGCTGCGTGCACGCAGGCTCCCAGGGAAAGGGATCCCACTGCGGAGGAGCTGCTCTGCCGCTGAAGCTGCGGCCAAAAGCCCTTGTTCCTTGTTCGCCCGGAACAAATCCAGGCTGCTTTTCTGTTTGGGAAAGTTGAGTTAATATTGGAGTGGGATTTTTTTTCTCACGTGCTAATTGTTGTTTCGTAATGAATCTGCAAAGCCAAGCGTCTGAGGAGCTGAGCTGCACCGTGAGTAGCAGCTCTGAGCAGGAAAATGACAGGAGACATGAGCAAGAATTGGGTTTGCATGTGAAAACAGCAGCATCCCTGGTTTGGAAACTGATGTGAGACCGTTTTGCTTTTTTTCTCAATGAGCACTGTTCTTGTGAAGGGGAACTGTCAAAATCATGTCTTTTTTTCGAGGTGGGGGGAGATAGAATTTTCCTTGCTGTTGAGATGGATAGTATCTGATCTTTTAAACGCTTCATTTAAAAATGCATCATTTTATATGGTTCCTTGTTTGGAACTGGAAAATGAGTAGGACAACAGGATACAGGATTTTTTTATTGCTAGATTTTTAAAAGAGGTGTTTGCATCTAAACAACTCCATTCCTGAGCACTTGTTTTCACTGAAGCTTTCACTAGTAATTGTTGAGGTCATAGTGTTGAAAATCATCACTTCTATTAGGAAATTCTGCAAAACCTTTCAGTATTTTAATGTGCAGTCAGGACATTTTAGGGTGAAAAGTCCCATTTAACCAAAGTTTCAGCTGGTGAATGTGCTGTTCAGAACATGACCATCATAAAACGCACAGCTTTTACGTGTTGCTCCCAAACAAAGAAAAATGCTGCTGGGATTGGAAAACAATCTCTGAGCCTTACTGGCCCTATCTAAACTAAGGAACAGCTGCAGAAGCGGGAGGGTTGTATCCTAATGTATATGCATCTCCTTTCTGGGAAGAGATTTACATCCAGAGCTCAGCTTATTGCACCAAGAGAATGCTGTGTCCATTCATCTGCCAGGGCAGGGGTGATTCCTCAATGCACTCAGTGCTGGCAGCCTGGCAGAGATGTTGCTAATGGGTGGTCACTCCTCATTACAGTCTCTGAACTCACAATTCACAATAATGGGGGGGGCAGCTCAAAAAGGTTTGGTGATGGAGACTGCCACACTCACTTGCAGTCAGACTTGGTGTTTGCCTGCTTCCTGCAGGATGCCCAGGTCATTTGACCATGGTGTTACGAAGGGCTGTAATGAGCTATTTTGGTGTTACTCCCATCAGGAAGGTGGCTGACTCACAGCCCTGTTGTGCCAGGTGCTGTACATGCAGGGGAGTGACAGTGCCCTGCCCCAAGGAAACAGAGTCTTAAAAAAATAGAGGTGACAAATAGATGTTTGTCTCTTCCTGGCCAGGATGGGTGACAGGGACAGAGCTGGGTAAAGCACCAGGATGCTGGTTGGGATCAGCATCACAGTGGTATGGAAGCTGGAGGGCTTCACTAGTCAAAAGAAGGAATTTAAGGAAGGGCTATTAAGGCTCCCAGAGCTCAAGTGGTTTTCCTCATAGTTTTATGGTTTCTGATAAACCACACTCAGTGTCCTCCTACATTCTTCCGAGCCTTTGATGGCTGTGCCATGTTATTCACCTTCTCCAAACACTGTCCTCAGCAGGAGCAGATGCTGTTTGGTAGAGGGGCCCCCTGAGAGGTGGACACAACCTCTTCTCTTGTGGATCCAAATGCTTGGATATCCCAGATGTGCATGTCACACCTTCTGGTCATAAAGGAGCAACTACAAGGATGTTTTCAGCTTCCAAAACACTCCTACCCTTGTCTGCAGGTCAGTGGTACAAGGCAGACAGCAGAGCTTTTCATGTCTAGGGCAGGACTTTCAGATAAGGCAGGAGTTTCCTACCTGCCTGAAGCTCAGGCAGAAATATGGAGATGATGATGATTTACATTTATAGGTCCCACATCCTATTGTTGTGGTCATGAATAACAGCAGAGGGGCCATGGGTTGGCTGGGTGGTATGGAAACAGAACCACAGGGCAGGAGAGCTGGGTAGGATATACTGTCAGGGCTATGGCAAGGGGAGGCAGTGTTCTGGAGTGGCTTCTCATCACCACCCTTGTAGTATTCACTTATATTTTAAAATATTAGAATAAAAATGACCTGTGTTACAGTATGGTGACAGGGAAGGTTAGAATCCTCTTATCAGACTCCTTGGGTAAGCTGGAGTATTTTAGCTACTGAAATATAACTGAATTATTTTTCCAGTTGAGCCTCTGAGTGAATAACAGTGCTGCCTGCCTTCTTGCTGCAGTTCTCATGGTGAGACCACAAAACCCAATCCCAACACACACCTTGCTAACTGACATGTACAGGTTTCCAAATGACCTGTTTCTAGAAATTTAAGCTTGGTATCCAAGGAATAGAAACGTCACATGAAGAAAGTTACAGTGGCTGTTTTCAGAAATGAAAGTTGTGCTGAGGGCAGCTCTGTTGATACATCTGTAACCTCTGCAAATGCCACCTCATGAATAAGCATGGCTGAAAATCTGTAGCAGCTGAAATGCTGGAATTTGGAAGATGTTTTTAAAGGGACCTGGAATAAACTCAGCTGAGGTTTAGTATTGTGCCAGGCATCCCCTTTGGGTGTGTAGACTCATGTTTTTGTCAGTAGGAGTTGCACAAACACGTGATTAATCCTTTGGATACGATGACTTATCTGTAATAGGCATGGTGTGTAATACATTCTGATCTCACTACAGATACAGACCTGTGTTGCCATATCCTCTTCCAAAAGCATGAAGGCAATCAAGTCTCTGTAACAGGGGTGACAAGTTCACAAATCTAATAGAGGTGTGCATGCATGGGACAGTGGACCTTGCCCCCTTGCAGGAGATAGCTAGATCTTCTTCAAATGCTGGCTATGTTTATTAATCTTCTGACCAGGAACAACAAATGGGTGATCTTAGATTTGTCCTTTGCTCCTGAATAATTCTCTCTGAGGGAGAAGACAGCTGAGCCTTGGGCATGAGTTAACATTATCTTCATCATGTGGCTCCTTCCATTGTTAATGTGCTGTTTAGAGTCTTTTTCTGACAAACCAAAGAAATGTCAGAAACCTGTAATTAGTGGAGGGCAGAAGAAGCTGAGACTGCCTTTGGTCTGCATGCAGAACT
Organism: Vidua macroura; assembly: GCF_024509145.1. Classification (NCBI taxonomy): domain Eukaryota; kingdom Metazoa; phylum Chordata; class Aves; order Passeriformes; family Viduidae; genus Vidua; species Vidua macroura. The sequence goes on along the minus strand of NC_071578.1, from coordinate 10,281,294 downwards.
CCCATTGTATCAATGAGAGCTGACCGTGTGGCTCAAGGTCAGTGTAGATGGTCTTGGATCTTAAGGTGATGTGATCTACAGAGATGTGTGGGACCCCTTTATTTATATATTTTTCATCCAACTCACAGTAACCCCCTTTCATTCCTCCTGGTTCATGACCTGGCCACAGTGATTCATGCGTTAGCCACTTCCAGGTTAGGGTATTTTGACTCATGCTGTTTGGACATCAGCATAGAATTCAGAAGGAAGCCACAGCAGGAGAAATGATAGGGCAGAGGTAGAACCATGGAACTGTGCCAGAAGCACTGCTGCGAACCGATTACATCCCTTGTCAGCAAAGCACCCTGAGAGCTGGGAGAGAAGTATCTTCTGCCACTAGCTGAACAACCCTACGTTCTTGTTATTTAGCTGAAGGACTGTGTATATTTTTTTTCATGGAAATTCCTCTTAATTTTGCAGCTGGATCAGTTAACTGACTTAATCAAAGTTACAGAGTAAGTCACTGACTCATTATAAATTTGGGCACAGCACAGGTCTGAAAACAAAGCATATCTCCTGGAAAGAAGGAACAAGTGGCCCAAAGAGCCAATAGATCTGTGGCTTTTATCTTATTGTTTGGCAGAGCTTAGTCTTTGAATCAGAGTGTGCACTTTATTGCTGTTCAAACTCTTGCATATCCCAGAGGTTTGGTTCTGAGGAACTTTTACCTTATTTTTTGGCAGAGCTTAGTCTTTGAATCAGAGTGTGCACTTTATTTCTTTTCAAACTCTTGGATATCCCAGAGGTTTGGTTCTGAGGAACGTCTGTCCTCAGTGGTGGATGGGTTCCAGATACCAGTGGGAGTGGTGAAATGGATTATCTGATGCCTTGTGAAAGAGTGAAGCTCCTGGATGAGGAATGAGGCCACATCCTATAGGCACTTGTAGGTCCCTTAGTGAAGGTATTGCAAGCCTTGGAAGGGAGTTGAGTAGGTGGGACTTGGGTTGTGCTCCAGTCTCCTGCTGCAAGTCCTGCAATACTGAGCTATTACAGCCATGACTACAAGAATAGAGACCTCTTTGTTACAGTGCTGATATGTTGTTCAGATGTTGTTCCCCTTACTAGAGAAACAGGAGTGGTATGAATCTGCTGTTCCCAGAAATTTGGGGAATCACTGAATCTTTGCACTGTTTTGAGAGTGCCAGAAAATGGTTCCCACCAGGGATCTCTGTTCATGCTTTGATTGCACAAGTGTTAGATTTCAAGGATTTGAAAACAATATTAAGAGTTTGGAGGGTTTGTGTGAAGGTGGCAAAGGAAGCGCTTATGGCTGTTGCCATCTTGATGTTCCTCCCAGAAAATGCACATGGTTGGGAACAGGAGGATTTTAGCAAAAGCCAAATACAGAATGAAAAACAAGGCAGCTTAGCCAAAGGGATTGCCCTTATTGAAAATAACTTCCACATTGCAAAGCATTGTGTTATTTCTAAGGTTTGTGTTCAAAGCAGAGGGCTGGGCATCTTGATTTGTGAGACGTGTTCCTGTTCCACGTCTGACTTAGGGTGTGTCTTCATGTGAGTAATTATGCTGCTTACACCTCAGTTTCCCTTCCTGTCGAGTGGAAAGAAAATAGCTAAAGTAATTTTGGGTTTGAGAAGCTTAAAGCATTACTTTTGGAAAGCTCTTAGAAAATTTCCCTGATGGAAGTTGCTAGTTTAATGTAAGTGATGGTGATGTTGATAAAAAACAGATGACATCTGTTATACTTGATGAAAATAGTACAGCAGCATTTCAGATGTAAATATTAATTGATTTCTGCACTGCAGATTTCTTCTTGGATATTTAAATTATTGCTAAGGAGGAGGGAAAGGCTATCAGGGAGATTAACAAATCCATTATTAAGGCTGGAAATGGAGGGTTGCCGAAGTGCCATTTAATAAAATGTAAAAAGCCCCTTTCTAAAGGGCGAAGCAGCAGAACACACAATGAAAGTGAATCACAGCTGCCAGAAGGGATGCCAGCAGCAAGCACTTATAATCAGAAAACTGTACTTACAGATCATTCAGAGCCACTAAATTAAATGATCTCATTCTCCCCTAAAATACTCTTCCCTTAGCCCCTCCCCAGTGTTGCCTGTGGATTGCTCAACCACATTTAAAATCTGACTTTGGGGGCTTTTTGGTCAGCAGTTGAATGGTATTGGGCCTCTTTGTGCTATTTACTTTCCACCCACTTTTGTTTCTGTCACATTCTGGCATTTTGCAGGCTGACCTGCCCACATGAGCACTTGGGATGGCAATTGCAAGATTTTACAGATCTGCTGTGGCTCCATAGTTGACTTGCCTCTTCTCTAGGGCTCCTTCTTTGGGAAAATGTCCCACAATTTATTCCCAAATTTGTCTTTGTTTCACACAGATTTTTTTTTTTTTCTAATTGCACATTGTTTACTTCAGAAACAAAGACTTGGAAGCTGAGCTGAAGTGTAAACGCAAGAGCTTATCCTACATAATTTCACACAGAACTGATCCTGCTGTTACTTCTTTCCAGGCTGATTTAATTCACCATGTGTATCAGGATCCCCCTCCTTCATCTTCTCTTGTTTTGTATCTTGAACTTTACTTTCATGAGGCTGACACTCTGATATGCTCTTAACCGACCCCTTCATTTTCCAGGCATGGCTTTCCCTATTTAATCCCTAGAGTGGCACCACATATCTCCCAATGTGCCACCAGAAAAGCTAATGGCAGTGGATGCTCACAAGGGCCTGTTTTACAGTGATTTTGGGGCTTCGTCATGAGTTTGGGGGGTTGGAGTTTCAGGGTTTGGGTTTTTTCATGTTTAGTGTTGCTAATCCTGAGAAGCAAATGGCTCGCTGGTTTTGGAAGTAGGTTAAAGGAAGCACAGTTAGAGCCCAGAAATGCTCTTGCCTTAACCTCACTGTTGTGGAGATGTCTGTGCACCTGTGTCCTTTTCTCTAATCCAAGATCTTATGAGCAGTCCTTGAGACTGCTCAAATTTGGAGTTTTCCATGTGCTTTTAACAGTCTCCTCTATGGGCAGTTTCCAGTGTAGAAATAGGAGGTGGGGAGAGAGAATACTTCATTCCCTGAGTTCTCCCCTGGACAAAAGCCAGTCTTTGCATGTGCTGTGGTCTGGCTGGGTGTAGGTGCCTGAGTGGAGACTCTCCTGTCCGAGCAAGGGCTGGGACTGGCTTTCCCAGAATGAGGGAGGGATGTCCCTGGAGGTGTCCCAGCTTCCTTTATTTTTCAGCTATCCCACCTTAAGAGAAACAAAACAAATCAACCCCTAGAGATTTGGAGATGAAAAGGTCTATGTAAGAACTGAATAGTGGTATTATTTTTACCTCCATCAGCTGCAAGCCTGCAGTTTTCTGAGGAAACCTCAGAAATGGTGAATCAGCAAATTGTGTGTAGAGAAAAGTTAGCTACCCTGAATCCACTTTTTTCAGCTCTTCTCTAGTTCAGTGCTGCCGACTCTTGCAGCTCCATCAGAGTCCCCTGATACTTTGTGCTCTGCCTAAAACCCTTGCTACCAGATATAAGCCTTTGACTGAGAATCTCTGCTTTTTTGGGATTTTTCCAAGGTACTTTCCTGTCTCCCATTGTGATGGAGGAGTGTTTGCAAATGTAACCAGTCATGGCCTAAAGGTTCAGAAAATAACCCCAGTCAGAACTACAAAACAGTCTTTGGGGGATTCTAAGTCAGAATCAGTTGGAGATTCAGATATTTACTATGAATGTTCTGATCTTGAATGTTTTCTGAGTGCATCCTTTTCGGTATAATACAAAGACTGGTATAATAGAATTCTATGTTATCAGGTTTTTAAGCTCTATTCCAGCTAATGCTGAAGTTGGTAAAATTCAGGGTGATAGAAGTGATCCAAGGGTTTGTACCTATATGAAAATCAGGGTGTAAATACATTATTAAAGTTCTGAAAAGAGTGAAAATACTGAAAGCATTTGTTAAAATGTTGAGATGGTCACTGTTGTGCCTTGTTAATGTGCTGCTTCAAGTATAGTGAGTTTGCTGTCTATGGTATCTCTTGTCTATGCTCTTAAATAATCTGTGCACATTGAAAAATGGTCCTTGCTCCTTAGCCTCCCATGAAAAACAATGTATCAGTCACTCCAGGTGGGAATTCCTGGCATCTTTTTTTTAGTTCCATCTCCACAGGTGAGATGTAGAAAGTTTCCACACTGTGGCTGTGGCTTTGTCTTTTGTAGCCTTTCTGCTTTATCCTTGCCAGTTCCATGTGGGTGGGCATGGAGCCCTCGCCTGGCGTGCTGCATCCAGTTCTGGGCTTCTCATTTCAAGAGAGACGTGGAGCTCCTAGGGCAGGTGCAGTGGAGGGCTACAGAGTTGATCAGGGGACTGGAGGGTCTCTCTTAGGAGGAAAGGTTGAGGGAGCTGGGCCTGTTCCACCTCAAGAAGAGATGACTGAGAGGGGATCTTAGCAGTGTCTGTGTGTTTGAAGGGAGGTGTCAGAGGTTGGAACAGGTAGTTTTTGGTGGTGCCCAGCAATGCACCACCAAAGTGGCAACGGGCAGAAACTGATACACAGCAGTCCCACCTGAATATGAGGAACTGTGCAAGTAACTGAGCACCGGCACAGGTTGCCCAGTGAGGTTGTGGAGTCTCTCTCACTGGAGATATTCCAGAGCCATCTGGATGCAATCCTGTACACTGTGCTCTGGAGTGACCCTGCTTGAGCTGGGAGGTTGACCCACCGTGGTCCCTCCCAGCGTGACCCACTCTGTGATTCTGTGACCTGACCACCACCACCTGGGGGTCTGGGTGGGCGCAGAGCCATCCCCTCAGGCGTGGGGACACGCAGCCATTGCCCCAGGAGCTGCCCCCGACACGCTCCGGCGGTGCCTCGGTGCTCCCGGGAACTGCATTTCCCAGCCCGCCCCGCTCCGCTCCGCTCCGCCCGCCCGTGAGCGCCGGGCAGAGGTAAACAAAGTGCTGCGAGGCGGCGGGCGGGGCGGCGGCCGGAGGGGCCGGTCCCGCCGCGGGGCTGCCGGGCCGAGGGGGCCGGGGCTGGGATCCTGGCAGGGCCCGGCGCGGGGGCGCGTCGGGGCTGGCCGCGGGGGCAGCGCTCGGCCGGGCGCTGGGGACGGGGCTGGGGCAGGAATAAGCGCTCGCCGCTCCCCGGCGGGAGCATCCCGGAGCGGGTCCTTGCTCCGGCATTTCCTCGCGTGTTCCCTTGCCGCCCCTCGCCCTCTCAGGAGAGCCGCCCTCGGGACGGTGTGACGAGGCCCGGGCACTGGGCAGAGACGGCGATCCCCGGCGCCTCACCACCGCAGCCGCCCCCCTGTCCAGCGGGGAAACCGGGAGCGTGGGGGCGGAGGGCGGCCCGGGGCTGCGGAGCCCCCCGGCCATGGAGCAGGTCCAGATGATCAACATCCAGCGGCTGCTGGAAGCGGCCGAGTATCTGGAGCGAAGGGAGAGAGGTAATCGGGGGAGGATGGGTGCCCTCCGTGAGGGGAACGGGTCTGGGGTCAGATCCCCACCGAGGGCGGAGAGTGACCCCGGAGAACGGATCAGAGCCAGTGTTTGCTGGCGGGGTGGTGGTAAATCCCCAGCAGTGAGGGTTGGATGAAGGATAGGGCTGATGAGTCCTCCTGAAGGTGGTGGGTGAGGTGGAATGTTTTTGCAGAGTGGGGGAGATTGACGTGGATGTGGTTTCTGGGAGGAAAAGGGGATATTGGTGTGAAAGTTTTCCACTGGGCAGGAGGGATGATGATGGGTGGCTCTGGCTCAGCAGAGACGTCAGTGGCACAGTGAAATACATCTGTTTGCCTGGTTCAGATAGGTTGGGCAGGAGGAGAGATATGAGGCACTCTCTGGACTGTCATGGGTTTTTTTTTATATTTTCAATGTTTGAGTGGTGGTGACCTTCCTCCAGGGTTGGCAGAGACTTTATACTTCCCTTCCTCCCTTTTCTCCAACCCCAGTCCACTTCCCTGTGAATATATCCTCAGTCATTTCCCTGAGCTGTTGTGGTTAAGGGCCTCCCCAGCTACGCCAGTGGGTTAGTGGTGAGGCCTGCCTGCTGAGTTCTTTATTTTTTTCTCTCCTTTTTTTTTTTTTTTTTTTTTTTTTTTTTGTTTGTTTGTTGTTGGTTTTTGTTTTTAATGCCTTGCATGTTGATTCTCTTGCAGAGTGTGAACACGGCTATGCCTCGACCTTCCCCTCAGTTCCAAGCCCTGGACTACAAGACCCGAAGCCCCCGCGGAGGCTGAGCCGGGCACGGAAATACAGCGGCAGTGGCAGCATTGCCAGTATTGCCACCAGGTACGAGGTGGGCAGCACAGCTCAGGGGGCAGGGCAGGCTGGGCGTCGAAGCTGCAGAAGAAAGTTGGAGGCAGTGGAGAGAAACTTGCTCTCTTGGAAAAATGGGAAGAGTCTGAACAGCTAGAGGGATTCAGAGCTGGAGCACACAAGGGCAGTGTCCATTCTGGATCCATAGCACTGGAAGTAGCGGGGACACAGGGGAGCTGGATCTGAAGTGGCACTGCCAGCTGACACCATGCCAAGTCTCAGATGCTGCAGAGGGAAGGGGAATAGGGAGATCTGTTCATAAGGTTTAAGGAGGAGGTAGGCAATAGCTATTCCCATTGTATACAGCTGATGTCTTTCCAACCCAGAAATCACTGCTTTTAAGGGATAGTGCATGTGCAGCCTGGGTGCTTTGGGATTGTAATGACAGGCATGATTTGAAGCAAAGAAATGTTTTGAAATGGATCCCCTACAACAAATGGGAGAGAGGGAGATGACTGACTGTAATGTACAACATGTTAAAAATTCAGTTCAGGAAAACAAAGCTGTGTTTCAGTCTGCCTTTCAGGGCAGTGGGATTTCCCAGCTTTTGATAGCTTGGTAATTGTAGAACTCCATGTTTTTGACACCTTTCTTATTATACAATGGCACGTTTGTTGGTTTTTTAAATCTAGAAGAGACAACAGGATTAAGCCTATTGCCTGGTGCTGTGGTTGCATCTGCCTCTTCCCTCTCATTCCTGTTCTTTTTATTTTTGTTTGCTACCTTCTGTAGATTTGTTGAGACCTTCTGAGATAGAGAAACTTTAGAAACATAAAGTATGCCTTTGAAAAGGCATTTGCAAGCTTGCTTTTACTGCAGCAAGGCCTGTGCAATCCATAAAATGGTGGCAGGTGGCTCAGGTGATTAAAACTTTCTTAAGGCCATTGGGAAGGATCTGTAAAGGCCTAAGAGAAAGGTGCCTTTGCAGTGATTCTGCTTTGGCAGCATTTGATAATAGAGGTTGTTTGAAGCAACGTTAGGACACCTTGCTGTGGGGAAGTTCTCTTCATCAGGATCAGCATATCTTGAGCTCGTTGTATGCTCAATGTTTGTATTTGCTTCCCTACTTCATCCAGGTTCTCCTAATTTGAGGGCAGTTGTAGCTCTTTACTGTTTATTATGAGCCAAAGCCCCCAGTCCTGCAATTTTGTGTTGGAAAATGATGGCAAATGCTGAATTGAGGTCGGTATTTTTCTCTCTACGTTTCCCACTTACTATTTTTCCATCCCACACCTCTTTGTCTCAAAGGCCTTTGTCATGGCAACCTGCCCTTCTCCAGAGGAGGGCTGGAAGCACATCCCCCTCAGGAACTCCTTAGCACTGAATCCAGCAGCCTGTAGGCTGGAGAGGGATGCAGAGCACTCCCAGTCCCTGGGGCCAGGGTGCTCAGCAGGCCCTGCCAGCACACTGCTCCAGGCACAGCTCTCCTGGGGCAGCTTTGGTGCTGACACCAGCCCACTGGGCCCTGAGCCTGACAGGCAGAATATGTTCCTGTGGGGGGAAAGGCAACAGAGAAGCAGAAGAGGTACTTTCTAGTCTTACTTAAACCTTCTTTATACAAGGAATAGTGAGGGCACATTGAATCTTTAGAGTGAGAGCACTGTTATCCAGAGCGTTTCCTCCTGTGGGTGTTTCAGCCTCAGGGAGTGACCAGTGTCAGGTCTGCTCCAGGCAGAGACCAGAGTGGGTCTTCTGGGGAGCTCAGACCTTACATGCACAGTTGGAAATGGAAGTTTCTTTTAGCACAAGTCGTAGCAGCTTGCACTTGCTGTAGGAGATGGCAGGCCTTCCAGATGGCTGAAGTGCTGGGAAGTGACAACTGTGAAGTTTAGGGTGCCTCCAAATTCACTGCAGTGTCTTTTGTGTGATGCTGAGTATAGCAACAGCCTTGTTTAAGGAAGGCTCTGTATCATCTCTTCCTGTTAAAATCAAAGGGGCAATTCAGTAAGTTCTGTCTGGTGGAGTTGGAATGGACTTTGAATTAAATATCAAATCCTTGATGAAGAACAAAACTTACATTTCATGTGTGGACAAGAGATTTTCTTAGATTGCTTTTGTCTCAAAATATTTTATTAGTGTAGAGGAATTATGCATTTAGATCTTATGCAGATCTTGTAATAAAACAGCCTCCTGTAAAAATATCTCTCAAGCAACCTTGGGAAAGCAACAATGTTTTCCTTTTTCTTTTATTTTTTATTAATACACTTTTACAAATTCTTTTACAAATTGGCACGTGTACATTTTGGATGGTCTTTATTGAACCAAATAATCCATGATTTTGTGATACAGGGTATTTACGAAGCCTGGTTGCTTGTTTGATTAATATTTTAATTCCAAGTATTTCCCTTCAGCATTTGCAGCCCAGACATGACAGCTATTTCTTCCCAACAGGCTCTGTGCTGTCATTGCACAAACACACAGAAAGTTCTGAGGAGCAGACAGCCCAGTTCTGGATGGCAATGTGGTGGAGGAATTTTTATTCTTACAGAACTATGGTGGTCTCACAGTCTCAGCAAAATAATTCTTTTCTACCCCAAATAGATAAGAGGGAGAACATTGCTTTATAATTTCTAATTCATGTGATGCAATTGTACAGAAGGATGTTGTGGCTCAGGTTCTCTTTTCCTTTGCTTGTCTCCGTTGTGCTGCAGAGGGTTTCCCTCTGCAGTCATTTTCTACATGAATGTGCAGTGTTTCATGCAGATATTTGAAAGACCTAGTGAGTTTGAGTTAAATCATGAATGTGTTTAAAAATACAGTTATATTTTAGTCGGGGATATTTTGGTATGGGAAATTATCCACCTGCAGAAAATAAGTGGAGAATCACAGTCATTGTTACCTTGTGTTTATAATAGACAAGGGAAACTTTTTTTTTTTTTTAACAAATCCTACTTAACACATAGATAAAAGCAAAAACCCAAGCAAATTAAAAACCCAGGTTAGCCAACATGTGTTACATTTGAATTGAATATTGCCTCCTTAAATTTGATCTTGACAAAATTATCTTCTGGTTTTTGGAATGGGATGAAAAATGAACAGAGGTTTGTTACAGCGTGTAGTATCACTTATTTAATGTTACTTTCTTCAGAAGATGTTTCTGGGGCAGAACCTGAGTTCTAAAACGTTGCTAGAGAAGTGAGGTGGTCTGTGCTGGGAGTGCAGTTCTGTGGGTACATTAACTTGTACTCAATGTCACTGGAAATTGCTGTCATGGACCCTCCATGTGCAGTTCTAATAGACCCGATTATTTGAAAGGTTCATTATAGTTAGTTAGGATTAGCCTGGCTTGATATTTGTACATTTTGGAAAATAATTGAGAAGACTTTTTAATCAATTAAATCATTGTGTCAGCAGGAAATAAAATAAACAGTAGGGTTGTTAAATTATTTTTCCCCCAATAATACCATCAATTTAATGAAGTTAAGATTTATAACGAAATCTGAAATTACATTACAATATTAGATTGTCATTTGTGTTTTGTTTTTATGTAGGCTCTCAGGCACGTAGAAAGCCTGTTGTTTTTTGGTGTAATCCTGGGGAAATACCAAGCATCCTCCCAGCAGCACTGGGAGCCTCAGCTCTCCCAGGAGGCCCATGTTGTTAAGGGCTCTCAAATAATCTATTGCTCAGTTCCATGGGGGAGGGTTTGATCTCTGTCCAGTTTCTTTTTCGTTTCATTTTCCTCTCTTCCCATTATCCTCCCTTGTGTCTGGCGCTGCTTCCCAAGGGCCTTTCAGACACCTACAGTCTGGTAGCAGGTTGCTTCAGAGCTTGGAGGCAGCAGCTGTGATGAGTATGGTAAGGCATTTTGGGCATGTTATCTTGGAAATCTGGGTGTCTGGGCTTCTTTGCCCTTCTGACTGTTCTACTGGTGCAGCTCCTCATTTTCTCTGTTGTTACACTCTCATCTACCCATATGAAACTGTTTTCCCACTTCTAAATCTCATCACTTGGTTTTGTGCTGAATCTTCTCTGTAGACTTTCACTCTCATATCCTTTGAAACTCTCTCTTAAGGGTTGATATGGGGACTGTACTGCTGAAACCTTCAGGTATCCTTGGCTTTAAGCTTGGTTTACTCACAGTGTCCCAGAGCAAGGGCTGTGGGGTGAGTGTGTAGCTGTGCATTAGGTACACTGTGTGCCTTAGGTGATGGCTTAATGTAGCACAGGTTCAGAAGCTCAAAGGGTGTGGCTGCAGGTGAATCTGCAAGTCAGCCTTGGGTGTCTGGTACACAAGAAATCTGATTTACTGCAGCAGAAGTGCTGTGCAGCTGTACCTCACTGTACAGGGGAGGAATAGAGGGGTTGGTGAACATTTCACATTTTAATATATTATATCTTTTCTGTCAAAGGAGGTTTCCACCCTCCTCCCCTCACATTGTGCTGCTGACTGAGTACCTGGCAATCTTCAGTCCTTCCTAGAGCCTCAGGAGTTAGGACAGTCCTGTAATTATGATCTTATTGGGAGAGAGGGTGTGCAGGTGGCTGAGTGGTTTGCCTGTCTTTTGTAAGGAATTCCTGAAAGAGCAAATTGCTGTGTCAGCTCTTGTTGATCTATTTTTCTGCACAAAGCCCCTACCCCTATCTTCATGTCCCAGAGACCTAGTTCCTGAGACCTTCTGTCCACAGCTTTCCTGCTTCCTAGGCTCTATAGTTGTTACTTGTTTCTGGATGATACTTTGTTTATTTGCGTGTGAGTTTTTTGGGTTTTTTTCAATCCTCTTGCACTGGATCACACCTCACTCCACAGCTAGTGGGAGTTGAGTTTTGACTCGCTGTGTGTAGGTGGGTTAGAATCTGGCCCTTGTGTAATATGGGGGGGATAGAGGCTGCTTTCTGCCTCAAGCCTTGTAGTGAAGCTCTATTCATGGCTCAGGACCTGGCTTTGCTTCACAGAGTACAAATTCACACGTGTAAAACAGAGAATGTGTGAGATCTGCTGTGCTATGTTTTGAGTTATGCTTCATTTTGATTATGTACAAGCAGTGTGATTAGTATCTGGAATCTTCATCTTGCTGTTGAAACCTTGTCTGGACTTACTTGGAGACAGGATCTTGCCTCCCAGTAGAAGGTATACCTGAATATGCTGGTTAATTTTTCAAGAAAGGGAAGCTGAACAAAGCTGAGTTGTCAAGGATTGCTTTTCTCTTAGAGATATTGAGGGACACTGGCCAGCAATATTGAGTACAGTAAGATAATGTGCATGACTTCCTTTTGAGAAAGCATAATGACAGTATAAATGTTGGGCTGGGAAGCTGGATTGGTGGTCCATGCACAAGAGGCAAATCACCCCATATTCAAATCCCACTGTCTTTGTAGGTTTGTACCTGCATACAGGTGCTCAGAGAAGTCTGGCAGGTAGGACTGTACTGAACTCTGTTCAGCCTCAGCACATCCCCTCTGCCCATTTGATGTAATTTGCCCCTGTGCAATCTGCAAGTATAGATAAGCAACTCCCAGTTATGCTGGAGTTTCTGAACCTGCCAGCACTGCATTGTGTGAGATCCTGACATGATGTGGAAAACAAAAGTACCCCATGTAGGTGACTTTTTGTATACAGTGTTTTCTGAGTGGTGCTTGGCTTTGCAGTACAGCTGACAGGTTACCAGAGAAAGCACAGAAAGTGGGGTGAACCCAGCAAATGGCATGAGAAGCATAAACCCCACTCCCTGGTGAGGAATGAGGCCTCCAAAAGTGCAAGAGCTGATGTAGCAATTTCCATGGGGTAACCCACTGTGTTCCTCTTTGTCACCCTGTTTATTTTATAAGCCTCCAAGGAAGAAGATCCTGCAGAGCTGCAGTTCCTGTTTTCCTTTGTGTATTAGCAATATAGGGGTATCTGGGCGGCAGGGAGTCTATGCAGAAACCCACAATTCTAGGCTCAATTTATACTTTGTACTTTCAGTAGTTGTAAAATGTAATTTGTGTTCTCTTTAGACTAACCAAGTTGTGCAAAGAGGCCTTTGTGTAAACTAGAAGTAGGCCCAGTTGTTGATGTTATCTGCAACTGAGCTGTAATTCTCTGCTGCAGCATCTGTCTGCTGTGAAGTGTCACTGTATGTGGCTGAAGGCTCATGATCCCTTTGTCCTCCCAGACTTGGGGGAATCCTCTGCAGGAGTGTGCTGTTTTACAGCAGTGGGAGTCAGTCAGGGCTCATGCTGTTTGTGTTGCAGCACTGCCCAGTTAGAGCTGTGCTGCAGCTGCCGTGGGCTGATTTGCATCACTGATCACAGTGCTGTTGTGATGACAGGAAACATCACATTTTGGTTCTTATGTTCTCAGGGTCTTTTGAAATGTGAAGCTTGTTAGTCCCAGCCCCTAGAGAAATTTGGTGTCCTGGGATGGTGGGGAGGATATTTGGGCCAAATCTGGTCAACTGTTCCTGCAATTCTCTTGTTTTCTCTTTCCATTGTATTCACTGTACAGGCAATTCTCTGGTTTAAGTCGTATTTCTTCTTTGTCAGTTGTTTTGGTTTTCTTCCCATCTCAGCACATTTGTACCCTTTTTATATCTTCTCTGTGTAATGCTTCATCCACAGCACATGCAGGGATTTATCCTTCATGGTTTTGTTTAACCTGACCTGGTGCTGTGCTCGGCAGTGAATTGGTTGTCACCTGTAGTGTTGTTTCCATCTGTTCTCCTGTTTATAGGTAAGACTGACTTTTTCCTTTCCTGCTCCTGATGGAGCTTTCAAATCCATTTCTATTTCTGACCCAAACAGACTGGTCAATGTCCTGCTGCTGAGTTAATTGTCTTGCATGTTGGAGTTCCTGCTGTTCATCATCTCCTGATCCCTCCTGACAAACTTCTGCCCAAATTCAAAGACTGGCTGCTATTTGTTCTCCTCCTGAGAGTGTTGGCTCTTACTCCCTACCTTCTTTGAACCAACAAAGATAGGATTTGTTTTTGTTGACTTATTTTGGGCTCTCTTGATCAGAGGCTGTGGGTCTCTGGGGCTGTGCACTTGGCTGGCCTTTGCCTAGATCTCTTCTCTATGAGACACTGCCTTGTTGCAGCTCAGAGAGAACAGGCCTGCTTTTTCCATCTTGCTGGATATATTCCCATCTCTCTTTTCTGTGTTCCTTACTGTACTTTCAGTCCTTTCATTCTCTGATATGAAAGTGATTTCACTTCAGTTCTGTTGCTTTATGAATCCAGTTTGAAGTAGCCTTAGATGATTTCCAATATTACCTTAATTACTTGTTTATGCTTTGCTGCTTGCTCTGTGACAAGCAGGCATGTGGACTGAGAGCAATTCTTCTGCCTCAGTTTTGATTAAAGCTCCTCTCCATAAAATAGTCGATTATTTTCTGAAAGCTTCTCATTTATCTCCTACCATCTGTTACACCATCAAGAAGGGAGAAGTTGTGAGAAAGGACAGAAAACATTGGGATTGCTGTTGGGGCTGCTGCTCCAGTGGTCATTGCCCAGGTGCCTGGGCAACACTAAAGCAGCATATAGGCATGGTAAGCTAACATAGCACCACTTCTGATTTGCCTTTAACAGTGAGGCTACAAAGTGCAGCAGTTCATGAACTGCTTTACAAGCAGCCTGGCCACCTAGGAGCTGTGGGAGGTAGCCACCTTGCAGCCTTCATATTAGTTGGTGCTGCTTGTGAGCCAGAACTGTAAGAATGGAAGAAATTGAAGCTCTTCTGTTTTTCTCAGCCTTTCTTTTCCATGGATCTCCCAAATGCTGAATGAGTATGTCCCTATTGACAGAATACAGTTGGAGACATAAGGGCATCTGGATTCTCTTCCTGATTTTCTTACAGCCCGTGGAGTCTTTGTGCCTCAGTTTCCCTAGTTCAGCAAGCAGCTAACAGTATTGTCAATGTATTTTCCTCTTTTAAAGTATATTTCCCCCTGCCTTCATCTCCAGGCACAGTATTGCAGCAGTATGGTTGTAACATGAGAGATAACTAACAAGCCTAAATAGAAGTGAAGGAAGCCTGGCCTGGCCCACAGCCATACAAATGCCATCAGTTTCTTTTCAAACAAAGTGCAGTTCAGTCAGGTGGTGTTTACACAAAAAGCCTCACTTTCCCCAGTGCATCTGAAGGCAGTTTCTTGAGGGCAGAAGATGTGTGTTTGCAGAGAAGTACATGTTCCCCAAACAGACTGCTGCACTGCAGAGGACATTGCCTAGGCTATTTCTGGAAATGACCATCTTCCTCAAAAGGGTAATGTTATGTGTGGGAAGAAGCACGTTATAGGGGAAGGGCCTGGCATGCTGGGCCCTTGGATCATTTCCTGAGTCTGCTGCCGAAAGGCTGCACGATCTGGGCACGTCAGATGACCTACATGGGTCCTGCCATCTGCACATTATATGGTTCCCACCATCTGTATGTTGAGGTAATGCATACACTTTTCTAATCCTGTTTTCTGGAAGCAGTATAGATGTTTTGGAGCTTGTAACTGTTTGAAAGAAGATGAGACTTAATCTCCTAAGTTTTCTAGATAGATTTGAAAATTGCCTTCTGTGTCTTTATTCTTTTTCTGTGAACCACTGCAATGCAGGTACCAGCAACTGGGATACTGGTTCTGATTTGGCCTTGGAAGGGGCCAAGTCCTTGACCATGTAGTGAGACATATCCTACTGGAAATCAGCAGGACAGGGACCACATAAAAAGTATTTGTATTTTTCTGTCCTCATTCTTTGTCATGCTCTTCCTTGTTCATGGGAGAGCTTGGAAGTGAATGGTAACATTTTTCTTCAGCAGGTCATAAAATACACGGTTTTGTCAATATATTAAAAAAAGGCAAGAATCTGTTTATAAGAAGCTCAAACTCCCTTGCATCATGGATCACAGACAGGAGTCTTGTCTTGGTGAAGGCAAAAATATTCTTTTTCCTGACATGTGAGAATCTACCTGAATTGTCCGAGTTCTAAATTTTTACAGAAGATGTTGTCTGCTGTATGTCCAAGAGGGATGGACTAGGGTTTCTCTACTGAAATGGCTAAGGCACTTCACCAAATGAACATACATCAGCCTTTGTCTCTGATCTGTGTGTACCAGCCTCTTTTGACGTGGTTAACTGTAGGCTGGGAAAAAAAGGAAGTGGTTTCTGTAGGACTTTTGCTCACTTGTGACAGAAGGCAAATGGAGCAATGAATACCACTTTGGAGAACTTGCTTCACTCTTGGCTGCTGTCAGCTGCCCGGTGTCCAGTCAGCAAGCCCCTTTCAGGCCAGCTGGTTATGGGAGACCCCAAACTGTCTATTCCTCACACTGGTCTTTTCCAAGGTACAAACCTGGGATCTGGACTGTGGAAGTGCTGGTGGTACACAGCCAGAGGGGGCACCAGCAGGGCTTGTGTTTAGAACATGCAAAGTGGCCCAGAAAACGAGGTCCTTGGGGGTCTTCATGGAAGTGCTCACAGGGACATGGAAGATGCAGTTCTGTTTTCTCTGTTTCTTAGCTTCCAGTTTGGAAAGTGAGGATGCATGACAATAAATGTGCTTGTGAACTGCCCAGCCACTGCTCTCGGTGAGCCTGTCAAAAAGCCTGTAAGGAAAGCACCAGTTCTGTATTCAGAGCAGGGCTTGGCTTGAGGCCACGCATTGAACAATGAAGAGAAAACAAAATATTGAATAGCTGCTTGTTCAGCAAACCCAGTTCCTCTTGGCCGTACAGGGCCCTGCATGAGGACAGTTTTCCTCTTGCATTTGGGGCTAGGATCAGCATGTAGGGTCTCAGGTGGTGCAGGAAAAAGCCCACACCAGCACACTTGCTCCCAGCCTGCACAGTAGGGAGCGAAGCCAGCTGGGGACTTCTTTGCTGGCCCCAGACTGCAGCACTGAATGCAAACAACATTCCTGCTGTTATGTCGCCTGGCTTGGAAAACCTTTCCCTGCAGAGTGCCACCTTGTGCTGCTTATTAGGATGTCAGTCTGGTTTGGGGGAGCTCAGCTCTGGAACTGGGATAAACTCGTGGTGCTCAGCAAGGAGGAGCTGTCTTCCTGCTCTTTTCTCCTGTGTGCTGAAAAAGCAGAACATGCAGCAACAGAACAATGTTGCTTCCCCAGCTGAGGGTTATGTCTGATATGTCTGTTGGTTGAGTTTTATTAGTAAATTAATACTGCTTTGTTATTGGCTCCCATTTTAGATTGTTCTCTGGCACTTTGTACAGTGATGTTTGAGAGTCAGGATAGCCCACTTGGCAGACAGTGGGCAAGACATTAAGGCTGGTTTTGGTTTGGGTTGTTGTTGATTGTGGGCTTTTTTCTCATTTTCCCATTTACACTTCACAATGGTTATGTGATTTTTTGGGGGTATTTGACCCAAGAGTCAGATGGCATGAGTGTTCATGTTAGCTGTCTCTGGGATGCCTGAGAACACCTACCTTATCCTGGGGTTCAGGGAACCCAAATTAAGTACCCTGCTCTGCCACAGGTTTCCTGTGTGACCTTGGGAAAATTATTTATAATTTCTGTGTGGTGGTGTTGTCCCCCTGCATAAAAAGTATTATGGAAGACTTAATTTTGAAATGTTGCAAACAGAAATAATGGTTATGGGGAGCGGGTACCAAATTGAGAGAGGCTGTGTAAATACTGTAGGTGACTTTGAATATATGTACTCCTTGAAGGGAAGTATGCAGTATACTTTTAAAAGTTGTTTTGACTGAGTCTTGCAGGAGACTTTCCCAATACTGTGTAGAAACACAGGGGTAGGTGACTTTCTACAGTTGTGAACCACGTGGAAGAGCCCTCGTCTGCTCTTTGAGCTGAAAACAGACTGTGGGGCCATTTTTCCTTTTGCAAAGATGAACAAACATGAACAGATGCCAGTACGGCTGCGTTCCCTTCTCTGTTGGAGACGGAGAATGTGAACTTTGGAAAGGGTCTGGCTTGATCCTGGGAAAACAGCTTTGATCAGAGCCTTAGGAGGAATCTGATACTGTGTCCGTCTAAGAGGGACAGAAAAACTAGCCAGAGTTTGGGGCCAGGTTAATCTGGTGCATCTCCACTGACGTCCGTGAGAAGGTGAAACAGTCTGTTCCATCCCCTCACCTCACCTCCTCATGGAGAAGAATTTACTCTGCACCTCAAGGCCAGACAGTGTAGGGGATTTTTGAGGTAGTAATGCTTATGATAATTTTTGTCTCTGGTATTGCTTGGAAGGAAACATTTTGTTAGATTTGCTGATATGCAAGGCTGAGGTGATGTTCTTGTTAGACTTGAGGCTGCTACTTGCAAAGGACATAAGGATGGCAGCAGAAGGACTCTGGCTGTGCCGTCTTCTGTTCAGCTGCATTTTGCTTCTCCTTGCTGTAGGAGCTCATGGCAGTGTTGAGTACAATAAGTTGCTATGTTCCCAAGGCTCCCCTGCAGCTCTCTGAGGGCCAAACTTCTGGGCCTCCCAGAGGTGAGGAGGATTCACAACTCCCTTAGAAAGAGCTCTTGAGCATATCTGGGCAGGAAGAGTTAACTCTTGTGCAGCCTTCATTTGTCTTGCCATTGGGCTGGAAGCTTGACATGCTGCTGGTGCTGAAGGTTCTTTGTGGGCTTCCCAGGCTGGCTTCTGCCCTGGCTTCATAGGTTACTATGGTGTTGATCCACTTGGGACCCTGGCAAAACACTGGAGTTCTTCAGCCAGTACGTTCTGTTTTGTAGACACAGATGGATTTAAAATGTAAAAAAGCTGTTGACCACCCTTCTTTTCCATGATTTTGTTTTGTCATTTTTGAGGAAGAACTTGCATAAAAGAGAGCAGTAATGTATTCCACTGGTTTCAGAAGGATTGGTTATTCTTGGCTTGGGGAAGGGAAGAAGGCATTTCCTGCAGAGGAATTTAGTGGCCCAGTGAATGGGTCAGCAGAGCCAGAAGGTGGAAAGGGTCTGTAAAATGAAGAAGAATGAGTTTGTATATGGTGTGATGATGCATAAGCGGGAGAAGTAGCTGAACCTGAGAGAAGTAAGACAGAAAGCAGTTGGCCTGGTCTGCAGATGAATGTTCTTGTTTTGCTAAACACGATTCTGTACCCTAATTTTCACAAGCTGGTGGGATATTTCTTTAATTATTAAACTCTTGATAAAGCTGAATAGGATAAGTGAATTTGGAGGAGAAGCACTGGGTCTTGTGCAGGCATTAAGGATGTACTGGAAGAGGCCCCTTACTTAAGGCCTGCAGCACCTCTGAGACAGCAGTATATCTGTTGTGGTGCAGATGGAGTTCTTGGAGTCCTGGACTCCTCTGGAGCCAGGAGCTGATGCCAAATACAGGCAGGAAGATGACCAGGTTCAAGAGAGATGACAGGATCGTTGGGTCTGAATGCCACCTGTGTATTGCGTAGCACAGGGGCTCTTGAGGACTGTGTTTTTCTCAGTAGAAAATAGTTACCTCACTGAGAACCCAAACCAAAATGCAAATGTTCTGCAAATGCATGTATTGGCCCAGTTATCAATAATAAATGTGTAAACCAGAAAGGTCAGCTGTGTTTAATGTCATGTGGCAGCTTTGTGATTTTAGTTACAGTAAAAATTCCAATGACAAATGAATTCAATGCTCTTTAGAGCTTGTTCCTTTCTGCTGCAGTTAATTGTGTTGCCTTACCTGTGCTTGAGCAAAGTTGGGCTGCTTCTGCCATGGTAGAAGAAATTTTATTTAAATAAGGAAAAATGGGGTAAAGTGGCAAATTATTTGCAGATTCTCATTTACTCGGGGACTTCAGTGTAGCTTAATGCTTCGGCAACACCTTGTTACTGTGTTGGATAGCGAGGTTGCAGGCTATATCACTGTAACTGGCACAAAAAGGTTGTTGCATTTAACCTTAAATTAGAATGACTGACAATTTCTGCTTCCCTCTTTCTTCCTATTCTGTATGCAGTTTCAGGTATGTGGGGTAAATTGGGATAACTTGAGTTTGTCGTCTTTCAACTTTTTGTTGCACAGACAGGGACTGCTTTGCTATTTTTTGTTGTTTGTTTGTCTCCTTTATCTTAAGCTTCTGAAACTCATTCTTGATCTTTTTCCAAGCTGTTTTCAAAATGTAGTGAGCAGGATCCTCCTCCTTAATAACATTTCTTCAGTTTTTAGGAGTAGTTATCAGTTTGGGTGTTTCAAATTGACTGTTAAAGAATGACTGCTATAGAAACCTGACTTTTAAATGAGGACCCTGCAGACGGTTTGTGCTGGAGCTACTTTTAAATTGCAGCTGACGTTTGAGCAGTGCCAGTACATGTGTTTGGTCTTTCTTTTCCCCTCTGAATGTGTTCATACCTGCCTGGCTCTGGTTTCAGCTTTGCAGGTTCTGCTTGCCCTGTCCACCTGACAGCAGGAGTGTGAATTCCCCTGGTTTGTGGTCCATGCTCAACAGCAGTGTCCTTGTTTCACGGGGTGACACAGGCTGTGGCTGCTGTCAGCAGCAGCCCAGCGGTGTCCCACTGAGCACACTGGTTACTTGCTGCTGTACAACCAGAGTGTTCCCTGGGTTTTGGCAAGTTTTCAGCTGTGGTGTTCATCCTGTACCCATCAAAAAGCTGGTGATGGTGCACCAGGATGAGGCCTTGATTTCAGTCTGCTGATAGTCTCTAAGTTCTCAGTTGATGATAAGACCAGCTCACTTAGAGATCCAGTTACATTTTCTTCTGTTTACCTATTTACCTATTTAAGGCACTTCTTTTTCTGAGTTGTATCAGTAGAGGCTCCTCCACTTTTTTCCACTTCACTGACAGCACTGTCCTTGTTTAACTCCAAATAAATCTTAGTGACACGTGCAGCCCAAAGATGAGGGCTAAAAACTAATCTTTAGATTAGGAGCTATAGAAAATGAAATGAGTAGTGAACAGAAGAGAGAGGGTTTTTTCCCTTTATGTGTTGTCCAAGCAAAAGAAAACTGTCACAGAAAATTTGAGTTAGTGAATGGTGATAGTGAGGAGCAGTGCTGGACTTTTTTCCTGAATTCAGGTGAAATAAAAAATTAAAACTTTTCCAAATGGTCCTCAGTGAGATTAAGCAAAACATAGGCAGGTAAGAGAAGAAGCCTCCCTGTAGGATTGATTCAGTTCTGCTGAGATTCTTTCGTTTGCATTCAGCTTCAGTGGGAAGGTGTTGGGGGTTGCTTTTTTTTCCTTGCCACAGACATGGTTAAAAGTCACAGTGAATATTTCCTGACTTGGTGAAAAGCCTGTGACCTCTCTCAGTTGCCTTGTTCATCAGAAGGTAGATAGGTAATAAAGAGTCTCCTGTGTGAGAGGAGTAAGGAGAACCTGCTGTTTTAATTTTGTTCACAGCAGTGGGCCAAACTTTGTTCTTTCAGTGCTGGCCTTGGTAATTGGCTCGATATAATATAGGAATTCAAGCCATTGCATATCTTTGGCCTTATAACTGCTAATGTCACAGCCAAGAAGAGTGCAGTCTCCTGCAGGAGCATACAGTAAAAAAGAACAATAAGCATGTTTCAAACTACATACAGGCCGTGGTTCTAAAGGGCCTCAGCTCAGTCCTGATAGGCTCATTTGTCTCCAAGTTGCCTGGACAAATGGATTTTGCTGGTTTAGACTCAGGGAGGTGGAGGGTGGGGTGTGGGTTTGATTTGGGAAATTTTCTGGACTAAATATTATGTTATGATAAACGTAATGGACTAAATATTATGTTTCTGATTCCCGGGAACCAGAATTCACTACTTTAGGGAGGGAATTCAGGAGTTTTCTCAACATGAAGAGTTTGACTATAGTGTGCATTGCTTTTAGGGTATCCCATGTCCTGCTGAGCAGGGTGGCTTGCACAGGAATATGCTAACATTTTGTTTTTCCTCTGCTCTCAGCCATGGTCAGCTAAGGCTCATTTACCTTGTTTTTTGCAGACATCCACAGTTTATTCATCATTCTCAATGCAGTTCTAACACCTGTTAGGCACTCCTCCTTCCTTTTTTTGGAGAAGCATTTAATTATGACAGGGTTTCCCTTGAAGCACATCCTCCATTCAGTTCCCTAATTGTAGAATTCTCTGTGGGATTCTCCAGATGGGGGATAGAGGATAATCTTCTCAGAGCTCCGGAAGAAATGTGATGCCAAATTAGAGAAAATAGATCCTTTTTATTAAGCTCTTGGGTTCTTTTTACTCTTATTTTAAGGTGACCTTCTGTTAAAGAGAAATGTTGGACAAATGGCTATCCTTTTAAATAATCCTCAACAACCTTACCTGGGTTAGATTAGAAATTCTGAATGGATTTAAACTTTTTTTTGCCACTCATTCTATCATCACAGAGGCAAAGAGAATGAACTTGCCTGTTTCCCTTTTGTTTCTAGTTGGTTTCATTTTCATGCTGCAAGGCTCTAAATTAAGGAATACTGTCAGTGTTCGTGGTGTGGTGGGCAGGTATAAAGACAAAGCCCCCTCCTTTGTCGAGTGTCACAGTGTCACTTTATGGGTCACTTCACTGCATGCTGGTGTTGTGGCAGTGCTGTTCCCATCCCCAAGGGGTTTGCAGGCATCCTAAATGTGCTACGCAGTGCCAATGATATTTGAAAACACGGCAGTACTGGCCATCCCATTTTGTGCCCAAATGCTGGCCATGTCTGTGTCTGCTAAATTGGCTCAATCTGGCATGTGACCAGGGGCTGTCCCTACAGGGCCAGTTCTGCTGGAAGGAAGGTTCCCATGTATTTGATGCACAGATTAATTCTCTGTGAGTTCCTGCATTAGAAGATGATACCAATATTTTTATAGTGTGAATGAAGAAATTAAAGCACAAAGAAACAACTTCAGTCCTGTACTGAGTTGGTGGCAGTGCCAGGAGTCTGGAAGTGACAGACTCTGGTCCCTTGTTCTAATCATTGCCTCTCTTCGGGATTTTGTGTGCATTTAAGTCTCTAGGGAACATTTTCTTTAGCAGTAAGGGTACCAGCATTTGCACTGGAGGGAAGGAACATCTTGTCAGCAAGGAGGATGAGACTATAGATTTTAATGTACGTAGTTGGTTGGCTTTGCAGTGTAATGTGCCAGTGGGGATGTGTATGGTTTGCAGCAGTTGCACTTTGGTGCCCAGAGGTCAAAGGTGGCTAATCCAATTGTTTTTTTTTTTCCCAGGTCTACGCACAACGAACTAGAAAAGAACCGGTAAGTAGCTAATGAGTTGAATTCTAAAAAATGTAGACCTGGTAAGTGTAATGTGCTTTGACCTTACTCATGGATGTACTGTTTGATCAGCTTAGACAGCTGTGAGTGACCACACTGCATCATGTAGTTTTAAAAGTTCGGGGGAAGACACAAAGATCTGAAAAAGAAGCTTTGTTTTCAGTTGGGTTTTTTCTCTCTCTCTCTGAAAAGGCAAGAAGTGACCCAGTTTTGTGACTAATCTGTATGCAGAGTAAATACTGTTCTTCTCCTGACACAGTGAAATCTGATTGGGGCACTTTCCATACATGAGGTTGCTACGGGATCAGGTTTCTTGGGCGCTGGGTACTATGTGTTACCGTGAAGCGAAGGGCAGAGCCCTGTGCTCTGCACCCTCTCCCCCCACCCCTGCACTGGGCTGTGACAGTCTCTATAGCACAGAAGAAAATACCATTGTCCAGAGGCTTGGAGCTCTGGCTACCTGCACTCCTGCAGAGACTTTTCTAACCTGTTCTAGGATTGCGCCTGTTTATCCTTGAATCTGATGTTTTAGCAAGCCCTGCAGTTTTGTTACTTGGCTGGCTCTTCTATATGACTCAACCCTTTTGTAACAGGAGTTAAAGTAAGATAAATACCATTGAGACAAGGGGAGCTAGTTCACACACAGATCAGATTATCACCTTCCATTCAGGATGCTATAGTTAAGGTTGTGTCAGGGTTTCCATTATAAACTTATCTTGGCTCTTCTGCTGGATTTTAGGGGGGCTGAGGGTGGGTGTCTGTGTTTTTTGTGGCTGCTATAACAAAGGTGGTGCTTTGGCCAGCTGCTCCTATGAAGAAACCCCCAGGGTGGGAAGAAAAGCTGAGTCTAAATAGGTTGATTGCCTCCTCTTCTCTCTCAACAGCCATCATTTAACAAGGGATGGGAGGACTGTGAGGATGGCCAAAGACACACAGAGGCTTTGAGCCATGTGTGTATTTTTATTCAGACAAGATCTTCCCATGTGGCTTCAAGGGAATTGGAGTACCTCATGTTGGTCTTGTTTCCCTGTCTAGTTAAGTGTACGCAGAAGTCCATTGGGGAGGTCTTTTTAGTAATAAAAAAAAGCCCCCATTTTCCCCCACATCTGCCTCCCCCTAGCAGCAGCCATGCTGGGAAGCAGCTCGGCCTTTGCATGGTCTGGGTGTTTTCTTCCAGCCTGTGCTTCTACCTCCTGATATTTTTGAGTATCTACAGAGTTGCCATGGTCTTATCTCTCCGGGTTGGTGCAGGGAGGGTTTTTTATTTGGGTTATGTTGCTCCCTGAGCTTCAGCCTCTCCAGTCCCAGGTTGAGCTGTGTTGAGGGGTGTTGGCTCCTGGGTTTTCCAGTGCTCTCTCCAGTTCTATTTACCGGTGAGGGAAAGAAAATGCAGTCCTTGGGTCTGACCCAGAACTGAAGGTGCTTTTTTTTCTCCATGACAACAGTAAACCGTCACTAATCTTCAATGTGCTTATTTGCATATCTAATTATTGCTGCAAATGCTGCTTTTACTCAGTACAGCTTTAGAGCAGAGCTGTCTCTATCTTTCCCTCTACCATCCTGGTCCTATCACATTGGCCAAGTTTGCATGGATATGTGATCATCTTCTTCTAGCCTGAGGGCAGGCAGCAAAACTTCAGTTTCTGTGTGGGTGGGATCTTAGCAGCCAGTGTTACAAACTTACTGTCCAGCTAAGGACTCCTGTGGACTGATGGAGTTGGGATGTGCTGGGTACCAGTTGTCTGAGTTGAGGAAGTTTCTGCCTTGATTCCCTGTCTTTAACTGAGGACAGTTATATTATCTGAGGTGGGGATACATAAGGATTGACTATTGACTAGCATGTCAAAAAGTGTTACTCGTGAGAGGAATGTTACTACTTCAGCTTCCCCTTATGCCTCCTTTTCCTGAATATTGACAAGATGTTTGCTGCAGAATTTGTCCTTCCATTTTCAGTTGGTGTAATATCTCTTTCTTCCTCTCCTTTTGTCTGTTATTCTCCTTAGTCCCCACCTGCTCCAGGCTGAAGATTCCTAACCATCAGCCTTCTCAGCAAGGTCTTTCCTCCAGGGCTTCCCATTCTGGGGCACTGTATTCCAGGTCTGTCTCAGACATGGTTTTACAAGCCTTTGGTTTTCATCCTTCTGAGAAGGGTACACGTTTGATCATATTGGGTGCTCTGTACAGGCAGATTCCTGTATCTGGGAACTTAGGTCAGGAGTCCAGTGTTCCTGGTTTGGGATTGTCTGTCCCTTGATGCAGATGCTGTGGCTTGATCAGCTACTCACATCTGCAAACCCAGCTAGATGCTGTGGTGCCTTTGCTATGTTTGCAGTGTTCATTACCAGTGATTTGGGCAGCGAGTTGCATACTGGAAGCATTTATTTTCAAACTCCACAGCAGTGTTTTCTGAGTGAGGGGGATTGTTTCTTGTGTTCCTCAGCTCCATGTTTTATTTGCTCTGTTGTTAAGTTTGTCAGTGTCTCCAGACTTAACTGTTGCAAATATAAAAGCCCTGATACTAATGGCTTTGTGGCTGACAGGTGCTCATTTTCCCTATTATTTGAGATTATTCCTTCTGAATCTCACTGTTATCTCTATTATTGACACACACTATAATTTTCAAAATTGTCCACTATTAGGTCTCTGACTCTGTTTTTTTCTCTTCTTGTCTGTGAACAGCAGTCTTCTTATGTTCGGTTAAATTTTGGTTTAACCCATTCAACAATTACACAGAGTTTGTTTCAAGCAGTAGCAAGAGAATATTAGTCAAACAAAATGCTCTTCTCCTTTTTGAATATGTGATTTAACTGGGACTCAGTATTGCAGAGCTGGTGGTGTTTTAATGTGTACCCCTTTAAAATTATTATTTTAAATTTAAAATTATGTATTTTAAAATATTAAAGCAACTTTTAAAGGTCTACTGCTTGAAAATATGTCACTCCAGAACACTCCATTGGTTCTGTTAAGGAGCTGTTTGATTTGGTACCAAACATTAGCTGCAATATTTAAATGACTCCTCTTCTGGCTTTGATTTGGGTTTTTTTATTTGAAAAGATTGCAGTGACATTTATATACGGGACTTCGTTTGTTGTAAAAGATTAAAGTTAATTTATACATATTATCTGTCATTAATCCTCATGCTGAAAAAATTTATTTAATGGGTATGTGTTTCAGTTTATCTCTGCTCAGGATGAGTCATAGCTTGCATTTAAACAAGAAACCAACATTCTTCTCATCTGCTGCAATATGTAACTAAAATGAAATATTTTAGTCCTTTAACACGCCTACCAAAAAACCTGAAGTGTAAGCAACACTTCATCGTTTTCTGAAAGAAAACAAGATAAAACGTGTGACTGAAAGATGAAGTTTGCAAGTGTAATATTTTCTCCAAAAGGATAACAACTGAAATTCAGGCTAAAGGTAAATGTTGTGTGTTGTACAGATAGTGGTGTTAGCTGTTGTCTGTGAACATTTAGACACATGGCAGTGTTAGGAGGATGTGGTCAGTGTGGTATTAAGGGAAGACACACAGCTCTGAGGTGACATCCTGCTGCTCTGTGAAGTGGCAGTTCTGGTAGACCAATACAGCGGTGATATCTGTCAGAAAAGTTACATCTCCTGACAGAACAAGAAAGAGTTTTGTAATGCTTTTGATCAAATTTAAAAAATAAAAACCACCAGCATTTTTCTGTAGATCATACATTGTTCTATTAGGTTTTGATGATGATTGCTTTGTAATACAGCAGAAGGAAGGAAAACAAAGCTGAGTAATTCAGTAAAGAATGAGTTATGAGAGCATATTTTTCTTATGGTAACAATAATTCAGTTCAAACAAAAGATAGACCAAGGAGGTCAAGAGACCTTGAGATCACTGAAAATAGAATTTTCTGAAGATCTTGCAGAATTTGTGGCTTTGCAGAAGTACATAATTTAGAAAGAAAAAGGAAAAAGTCGAAAGGAGACAAACATCTAAACCAAGTTGCTAAAAGTTTGTTTCATGTAAAAGCACAGAGTGAAGTGATGTAACATCCTTTCTCTCTGATATCTTTTGAGATTATCAGAAGCAAAGAAGACAAACACATAGTAAGGATCAAGTACTGTGGTTTTTAGCCTGACTCTTACCAGAATTCCCCATCTTGTGGTTCCTCACCCATTCTTTCTTTGACGTGAGAGACTGTTTTTTGCAGTGGTTCTCCAGGGCGGTTTCTCACCCAGAGCTGACTGTTGTGCTCGGGTGCCTATCTGAGGCAGTGGGTAAGATAAACAAAAAGCCCTGCTGAAAGTTGAGGAGAGAACAATGACCTGGGTCAGCTTGCACTGAAACATGGGGGCCTTCTGAGGCTCTGCAGCATTTGCACCGTTTGGTTCTGTTTCTTTAGAATAAGGGCTTTGAGTGTGTCTTAGGAAAAGCTTTTAAGGTAGGGCTTTTAAGTAGTGCAGACAAGCTGTCTAGGCTGGGAAAGATAGAAGGAAGGGAAATGAAAGTATGGTGAATCCTTGCTACTCTGAATAGACAAGGATGATTGTGCTTTTGTAGTGCTATATATACTTGCCAAGGCAATCTGATCAGTGTTTGTCTTGAACCAACTAATCAATGTGGTGTTGAGTTCAGTGCTATTTATCAGGAGAGCTGGAACAAGAAACAAATCCAGTAAATTTCATTTGTTCTCTGGAGTGGGCTTTGTTTTCATGCTAACTTCATGTAGCAAACGTTGACAGTACATATTGTTTTCCTCATTAATAAAACTTGGAACCTGTGATGTTCCTTGCAGCAGTCAAACCATATCCAACACAGCTGAGCATGCATCTTTCTTTGACACATCCAAAGGTCATAGCATGCACTGATCCAACTTGCTCCTTGTGGGAACTGTAGCTAAACTCTCCTGTCTCCAAGGCCAGTGTGGAACAAGAGCTGGAGGTAGTTAGCTGTCTTCAGCTCTGTTGTTTGGATGACAGATGCCTCTGTTTTCAGCTGGGACTAACAATTTTCAACAGAGCTGCAGCATGTTTCTCTGTTTTAGGAGATCTGGATAACTTATTATAGTGCTGTTCCTGTTTTTGCTTAACCTGGAGAGGGTGAAGCTGGTGGTTTTTGGAGTAAAACTGTCAGAGAGCTGTTCTTTCTGGGTACATTCAGGCTCAGCCAGCATTGTTTAGTGTCAGCCTGCCTTTTGCTGTTTCTTTGCATTGCTCTGAGAACTCGCCAGTCACTGGTGTAACACTGGGGAAGGCTGACCACCACACTTGCTCATGCAAAGTGCCTCTTTGGGCAGAAGCAGCATTTTGATTCAGTTACAACTGAAAGTCTGCAAAGGCTTTGTTTCACACTGGCTGGGTTTCTGAACATTCTGAACTCTGAGTACAGCTGCTGCAAAGGGACAGTTAGTCTCCATGCCAAGATTTGAAGGAAACAAAATGATCCACATTTCATTTAAAGTCCTTTAGTACTGCTCATATAGGAATTTCTAGTTTCAATATGATTTATTTTTTATTCAAAGAGATGCAGTGAAGAATGTATGCATGCCTATCATCCTCTCTGCTCCCAGATATCTGCACCTCCCTTAGGAATCCAATAGCTCTTGGAGAAAGAAGAGGAAAAAGAACAATACTACTATTTTGGATGAACTGTCACAAAGAAAAATGTTTTTGTTTCAACAATGTTACACAATAAAATCACTTTTATAAGCCATTTTTCAGAAACATATTTATCACAAAGCCCTTCTTAATTAAGACATGTTTGGGGCACTTTCTGATGTGTTTTTCTCCCATGGTGTAGAAAGAACTGTAGAAAGAAATTGGCCTTGTCATAATGGTCTGATGCTGAGAATCCTTTCATCGTCCTGCCTCTCAGAAGGGAGACTTGAGAGGAAACCCCCATCTTCCAAAGAAACATTCTCTGCAGTCAGGTCTCTGCACCAAATCAGAGGTCACCAGTCTGATTTGGAGTGCATCATTGCCAGCTGTGGTTCCTGAATCTCTTCCCAAACTTGCATCCTCAGATTTGCACTTGGTGCATTTGCATATGGTTGC
Organism: Vidua macroura; assembly: GCF_024509145.1. NCBI lineage: Eukaryota > Metazoa > Chordata > Aves > Passeriformes > Viduidae > Vidua > Vidua macroura. The sequence goes on along the minus strand of NC_071578.1, from coordinate 10,252,858 downwards.
ATTGCCATAGTTTTCTTTCAGGCTGAACCCTCTCCAGTTCTGTATATTTATGTTTGTCCTCAAAAAATTATGAAGACTGGGCAAATGCCCTCTCTAATCAGTGAGCTTGGATCTCTGGTTCCAAGTAGGAGGTCAAGCATTCAGCTTTCCTGGCTCCTTTTTCAGTCATGTCATGGCTCTGTACTTACCATCTCTCTCCTAAATGGATCTCTGGAGACTTTGCAGGCTTGCTATTTTTTTCCCAGGGTGCTTTTTGAGGTGCTGAGAGCCAGCAGTCCTGATGTAACAACTTTTCTTGTTCAAGTGACTTACATTGCTCGTGGGCCTGAAAGCATTGCTAGCAAAAAGCCAGTTGGGAGTTTCTGCTGTAGGGAAGATGAGGTAATAGGAACATAATTTTGAGACAGATCACCTGTTAACGACAAATTTCAGGACCTTGTACTCTTGGGGCAGAAGTTGGAGTTGTATGTGTTGATCTATATCTGGTACATGTAATAATGTAGCCCATGCAGACTTGTAATAACCAAAGGAAGTGGGATAGAAAAGGAAGCATGCTCTTGTTCTGTTTTCTGTATGTGGCCTATTTTTACCGAAGTATGACAGGTTTGATAACCTCTAACCTTGTATTGCAAAGGAAGATGGGAAGAGTGGGATGCCCCCAGGTATCTCCTGGTGTGACCTCTGCCAGGTGAGAAGCAGAAACATGCACAGAGCTGGTGCCTGGATGAAGAAAAGGAGCAGGGACAAGGTTGCATTGACCCTGTCCTTTGCTTCATTGATCTACATCTCTGGCTGGTTGCTTGCCTTTTCTCTCCTTCACACAAATTTCCCCTATCCCACCTTCCTTCAAAACTTCATGCTCACTCCTTCTGTCCCCTCAGTGCTGGCCACGGCCAGGAGGTGCTGCTTGACACCTTCTCCCATAAGGAAAGAGAAGATGGACACAAAGTGTAGGCACATTTGCTGCTCTGGGAGGCAGCAGTATGGTCTAACTCCTAGTTTTGGGTGCTGCGATGGTAAATGCTAGTGTGTGACAGGTGTTCACAACCTTGCCTGGGAAAGGAGGGAAGGGTTTCTTCATCTTGTGATTGCTGTGGTTCTTGCCTGGCTGCAAATGGTGCTGGTCACCCTGAGTAGTTTGCATAACTGTGGGCAAACAGACCTCACAGGTTTCCTCCCAAAAAGTGCATGAGAAAACCATAAACAATTAAATAAGCAATGTGAAACCAAGGGTCAGGAATTTTTCTCACATGAAACAAGTGTATAACATGGACAGGGCTACGTCAGGGGCATGGCAGAACATAGCAGTAGATGGTGTAATCTACCAATTTTCCTTCTGTCCTTGGGAGTTTGAATTTGTGTGGCAATACAGATCATCTCTGCCTAGTGATCATTGTGGTTGTTCCTTATAGTGCCTGTGCAAAATTAAGAGTATCCTGATTTTCAGAGGTGAAACAGACTTGAGTCTGTTAGATGCAGGCTGAATCTCAGATAAAGATTTTGGATTTGTCTGAGTCTGGAGGAATGCAGAGGAATCCCTGCACGAGTCAGGTTTTCAGCCCAATGTTCCATTAAGAAGGCCTAGGGGCTGTCTTTTGAAGCTATACTTTATGGGTACACTGCTGCCTGAGCATCACTTCCCATTAGCCATGTAATAAGATTTTCTGTCCCTCTTGCTTGTTAATTATTTACCTTTGAGAGTACATTCATAAAGCAACATGACTTATTTAGGGGAAAAATGAAAAGCTTTTGCAAAGCATGGATGCTTTTCTCTCTCTCTCTTTTTTTTTTTTTTTGTTTTTTGCCTGGGAGTTCAGTACTTATAAGGCTCAGGATGAAGAACAGATTGCTGTGAATGGGAGATTTTGCAAATGAGCATGTTCAGCTCACAAAAGGTGAGGTAGGAAAGGGGATGTAGCAGTTACAGAATGATCTTGTAACTGTACAAGGGTTTCTGCACAGGAGGGCTTGAGGGAAAGAAGGAGGATTGGTACAGGAAAGCTTATTCATGAAGCCACCAGTGGAAACAGGACATGAGTTTGAAATTCAGCGTTACTTTTATAGAAGCAGACTCAGTGCATGGTATCAGGGGCTCACACATGGTCCAGACTGATAGCAGTTCCCATGGTAAGGGTGTGGTTTGTATCATGGTACGTAGTAAGCAGCTGCACAAAATTTAGTCATGCTTGCAAAGTCAAGTGCAGGCTGCTATCTCTGCGTTGTCTGGTGGCTGAGCCAGGGTGGAATATCTAAAAGCATCTGAATCATTTAGAAGCAGAGCTCTTAATGGCTCTCGAGTGAATACTTGCTCCTTCACTTGGGCAGTTGTTGCTCCTCTCTGGTTGTCTCTACAGTGCTGTAGTTATGCTGAGTCATTTGGGGAGCAGTGCCAAGGGTTCCTTACTCTTCAGGACAGTGCATAATGCAAAAACAAAAGGAGGGCATTTGATAGACACTGCTCTTCTTGTGATTAAGTGGGTGTGTTTATAGTAAAAGGGTAAGGACCCTTCCACATGGGTGAAGTCTGGCAAAGCCATACAGCCATCAGGAGGGATATATGGAAAGGTAGTTGATGCCAGATTTGATTTTGCTGCATGTTTGTGTGCAGGAAGATCTCCCTGTGAGCATCCCAGGAAAGAAAAGGAACAGAACAGGAAGGTTTAAAGGTGAGGTCAGCCCTGAGGAGCCCACTGTGGCTGTCAATAGCCTTGAAGAAGAGCCTGGTCAACCAAGAGTGTTCCAGGACCTGACAGCAGGAAACTACCAGCATTTCCATGTGCAACTACAATGTGTTAATCTCCTCTTTCTCTCAGAGCTGGATTTTGCAGGAGGGATTGCTTTGGCTCTCCCAGGAAGTTCTGGGCAATGTGTTCTCCATATTTTCCTCTCAGGAGAGACTTTACAGGACTACTTAAAGACACAACCTGCTGAAAAGTTGGGTAATTAATTCTAGTTCCACATGGTCAAAGCCCAGCCCTTAGATGGGAATTGTTCTGCTCATTCTGGAAACTCAATGAAATCATTCAAATTAGTAATTCTAAAAGGAGGGGCAGTGCGGTAGGTTTATTGTAGAAATCAGAGGCTAAAACAGAGGTTGCTTTGTATCTCCCATGTCTTTTATTTCCACCTATTTGCCCTTGTTCCCTGGGGGGGGGTTGAGTTGTGGGTTGCTCAGTCAGGTTTTGCCCATCTGTGTGGGAATCTTCCATACAGCTTGGAACATACCATTCATTAGCTACACTCCGGTAATGCCAGGAGGCCGAGCGTGGGGCGAGTTGGCGCGTTTGCCCAGATGCACGCTTACGTGCGAGCGCACACAGAGAGCTTGCAGTTAAAAGCTACGTGCCCTTCTCCTTTTAACTGGGGAAGACAGCCCCAGCTGTGTATACAGCTTGGTGTTTCCCTTTGATCTCTGTTTGTTTCCAGTGTTTCTCATAGAGAAACAGCTCCTCAGAGCTGTCTGCCCTTTTCCAAGTTTGCAGCTGTGTAACTGCAGAGCTTGCTGGGGTGCAGCCAGTTTCAGCAGTTTGGGTGGGGGGTTCCTCTTCCCTGCAGTCCCTCCTGTTATTTGCTTTGCTCCTGGTCTTTCCTTGCCAACGTGCACAGCAGGGAGCTGTCTCATTCTGCTAATGGAAACAGTGCCTTGCAGATGCCCAATATCCTCCCTTTTACTTTGCTTGTTTGCTCCTACACACATGGCGTTAATGCCCTTTGCCAGCTGCAGCTGCCACTCTGGAGCAGATCTTCTGCTCTGTCACCCAGGTCGAACCTCAGAGAGGTTTCTGGAGACTCAGCATGCTGCCCCTGCAACTGGGTCAGGCTCTGTATCTAAAGGAGAGCAAGAAATTGTGTTCTTCAGATTTCTGTGGTTTCTGAAGTTTTCTGAAGCTGTGAGAGATGGGGCTGAGAGGAGCCTGCAGCACTCATTTGGTGCCCTCATCCCAAGGCAGGATAAGCTCCATCTAAAGCTTTTTCTGGCAGGTGCCAATCTAGCATGATCTTAAAAGCATTTGACAGCAGGATTGCATAGGGAAACAGTGCAGCCTATTGCCCTGATTAACTGTGGTTACTGCTAGAAAGTTTTGTCTAACATCTGACTAAGAAGAAAATTATTTCAGCATTGTTCAGGGAAAGAAAAAAAGCCATACAAAGCTGAGTGCCTCTGTGAGTGTGAGGAGTCCCAAATGCTGAATATATCAGTCAACTTCCCTAGCAAGAATCACTCTGTTAGACCATCAAAGTATGCTGAGGAGTTCTGGCTGAGACAGGCAAATGTGGGGAACAAAATACATGGCCCTTTTCTTTTTCCAATGCATGCGTTTCCCACTTCACCTAACCCAAAGAGCAACTTCTATGCCAAAGAAATTGGGAAACTGGATGGGAACACTTCATCTCCCATGGATAGTCTATGTAATAGGACCCTCTTAGGAAATGTGCAGAGCCTGTTCGCTGTGGTGTGACCTCTTTTAAACTTTTTTTGGCTTGGAGAAGCAGCTTACAGGCTTGGTATTCACTGGAAAAAGCACATATTGGATATATTTCAGTGAAGGGATTGCAAAAAGAGAGGAGAAGTGAAATCTTATATCTAGTGTCATATACTTCACGTGTTTTCCTGAAGGCTCTCTGGAGTCATGAGTGTCTCTTGGAGTTTCTCTGAGTTGTGTGTTGTAGTGATTTCTGCAAAGAGTACACGTGGTGGGGAAAGAGCAGAATAGGAAGGGGTTTGTACTGTGTGATGGGCACACTGGAAGTGCTCAGAAGCTGTCAGAATGGAAAGCTGTGGTACACAAGCAGGGGACTCCCATAAGCCATCCAGGGAAAGCAAATTGCACAAGGTGCTTAAAGAATTTTTTATTTTTTTCATTTAAAAGGAGCTCTTTTTTTAAATTGTTCTGTTATTTAAAGTAAAAAATATGATTAATCTTGCCAACTCTTTTAATCTTCCCTGCAATTCTGGTGGTACTTGGGGTAACCCAGCACCTAGAGTTTAGTGTTTCCTATCCCCCACATAAAACCAATGAACCAGTGTAACCCTTGTATTTAAAAAACAGAAAGAAGAGGAAGCATCCTATATAGGTGTTTGTTTTTTAAAATAGTGTGATGTCTGAGCAGCTATGGTGTATATTTTTATGGGGCCTAAACCATAATGGGATTAACAGTAGGGCATCAGAAACTAAAAGTTTTAAAGTAAAAAGTTTTATGACTCTGTGATTGCAGTGTCAACAATACAGCCTTCATCTTGTCTTCCTGATTATGACTAAACTCCTTTGAAATTCCATCTTTAGAATTGCTTGGGACAGAGATAACAGAAGACCTCAGATAGATTTTTGTTGCATATATGGAGTAGTGAGGAATTACTGATCCATTTTGGGAAATGTGGCCATATTGTACTCTGAGCCTTATTAACTACCAGAGAAAGCTGGATGAATTGGCTTCCCAGAGCATCCTGGTCTCTCGGCTCTTCCCACCATTGTCATTGCTGAGCTACATGAGCACCTGAAAACCAAGAGTAGCTATAGCTGTGCAGTACTGCATGAAGGAATTAGGATTAGCTCCATTTTGTGGATGAGTGGAGAGTACTTCAGTTCCTAAAGGATTTACCTGGGGTCATGCAAGCTGTCTGTGGACAGGTCTGATTCTCACTTAAAGGTCTTGCCTGCTGCATAACCCTTTCCTCCTTGTGGAAATGTCATCTCCAGTTTGCTACTTTGCCCTTCCTGAAAGTGCCTGCAAGCTCTGCCAGCTCCTGACTAGCACTGCACTAGGATATTCAAAAAGTTCATCCTTCTGGTTTGTAGTTTGGCTCTCATGCTGAGGAAACCCACCACAGGCTCCCTCTAGGTGAATTGTGTTTGGAGAAAATGACCTTTTTATTGTTTTTTAGCTATGATTTTTTAACAGTAGTGTTTTTTGAAACCAACAAGGAGTCATCCCAGGATGGGATGCAACACAGAAAATAAAATATCTGATTGGTGAAGCAATAGTGAATCTTGCCTAAGTTCATGAGGCCCTGAGAGTGACATAAGCACTACAAAAGAGCAAGGAAGGAGGGTGTGATTGTGATTATAGTGGTGCTGCTGCAGGTATTTCTGTAAGGTCATGTGGTTATTTTCTCAATACTGCTCTGATAGCAGAGCAAATGGAAACCAGTTTCCACCAAACTAGAGGAGTAGGTGTTCCAGCTTCTCTGTCTTTTTGTCTTTTTAAATAAATTTTCTTTCCAAAACAAGCCATGAACCTTTCAGTGTCTGGTTTGTTCCAAGTGGGGTCCTAACCCTTCTCCTGCTGGGAAAATACAGGGTCAGCAAGCATAAGGCAGCTAATCCTCCTACAAATGTTAGTTTACTCAACTACAGCTGTTCTTGGTTTGGGGAATCAAATTTGTATCCATTTGTGGCATTGAAGACCCAGACAGGGGTCATAATGGTCTTCTCCAGCTGATCAAAAGTTCACTAGGTAGAGCATCCTATGCTTAATATAATTATTTTTGAGCCCTGTTGAAAGCACTAGAAGTTTTGTAGTTGAGCTGAAGCAAATGGAGCAATTTGCATGTCTTACAGATACATTTTGTCTTGCTTCCAGCCCAGGGAAGTTGTTTCCACGCAGCCAGCTCCATGCTTTTTTCTTGTTTGAGCCATCTTACATTTCCTGGCCTTCACACACCCCTACAGGAGAGAAAGAAAATATGAGGAAGGTGCCCGGTTAAAGGGGAAAGGGCAAGGCAGGGGGTTTGTGTTGTTCTTTCCCCCTGAAGTTTATATTGTTTTCATTTTCTAGGCAATCAACTTGGCTGCTCTTTGGAAGAACTGTATTGAGAAAGAGTTTGTATTAGCACATCACACCAGCTAAGCAGGCAAGGTGTGTTTTCACATTCTCTGGTGCTTCCTTTCAAAAACGCTTTTTTCCTGGTACCTCTGTATGTGTGAGTTCAGGACATGGCTCACCTACTGTCAGTGTGCTGGGAGTTATGCTCTGTTCAGACTCCCCTCTTGAGTAACTTGAGTTAAAACCATTTGTCACTTACTGTTAGCCAACTCCTAGCCTCTTGAAATACAGTATTGTTGGTTTTTCTGTGCAGAAATCCTTATCCAGTAAGAAAAGTACTGCTAGGATCTTTTAAGTTCTCCTTCCTACTGCTTTTTTTCAAAACATACATCAAAGAATGACCTTGGCTGGTAATTTATTTTCCCTGGGAAGTTTGAGGTTAAATTTAAAATAATTTTACAAGGTGAAATTACATGCACTGCTTCCCTTGTTCCAGATGTATGCCCTCTATACCTGAAAGGTACAGTAGATATTTGATGACTCCTTAAATATTTCTGACAGTGTGAAGAGATATTAGATGAAGAGCACATGCTTTCCTTCTGGCATAAAAGGTTTTGTGTAAACAAGTATGTCAAATGGTCACATTCTTAGAATATACTTTCATTAGGAATTTTCTTCCATGAGGTAAGCTTCAGAAAATAGATGTATGTGATGTAAAAGTTCTTAGTGGCTATAACTTGCCTGTGTAATTTTAAAAATTATGTTAATGACAAAAATAACTTCTAGTACCAGATCAGAATTTTTCTTGATATTGACAAATTTCCCACTCATTATTTTAAAAACAGGAAATACCTTTTCCCAAATAACAAGTTAATAGCATTCTTTACTCTTTGAATGATGTACAAATGTCTGTCTTATGAAGCAAATGCTTGCTTCTTTCAGCTGGTTGATGAAAGTACAAGTTTAAAACCTGTCTGTATTTGGAAGGCATCAAAGTCCAAGATCTCTTTCAGTAGCATTGCAAAGAAGCAGAGGCTTTGAGGTACTGTGTGTGCTTCTACTGCTATGACACCCTGCTATGACCAGGGGGAGCTTTTCTGCTGTAGGCAGCATACCAGTCCCTGGCTACTCTCCAGCTGCCTGCTGGGGAGCTGTCTGCTGCCTTGGGTTCTGCCAGGCTCAAGTGTTGGCATGGGTCTTCAAGGATCCCTGCAGATCCTTGCTAATTTGTCTGTTTTCTGGTGTGCACCATCTTTGATTTCTTCTGGAGAGGCTGGAAGGACCTGATGACAGTAGATCTGAGCTGGAGAACTTTCCCATTGCCTGGCAGTTTTAGAGGCCATTAAGGATTATGGAGTGAGAGCATCCCTGCATCTCAGTGTCTGACTGCAGAAGCCTTGCAGGAGTCCAAATACCTCTTCATTTCAAAGGCATTGTGCTTAGCCAGGAAACCTCTGAACAGAATAATCAAGAATAGGTGGAGAGTTTGGAAAATCTTGGCTATCTTTGCCGGTGACCTAATTCTAGCAGTAAAGCTGAAAATCCGTAGATTGCAGCAAAGCAGGTTAGTGCCTCCTCTGCAAGGAGGCAGGTTTCTGATGAATGGCACAGCTGCTTTGCAGGCATGTTGGCAGCATGCAGGAGGACTCTGCGCTGACTTGGCGGCTGTGAGCACACTGTGTATCCCTAGAAGGATAATTACAATGGTATTAGTGAGAACCAGGGCACAGGACACCGCTGGCTATTTAAAGAGCAGGTCTATTTTTAACCACCTTTTAACAAAGATAGAGTTTTTATTAGACTGGGCTTTATAATTAACCAGCCTGGGTTTTATGTTGGTGTTTACAGCTTTCTTTGCATGTTCCCTGATAGTCAAATGCAGGATTATAAGATTATATCTTCTAGCCAGGGTAGGAAATTGCAATACCTGCATGCTTGGCAGCACATGGAAAAGTTGGTGGCAAGTGATCTTTACCTACATGCGGCCATACCAGTGGCACCTGGGCTGTGTTTTTGAGTCAGAAGGAGAACGTGGTGCCGAGCATTTGTGGCCTGTGGTGGCTGTTGGGTTTAGCATGTTGTTGTGAGCACAGCTCAGCCTAAAAGGGGTTTAGCTGGTAACACTGTCTTTTGTGCTACACTAAAATATAATTCATTATATTCACCAGGGATTAAAATACTTTCTGACTGATGTCCAAGATCGATAATAGGAGATCCTCAATATATAAATTTAGGGGGAAATCTGCTCCAGAGCATCTGTTGCTATTTGACATCTCTTAATAACTGTCCAAATTTCTTGCAATTTCTTGTCATTTCTCCTCTAATGACATAGAGGAGCTGGGAGTTGGGAAGAGAAAGTGGCGGATGGGCACTGAGGTCAGTCTTACATCTGTATGAAGATGAAGGGGTGAGAGAAATGCCAGGCATTGATTGATTCCATTCCTCTGCTGGGCAGATGGCCACGTATGCTGCTCTCATCACCTTCTCATTGTGAAATCCAGGTTACTGCATTTGATCTTTTTCTACTGAGTTGAAGCAGCCCTGTCTCATCGGTGCCTCTGAAGATCAAAGGGGTTAGGAAGGGATGAGCAGTTGTGTTACTGAGCAACTGTGAGTTCATTCTGGAGGTGGCACCTTCCAAAATGGCATAATTTTTATTACTGTGAGCATCACTATTCAAAAGTTTTTGACATTGCCTTTTCTAGTTTTGGAAGTCATGCAATTACAGGTAGTCTCTCTTTTTTGTTTTATTCATTTAAATGAAGCTTCTGCCCTATAGTTCAAAGCAGAAAACCTCAAGATGTGCAACAAATAGGACCCAAAGGCCCAGACGTTATGCTGTGAATAAAATTAGTCCTAGATATATCACTTCAGCTTCAGAATCATAGTTTTGCTTTTAGTATAATTATTTGGGATCTGATTGAGTTAGGAATTTTGAGTGCAGATACAGAAACCTGTTTCAACGTGCATTTGACAACTATATAGGTGTTCCAAGGAGTTTCCAATCCAGGAGACAGTTGGAGAGGAGGACAGAAACAAAGCCTGGACAGGCTGAAGGATGGCAGCTAGTGATAGCACAACAGAGCAAATAGTACTGTCAGAGAAGAGAGTGAAAAGGAAGGTAAATAGAGGCTCAGTGTGAGATGAGAACAATCCTACTCCCTGAAGTGCTGAGATGTGGGTGGGGCTCCCAAGTTTTCAGAAGTGTCCTGCTCACAGCTGTCTGCAGTGCTGTGGCTTTGAATGCTGGAAGTGGATGCTCTCTCACGTGTCCACGTAACTCAAAGTGTATATAGGCCAACCCCTGCACTCACTGAACATCTGTGATTTGCATTTAACATCTGCATAGTGTGAACAGACTGATCAGCCACTGGGAGATACAGCCAAGACTGTCAGTTACCACTCCATGCTGCAGCCCAGGAGACACCTGCAGGAAATCCAAATCTTTCAGCCAGATCCCCCATATTTCACCAAAGGATCGGAGGCTGCCTGATTTCCCCTCTCTCCATCCCTTTTTGAAAACCTTGATTTGCCTTCGAAATCATAACATAATCAGGAGAGCCCTCTCAACAATATTCAGGGAAGGATCCCAGGAAATGCAGAGATTTTGACAGCTGTGTGATGCAGAGGGAGATGGAGAGAGCATGTCTTTATCCAGGCTGCAGTAGTAGGCTAGAAGGATCCATGTTGGAATAGACCAGTGGTGGCAAGACATCACTTGGCACAAGGTTTGTTGGTCTTGCAGCTTCTGTTTGCCAAGAACCTGAAACTCTTCCAAAGCTGACATCAGTGATGAGTGTTCCCATCTAGAAGAGTTGGGGGTAGAAGTAATTTCTGTATAAGCTGGCCATACACTCACGCTGCAGTGCAAGGCCACACAGGGCTCAGGGACAGTCAGAGTTTGTAGCATAGATGCTTCCAAAGTGTACAGTGGAGAGTGTGGGCAGTACACCTTCAGGTAAAACCCTTGCTTTATGCTTACCTTAAAGCTTGCAGCTTCTGTTGCAGATGGGGAGAAGGATGTATGTGCCCCGAAATCGACCATTTTTGCCTCAGTATTTCAGTTGCTTGGTAAGATGCTCCCTTTCCCAGGGTACCTGGTTTTGGTTTTGTCTCTGAGGTGGCCTTTGGACAAAACGCTGCAGTTGTGGAGTACATCAGTACATTGCTGTTTGTATTTTGTTTCCACTTATGGCCTTGAATCACGACTCTGCTTTCTTATGCACTGTGCCACCCCTTATCTGCCTGATACATGGCTTGTCACCAGGCAGAGGTACATTGATTTGTGTGACTTTGAAAAACTGCATTGCCTTGGGGTTGGGGTTTTTTATTTCTATTATTGCTCTTACCATTGTTAGGTCATAGATCTCATCATTTGTAGTTTGTTTTTCCTTTGCCCTTGATTTGAGAATACAGTTGGGTTCATGTTCATCTCTAACTTCTGCAGGCAGACCTGTCATGGTTAAGATAAGGTTGAAAATGTTGCTTGTAGAATTTTTTTGTTCCTTGAAATTCCTAATTTATACTATGTTGTCAGGTCTTTTTATTGTCAGTCTTAAGTTTTCATTTCTTTGTTTATTTTAAATGGTAGATCTTTACATGTAAAAATTTAAAAATATGAAGGATTTTTTTTCAGTTAATTTTCATGGCAGTTTTTATTAGCTTTTGGAATAAAAATACTCCTACGTGTCAGGGAGCCATCGGTAGAAATTGACTGGAAACAGGGTCAGATGAGCAAGTATCCTCTTCCAACTGGGAGCAAACGCACAAAAAGGATCATGAGGAGAGACCTGATTTAAAAATCCAAAAGCAAAGCTTGTTGTGAATGATTTCACAGCTCAGGTGGAGAATATTAACTTTTAGCTGTGCATCTGTGAGTCAGATTTCCTTCTGAGACGTGTATCTGTGGTGCCCTGTGGAATCAGGGGGAGCGGGTGTGAGTGTGTGTATTGCAGGCTGGCCGGGCGCCACCGCAGCGTTACTGCGTGGCCAGAGGGCTCGCAGCAGTTGCATAACTGCGCTGCAGCACGGACCGCGGGGCTCAGCCTGCTCCTGCCTCCTCCAGCCCGCAGCCAGGTGCTTGGAAAAACCTCTTTGCTCGCTGGAGACAAGTGCTTGGTAAAGCAGGGAGCAGATACCTCGCTGAGAGGGCTGGGCTGGGGGTCAGGGACAAGAGTAAGGAAAAAACATCAAGTTGTTCGATGGCTGTTGGAGATAAGCATCCTCTGACCTGTGAATTGCTTTTAGAAGGAAAGCGTACTTTCCCTGCCCTGTGGTTTTTGCATGTGTTGTTCATTACTTCTATCTCAAAATCATTCTCGTACAGTGAATTATTGATGTGGGGTCACATGTGGTGTTTCTTCAGGAATTGCTTTCTTTAACCAGTGATCCCTCCTGAATTTCTTAGACAATCTGTTAGGCTCTGAAATCCAAACAAAGTTGATGGTTTCTAATTTCAGGGTTAAATTAGATTCGACTTTGAAAAGGCTTTGAGGGAAGGGGAGACATATGATAATGTCCTTCTCCATGTTAGGGTCCTCCTTCTTCTGGTTCTTTTGGTGCTTCTTTGGGTTTGGTTCTATTTTTTTAACATCTCAAAAAGATCAAGTGTCTGATTTAGCCTCAGTGGAACTTGAGCATATTCCTAATGTTGAGCACATGCTTAAATCCACTGTTGAATTCAAGCCCTATAGACCTGGAGGCATAAGTACAAAAATATCTGGGAAATTCTTTTCTTTTCCCTCTGATGCTCCCTTCTTTCAACATACAAAATTAAGAATTCAGCATTTTGAACTGCTGGAGGCGAGTTGGTCATTTCCTGCTGGGAGGGAGGCTTGATCTTTTAAAGATGGGAAGAGAGTTTGTGTGTGTGTGTGTGTGTGTGTGTGTGTGTGTGTGTGTGTGTGTGTGTGTGTTTTGCAGATGCTCAGGCCTTGATTCAGCAAAGTCTCTCAGCAGTGTCTGACAGGGGGATACTGCTGAGTCTGGTAAACCTGCTGCTCCAGAGCTAAGTGTGCGCACAGTTCCCTGACTCCTCAGCAGAGAAAGTTTCTTTTCCCAGTTTCCATCACTTCTGCTTATGGTGGAAGTTGGCAAGAACACTGCACAAATCCCAAACCACTTCTGGCAAAGAAGCTGCTGTCTCTCTGGCAATGTTAACATTTAGGGATGGCTTGTTTCTGCAGCATTGACCAGAGGAGGATGGAGCAGGCAGTGGGAGGCACCTCTTGTCAGACGCTGCACAGGGGCTTGGCTGAGCACACAGGGCCCAGGAAGGGAAACTGCCAGTGGCCTTACAGCCCTGGGCTGGCCCTTGCAGGGACCCATCGGGCATTGTTAGAGGGTTAAGTTTCCAGCCCCTGTGTAGCCACTTTGTGACCAGAGCTTGGAGCTGCCAGCACAGGTCCCTCAGCTCTCTGGGGACTTCCCAGGCAGGGAGGAAGCTGGTGGCTTTGTGCCTAGCTTGCTATGGTGTAGAGTGTTGTGCTAGGTTCATTCCTACCCAAACTCCTGAAAAATGTATTTAGAGGTGTGGGGGAAGGAAACAGAGACCTTTTTTTGCACTCGCACCTTTTTCTGCAGTGCAGTTTTGATTCAGGCAAAAGAGAGCCCAGTTCCTGCAGTGGGATTTGCATGTGTGTTGTACACTGAGACAGCTGAAGCTGTGAGCAAAAAGCACGCACAAATAAAGGCTTCCTCCCTGTGCTTTATATAATCAGAGTGGGTGATGTCATTGGAAGCTGGGGAGGAGAGGAGAGCAGGCTGTGAAATTACAGCCCTCTGCAGCCAGAGCCAGAGCCAAGTGCAAGGGCGGGGGGGCTGCACAGAGCAAGAGCCAGGCTCTCCTCTGATACAGGCTCAGGACAGAGGACCTTGGAGGGGAGCTGGAGGGTAGAAGTAGATAATCCAGATACAGTCAGATAATCCAAATTGCACAGTCACAAAGGGAAAGCAGGGAGAACAGCAGGTGCCCAGTGAGCAGCACTGGGGCTGCCATTTCAAGGGCCAGTATTCCCTTCCTCCACGTGCAGCCTTCTACAGCTTATGGATCTGCTGGAAGGGCTGTGGGACTGCAGGGCTTTTTCATCCTCCTTCTGCTTCAGTCTCCTGGCCCATTGCAGCTCCTGGCAGAGAAGAGAGGGCATCCTTGCCCTGCTTGCCCTCCACATCCCAGAGAAACTTGCTTCTAGTCTCTTCTTGGCCCCAGAGGAGGAAGCACAAGCAACAGAGGGGCTCTGTCCTAGCCAGAGTGGCCAGGTGACACAAGATAAAGGGTGATCCTCAGCTCTTAGCTTCTGTTTGGCTCTGGGTTTCTGAAACCTCTCAGGTGTTTTCCTCCTTTTTTGGTCATCCCAATGTGCCCCCCAGTATGGGAATCTCAAACAGGAGTTTTCCCTCTCATCAAGCTGAGCAGGAAGAGGGAACCAGGCTCATCCCTTGGGAAAGTGGAGAGCCCCCTTCTTTCAAATCCTTCACAGGTTTCTCTTTCAACACATCAAGCATCTACAATGTGCTCAGGATGTTGCTGTGAGAGCCTGATTTTTTCCCACTTTAGCAGAAGGAAGGGCTCCAGCTTTTCCTGTCTCCCCTGCAGCTAGCATTCAAAAGTTTCAGCCTCTGCTGAATCTGGAATTCTCCTTCTGTCATCCTCTGTCTTCCTCAGGATCAAGAGAGCGAGAGGCAGCAGTCCTTTGCACCAAGCCTGCCTTGTTTTTCTGTTATATAACAATATGGGCTTTTAGACTTGTTTTTCTAGATACTGGCAGATGCGTCAAATATTGGCATAATCCAGTGGTTTACATGGAAAGCCGTCTGGCTCTGTCTGGAGGCTGCACAATGCTGGTATTTTCATTGAAAACAAGAGCCTGCAGCATTGTCAAAGCCACGTTGCAACAGAGTCCAGGTAAACAAGGGGAAAAGACACTGGCATCATGGCATGACCTGTGGAATTACAGCTGCCCTGGGGCAGCTCCAGGACTTGATAAGAAAGATTAATGGCTTTACAATTGCTTGCTCTCTGAAATGGTCTTTTAGCTAAGTCTTCTGTGATGGCTCTCAAAGAATTACAAAATCATTTAGGTTGGAAAAGACTTTCAAGACCATCAAGTTCAACCTTTGACCGATCACCATTTTGTCAGCTAGACCATAGCCCTCTGTGCAACATCTAGTTCAGTGAGCAGTGACTCCATCTCCTCCTGGGGCTCTAGAGTTTTATTTCTGATGCACCCATCAGTCTGTCAGACCTGCAGTGTGTGCTGTGTGGTTTAAGAACCCATCATGGTCCACTGGGGCTGTTGGAAGTTATGAGAGGTCAGGAACTGTGATTGGGTTAGATTTTAAAAATAAAAAGGTAAGGAAGCAGCAGAGGGGTAACAGCTGGGGAAGTTGTTTAGTTGGCTCTCTCTAAAGGAAAGCAACGTGGTCACATGGCAGGACAGTTTGCAGGCTTGGTTGCTCCATCCCATCCCAGTGTGGCTCAGCTTGGAGTGTGAAACAGGAGGAAAATCCAGAGGCAGCACAGAAGAAATGGCTTTGGTCAAACCTCTTTGAAACCTGCCTTAGCTCAGTCAACACCACCTGCCCCTGCAGTGTGCTTGCAGCCCGAGCCATGCTATGTGCCCTTGTGAGCTTATCAGCTCATACCACACTCATGTCCCAGGCAGGTGGCCCTTCCTGATGCCTGCTGTGCTGGCACAGGCCATCACCCCTGCTGCAGGCCACAGCCTTTGGCCAACAGCCAGCAGAGCCACGGGGAGGAGTGGCTTCTCTGAAAATGGTCTGCATGAGCCTGGGATAAGCAGTAACCTTCTTCACTCAACTGTAGTCCTGAGGCACAACGGGAAGGTTTTCAACTGTGCAGGGTTTTATTACATGGCTGAACCTTTGCCTGTTGCTTTCAGGTGCTTAACAGGTTTGATGTTGTTCAGTCTGCACATAACCCAGCTTTTGACGTGGCACATCAGTGCCACCCTTTTGATTGCTGTCTCAGCAATCCAGCCAGTGCTTGCTCCCATCTGAAGCTGATCACTGGTTCCAGGAATTGCAGTTCCTGGTGCAGCACCTTCCCATTTCCTGGTAAAACACAGTGCTGAGAATCAGCCCAAAGCTCAGGCCGTAGATGTGTTGTCCATTTCTCTCTGCATTTGGGAGTGGACTGTGATGTCTTTGCCACTGGTTAGATGTTGATTCCCCAAACTTTTTTTTCCTGTTACACAAATAATTCGATTTTCACCATGGGCTGGGAGCTGCCTCCAGGTCTGTGGTGCCTGCCTGTAGCAGATGCTGATGTCTGCTGTTAGGTGGAACCCCCAGATCTGAGGTCTGCTCAATCTGTGTTTTGAATTTGAGCTGATCTGTAGGTGAAGTGTGTGGCTGGAGCTGATACTTGTGCTGTGAGGAAACACATGTGCTCCGTGCTGCAGCTTGATGGCTGTGCTCTTACAGCTCTGACTCAGTGACTTGCCTGTGTGGCCATTCAGGAAGTCTGTGCCGTATCCAAAAATTGGTTTCAAATCCCAGAAGGTCTTTGACCACAAGATCCTGCTCCTCTTCATTTCTGTGCAAGAGGTCAGTGTCCAGTCTCCCGAGGGATGACACAAACTGTAGTGCCAGTGTGAACCAGCAATACCTTTTCATTGCTTACCCTTTTGGTCATCATGGGACACAGTGCAAACACCTGTAGTGGGTGCACTCCTGACCAAGCTCTGTGTTGAAAACTGGCTTCCAGGTAGAAAAAACTCCCCCCATGTCAACCATATAGGTTTAATGACAGTGGGGTTTGCCCTAGAGCAACTTGAGAAGTAAGAGATGAGATTGATGTGATTACTGTTCTTTCAGTTTGATTTTTGGATTATGATTTCCCTTTCCCCACGCCTGTATTTGTTAATGTTTAATGGAAAACATGCTTTCTTCAAGGTTCTTGCTGGTAATATGCAGCCCTGTGACTGTTATTGAAACAGAATGATGAACCCTTCGTAAAGAGATTTATGGTAGAAACTGTGAGGAGCTCACAGCTACAGCACGGCCAGTGAACACTCCCCTGTGCTGACAGTTCATCAGCAAAACCCCTGACCCTTCCACCCTTAATCATCCTTGCTTGTCACTGACATAATTGCCTGATTACAGACTCCTCTCCCCCACCCCTTTCAAACTGGGTGCAATAGTGCATTTGAAAAACAAATGGAAATGAACTGTCCATGCTTTTTTTTTTTCTTTCTTTTTTCTTTTTTTTCTTCCCCTGCATTGAGATGGATCAGGCTAAGATTCAGTTTCTTTGTGCATGAGCAGGGGCTGGGATAGGCTTTCAGGAGTCTTTTGCACTGGTGTTTCTTGCATGTGAATGGTAAAGCTGATGTCATTGTGTTATTGATTGGGATGACAACTTTGGACATAAATCATTAATGTCTGGGAAAGAGAGAGGGAGGGGGAAAAGGCAACTCACACTCGATAGTTTTCCATAAATCTGCTGTTCATCCCTGCATATGTGATCTAGAGGAGGAGACAGTGGGAACAGTTTTCCTCTGCAGGCTGAGGACAATGTGTGTTGCCACTGCTGCCTGAACCATGTACCCCAGGACGTGTTGCCATGTTCTGCAGAAAATGGATCATATCACCAGCAGTGCTGTTGTGCTGGAGCCTGTCTTTGTAGATGTGAGCCAAGGTCAGAAGTCTGCCCAGGGGAAGGTCTTGGGTTCTCTCATTCCCACAGACCTTGCGCCCCTAGCAGCATTTCAGACCTGGGCCCAGGAAGGAGTAAGAGTGCAGTTCTTGGGAACTACTATGCCTCTCGCTCCTTGAATTGCCACCAGGGATTGTTTCAGTGTTTTGAATTGACTATTTTTTTTCATTGATGATCTTAATTTCATGCAAAAAGAAGGTGTTCAGGTCAGTTCATAGCAAATGTCCCTGAGCTAGCAATAAACAAGCATGCAGGGGGTACCAGTCACTCAAAACTACTTTCACAAAAGTTCTTCTTAGCAAAACAGACTGCAAATAGGTCAGAGGAATCCATGAGATACTTGTACCATTTTCCTATGTGCCTTTGTCCCTGCGCAAAGTTCATCCAGATGGGTCAGATTATCAGTTCAGACAGCAAGAAAATAAACAGTGTCTGTCAGAGGTTAGCAATAATGAAAGTATTGGTGAGCAGCTGATGTTTGAAGTGTAAATAGTTCAGTGGCAGTCTGTGCTGGTACCTGAGGGGAATTTTGTGATGTGTAGAAACAAGGAAGCCTGAAAACCACCTTGTAGGGTGGCAGAAGTGAAAGAAATGACATTCCCTTTCAGAAAGTATGGCTCTGATCCTCCTGTTCTCCCCTTGCAGCCGAGCTCACCTCCGCCTGTGTCTAGAACGCTTAAAAGTTCTGATACCGCTCGGACCAGACTGCACCCGGCACACCACGCTTGGGCTGCTCAACAAAGCCAAAGCACATATCAAGGTAAGAGCTGCCTTTCCCTGCTGCTTTCAGCGTGGGCTCTTGGGAAGTGCAATGCAATTGCTCATCCTTGCTGCCTAGAGCTAACTCTGTTGAAGGAAACTGAGTTTTGACACTGTTAATAAATAAATAAATAAATAAACAAATAAATACATAAATAAATAAAAAGAGCAAGCAAGCCTTGCCCCCTTGGTTAGCCATTAATCATTGCCACAAGCCCTATTGTTGGAAGAGTCCATAATGAACTCCTTAACTGCAAAAATGATGGATCTGAAGAGCAAAGATCTTGTTCCATATTGTGATTTTTGTTGACAGCTGCATCTCTTTAAAGAAAAACATACCTACTGTTGAGTGACTGCATTTTGATGGAAATGCAGCTTTTTTTCTGGTGTGCTAGTGAGTTTCCACTGCTGAAGCATTAGCACAAACCACAAGACTGTGAGACAGGTTTGGCTTGCTGGAGTTCCATGTGTGAACCTTCCAGCCAGCCCAGTGCTCTTCCAACTCCACTTTTGGCAAAGTGAGACGTGAAAAGAAAATGCAGCATTGTCAGTATCTGGGAGAGGCTGAAATATTTCGTTGCAGGTCAGGATATAGAGAGGGAAAATGGGTGATGAGGGAGGAAAAGTGCTGCCAAAGGTACAGAGTTAACCTGAAATGACTCCTCCTTATGCAATGTGCTTGTCGTAGGAAACAAAGAACAGTGCCCTGGTAGATTTCCCTGCTGTGATCAAAGAAATCTGTAGTAGGTTATGTAAATCACTCACTGAATAGAAAACTGTTTCTGAGAAATCCTTCTAAACCATGCAGTAAGGAACACAGAACTCCCGGGCCACGTTTTTATGTTGGAGCAGCTCGTAAGAAACCCTGGAGTGGATTGGTTTGGGGGTTTGAGGCCCCTACGTGGGCAGAGGCGGTAATGCAGGTGTCCAATCCCGGGCAGAATGACCCACAGGCTGCTGCAATTCACAGCGCTTCCCCTGGAGAGGCTCAGTCCTCAGAGACCCTGTGTACTAATGGGTATGATTTATCAGCACCTGAGATGGAAAGATGTGGGGAGAGGGCATTGTGCTTGGAGACTGCAAGGCAGCTTGGTTCAGGGCAATTGTAGCTTGAATCCTTCTGGGACTGGGAAAGTCTAAGCAAGGCAGGTGGGAGGGAGGGAGAAAAGGATAAAAGCAAATACTGAGTTATATTTGATCATGTCAGAAACTTGAAGAGGCTGAGAGGAGAAGCCAACACCAGCTTGAGAACCTGGAACGAGAACAAAGATTCCTAAAGAGAAGACTGGAACAGCTACAGGGTCCTCAGGAGATAGAGCGAATACGAATGGACAGCATTGGATCTACCATTTCCTCGGATCACTCGGACTCGGAGCGAGGTGGGTGTTGCTGAGCCAGCATGGAACTGCCAGGACTCTGAAGTGAGAGAATGAGATTCATCCATTTCTCATCTCTCAGCCTCCCCTTCTTGTGGCCTTTGGTGTTTAGGTTGCTGATTCTGCTCACACACAGGCACATACACACATATACATAGGGAGAGTTTAGTATTTTGCATGAGTTCTAAGGCTGGAAGAATTGTTGTTGCTGTCAACTTGATATGATTTCCGTGGTATTGAAAGAGATGGTAAAGTTTAGATGCTTATTGTGATTTTTGGTCTGCTGAATCTCTTGGCAACACAAAGAGGAAAATGTAAGACAATATTAATGAGACTGGAACCAATGTTTCACACACCTATCCCCCAGCCCCCCCTACCAAACTTTCCATTGAGTTCACCTCTTCAGTCAAAACTGGCTAGATATATTAGAATGGCTAACTGAATTAAGATAACTTCCTTTTTAAAAATATCCCTGCAGTGGACAGAGCATTAGGCACAATAGATGGTTTGATATTTACTGACAGACCAGAAGATGATGGATACTTTGAGTATGAGTCTGTAGTTTAAAACAAAAATCATTTGGAAAATTACTGAACAATATGGGAACCAAGATACCTGGTTAATTAGATCTTTACTTTTTAAGTCTTTCTTAAAAACAAGATGTCTGTTCCAAAATCCACTGAACATGTGTGAGAGTAACCCAGATTGCAATGGTAATTCATTAAAATTGTGTGTGGTCCTGGCTTTGGCAATATAATGTCAAGCAATTAGCATGTTTAGGGTTAACTTAATGCTTCATTTTCTCTCTTGCACTCAATTTTATCTGTTTCTTCTTTTTTTTCTAACACTGGGGTATTAGAGATCCAAAGAAAGAGGTAGTGGGACAAGCTCAGTGTGTGTGGTGGCTCAGCTATGCTGACATTGTGGCTGGCATGTGCAGGAGTGAAGCCCCTTTGCCAAATCCCTACAAAAGCCTCCAGGCTGGTATTAGTCTTTTTATAAATAATGACCACAGCCCACCTCATTCCAGGGGAAACCTGCCAGATGACCACTTCATTGCCTGTGTTGGGGGAGTCCCAGGAGTTCAGTGGCATGAAGGGGGCAGTTGGCTGTGTGGTGCTAACCTGTGTGCATTTCTTTCCTTTCCCTTTCTAGAAGAGATTGAAGTGGACGTTGAAAGCACAGAGTTCTCCCATGGAGAAGTGGACA
Source organism: Vidua macroura (assembly GCF_024509145.1). Taxonomy (NCBI): domain Eukaryota; kingdom Metazoa; phylum Chordata; class Aves; order Passeriformes; family Viduidae; genus Vidua; species Vidua macroura. Next base: position 10,232,071 of record NC_071578.1, on the reverse strand, counting down.
ATATCAGCACAACCAGCATCAGTGACATTGATGATCACAGCAGCTTGCAGAGTATTGGGAGTGATGAGGGTTACTCCAGCGCCAGTGTCAAGCTCTCGTTTGCTTCCTAGAACCAAGTGAGACAACAGTGCAGGGTGAATGATTTCACTGGGATGATCAAACTGGGTCCTAGATGCCAGTATCCTCTTTCAGAATTGACATATTGACAGCTAGGCCTGGAGAGACCTGTATATAAAGCTTTTTGGGTAAAGGAAGCCTCCCCAGAAACCCATATTTGTCCATTTGGTCATGTTACCAATCCCAATTTCTGCTGGCAAAAAGTTAGGCCAAATACTAGTCCCTTTGCAGTCAATTAAATCCGTTTGTTTCTGTGGGACCTGGATCTAGACCTTAGTGATGAAACACTTTGTTTTGAATTTATTTGAAATTGTTTGAAAGAGGATACTAGAGACTCATCCCTCTCTTTCTGTCATGAGATCTGAGAAATGTCAAAATTTCTTACACTGCATTCAGATTGAACAACCTAATTTAGGCCCTTCTGAAGAGCTTTTGTGGTCCTGAAAGGACTGTATCCTACAGCTTACCACAATCTAATGCTGTCACAAATTACTAGGAAATCTCAGAAGGCTTACGTAGCCTAGGAATAACAGTGACAATAATGATTAAGGTCTCATTCTGTGCCCAGAGGGAGAGGGGCAGCGATGTTCAGGGGAGAACACCATTCAACTCAGCTTTCTGTTGGACATCATTTAAGCAGTGAGTACCTCTGAAGCGTGGCTAAAGTGAGAGGTACACACCTGTAATCTACCAGCACAGGGCGGGCTGTCAGGCCTGGGGCTGTGCCAGCGCCAGCAGATCCCCGGTAGATGTGTGCCCCTCGCAGGCACATGGCCAGCTGAGGGCAGAACGAAACCAGCACTCGAGAGGTGACACACCAGACAGTCATGCCCAGATACTGAGCCACTATGACCTTTTTATTTGAAGTGATTTTTTGATAAACATTTGTAAATGTGTTGGGAGGGAAAACACCCCAAGTCTGATGCATCTTTTTAGAGCTTGTCCATATGAAACCTTAGATGTCTTTTATATGAATTTATGCCATGAAAAGATCTCTGTTTTGATGAAGCACTTGACCCAATGAAATGCAAAGATCCTTTTTTTTGCCATGCACACAATGGATGAAGGCTGTGCTAAGCTGGAAGAGGCCAGGTTTGGTGGGGGTTTCTTCAGTTTTCTTTTTAGAATCATTCCCTTTGCTGACTTTTGAAGTTCCAGTCCAGTAGTTAACCTAGTTAAGCTCAGCACGTCTCTCATGTTAATGTAACGTTTTGACTGCACGTCCTGTTCCCAAGGGCCTTGCCATCTTATCTGTGCAGGTGCTGTTAAGAGCTGTTATAGCAAATGTTTTCTAATTTTCTCCAAGACAAGCATTCTAACCTGCACTTTGAGGGCTTTGCTTTTTTATTTTTGTCTTTTTAATGGCCAGGATTATTTTGTTTTCCAAGTTTTAAAAACCTTAATAGAGTCTTCACCTATGGCATTGTTTGAAACTTTGTATATCCTTAAGTAATTTAATTACCCGTCATTACTAAGAAAAAAAGATGAAAAAATGCTTTATAAAATTCATAACTTATTGCTGATTTGAATGGGTTGTTAATTTCAGTCCTTTAGATTTTATTTTATTGTTTTAGATAGGGTTGGGTAAAAAGAGGTAAAATAAAGTAAAAAAATAAAGACAACCATATTTAGCAGTGCAGTGGAATTGTGTTTAAATGTTAGCATATGGTCCCCATTAAAGTAGCACTTTAACGCCATTAAACATTTCTGTATCTGAAATGAGTTGTGTTCTTCCATCTTGGTCATTCCTGTTACTTCAGCCAACTGCTGTTCTTGTGCCCTTTGGTCCTGCAGTGACATCCTGAACGAGTCTCATGTAGACTTTAGCACTGTGATAACTTGCCTGTGTTTAAATACTCTGATGTCTCCCCCACTCTCCAAAATGTGTCATTCTCTGTAAGATGCACAACACACATGCTTGAGTAGAGATATAATCTTTCCATGGCTGTAATGAATGATTTCTCTCCAGTCTGGGTTTTTTTAAAATTAATTTGCTTACTAGGTTTGCATCTGGTTGCAGTTGTTAAACATGTTTTCACTTGTGTGCATGTAATCCAGTGTCTCAGTCCATCTGTTCTTCTTTCTGGGAGGTTACCTGGCAGGAGCAGGAGTCTGCCACAGAGTGAATTAAGCTCTAGGTTACAAATGGAGCCCAAGGGCTTTGAAAGAAAAAATGCTGCTTGGATTTACGTTTGGGATCTATATGATCTCTGAATTACACAAGACTTGAAACAGTCTGTAGAGCAGTGAAAAGTAGGAAACTTCAGCATGGCATTACTTATTTATTATTCTCCTTGGAAGTGTTGACCACTGGCAGAGCTGGTGCTGAGCAGTTGGATACCAGTTGGATTTATTTATTTATGAGCCGTTTTCTGTAGCTGTCCCAGCACCTCCTTTTTCCTCTTATTCCTGTTTGTGTTAAATGCCCACTTGAGGAAGCAATACAACAGCTGAGAAGCACTGAAGCTCAAGGGATGGAGAACGGCTGTGCTCTCCTAGTTGGTATAAAACACTGACATGTCTATGGTTGGAATAAATGCATTTGAAATATTTGTTTGTAATGCTCTGGGACAGTTTGGTATTTCCTACCTTTCTAGTGTTGTGGTCTCAAAGGGGTCCTGATATCAAGTGCAAGTAAGTGGGGAAAATGTCACAGGAGATGAATTACCATCACCAGCCACCTGCCTGACTGCTCAGCCAGCAGCAGTGGTCCAGCCAGGGGGAGGTCGAGGAAGAAAACAAAACTAAGAACCTTTCTAATAACTCCAAAGACCTGGGGTTGGTTGCTCTGCTGCTGGTGGGTTCTTTGTAGCAGATCCTAGCAGATTTCAGCTAGAGTTTTGATAATTTCTTATGTGATGGAAACATTTCTCTGGCCTTTCAAAGTTGTCCTGCCCTGCTTTATTTCTCCTTTGGGGACTCTGCCTTTTCTTACCTCACGCAGCTGCCATCCTCCTCAAATCTCCCTTTGCTGTTCTGGTCTCTTGTGTTGCAGTGTTCAAGACGACCAATTTTTAGAGAAGTTGCTATAATTTTACAAGAATATGGTGACTTTTCCTGTAAAAGCAGAATTGGATGCACTTTCCTGAGGCAGCCTTCCCATGCAGTAGGCACACTTGCACACGCACGCAAAGCTGCCTCATAAGCTCATTCTGTCAAGTCCTCCCTCTGTAAATTAGATCCCCAGTGGGTCTCTTTGCTACAGACAAACCCATTAAAAAGACCATCCAGCATTTTCCTTCTTTTGACACAAGTGTATTATGGAATGTCATCTCGTGTCTGCAGACAAGGTGGAGATGACTATCTGGCTGCATTTGTCACGGTTATCCTGTGGCGAGTTGTCACTTGAAGGTCATTTTAATGTCCGTTCCATTAGCAGCATGTCAGTGACGAAGGTGGTCTCACATCTGTCTGTCTCAAGAAATCTTTGGGTCAATAGAAAGGGGGTTAACTAGACAGACTTATCATTTTCTGGGGTTGGTGATTGTGTTTTCCTTTTGTCTGTTTGTTTGCTTGTTTGCTACCATCTGTTTGTGAGCTCCAGCCTCCTGCTTTTCTGCTTTGTTCTCTTGTACTTGCTGTTCCCTGTTTGTTGTGTTGCCCTGTTGGAATGGGTGAAACATTTGGCTTCAGTGAAGTGAGGTCCATTGGGTGCCCTAACTGGAAATAGTTGTTCTCTTTCCCCCCCACCCAGAATCATAAGCTTTTCTTGTGGCATTTTTTCTGACACCAAACATGCATCATTGGAGAGAGAAATCAAGGTCACTTCCTGGAAGAGAATGGTAAAAAACAGGACTTCATTCTGAGGTTAGGGAGGTGATAACATGAAAAGCTCTATAAAAGCAGAATAAAGTCCAATTTTTTTTCCTGGAACTTTCTCCCATGGACACGTTGTTCGGTGAGTGAGAAATTCCGTGACTTGATAGTGACTGAAACTCCTCTGCATCAGCAGTGCAATCTCTGAATTGTCCTGTAGGACCCTCGGGGAAGAGGAGTGTGTCCTTCTGCCCCTCTGTTCCCCAGTCTGCACAAAATACCTAGAAAACACTGATGTGCTGTCACATCTTCTTGAAATGTGCCAACAAATCTGAGTGACATTTGGGAGGATGAATACAGGAGAGTCGTGTCTGCACAGACAAAGTTTTCATTTCACTGAAAGGCAGGTTGTTTAACTGGGAATAATACATCAGCACTGGCCTCTGCTTCTCTGCTCATTTCCTCCTGCAAAGAGGACTGATCCGTGTAGTGGTTGGGCAGAAGCAGGAACTGGGGGTCTGTGGGTACTGGAGTTGTGGCTGTGGTACTAAATACCTTTTATGGAGGGGCTCTGTTTGGGGTGCTGCTAAAACTAGAGCTGTCTCACAACATGCATGTGTTGAGATCCCTTCAAAAATGTCAAGGATCAGGGATTTCTGAGCAGCCTCGGAGAAGAGTGCATGTGTCCTTCAAGGTGTGGGCTTGTATGGAGCTGAGCAGTTGAGTCACATGGTGCTGCTGGCCTGGCTGATGCAGGTCAAAGGTGTGAAATGTAGTTTATTTTGGGAGAGATCTTCAACATTAGCCATGCTGTAAAAGCTGTGGGTAGCAATTTATTTTTATCACACTGGAAAAAATCAGCCCCTTGGTTTGTAGTACCTGAGTGAGGCCTGGAGCAAGTGGTGGGGTGAGCTGGGTAGTTTGGCCTTTAGCAAGTCATCCAACATCTTGGCTTGCAGACTGCTGTGCTGCAGACATGTGAGGAAGCTTTATTTTAATACAGCAAGGATACAGCTTCAGCAAAGATTAATTTTGATCTTGAGGGATGTTGCAGCAAAGCAGAATAAGCCCTGAAGGAATTTAAAGCATTTTATGGTGGTTTTAATATTGTGGTTTCTAGTTAAAATGTACACAGGCCTAGGCCATGACTTGGGCTACCAGTGCTCTTGCTAATGCTCCATTCAGCTAAGGTTAGGAAATTCTTTCCATTTAATCCCCTTTCAAAAATATGTCTCAAAACAATTAATTGTTATGGATCTCCTCCTGGAAGGCTTGATGGGGAAATACAAAAACTCTTTCCTATCCCAGAGTGGTGGATAACACTACAAAATAGTATCCATCACACCAGGAAATACCAGTTTCAGCAGGTCAGTCAGACAGGTAAGGTGTGAAATGCAGCGTTACTCATATTCCTCATGGATAATGTCTCTTTGGGAAGTAACGGCACCTTTTAGTCTAGGTGAGTGTCAGTGTTGAGTCAGGGACAGGAACAAAGACGGGTCTTCAGGAGGTGAAAAGGAAGCCTTTAATAGAAAATAGTGCATCTTTTATAACCTCACTAAGCTGAGACTTGATTGGTCTTTAAAGTAAAAACCTCTCACTCTATTGGTGAACTAATACCATACTCTGGAATATCATATCTATAAACAACCTGTGCAGAAAGAGAGATAATAATTGTTTTAATTCTTTTCTCTAAGTTTTCTCACAGCTTCTCACAGCTTCCCAGGAAAATCCTGGGGGAGAGATGTCTCTCTCTGTTCAGAGGATATGTGATTACCACAGGTGAGAGCAAGACTTTTTCAGTCAGCACCCAGTGTGGGAAGGCTTTGCACTTCTGTACAGACCAAGGAGTCGTTGTGAGGTGAGTTCAGTATAGAAAGGGAATTGCTTTACAGAAGGAAGCAATGCAATTGCTTTTATGTAGCAGAGCCTTCAGCTTAAGACCAGAGCTGGTTTGGGTAGGTAGTACCATCATCCCAATGCAAATGTCCCTCTGTATTTTACCATCTCAGTGAAGGTTTTTAGAGCCCAGAAAAAGATTGGATGAATTGCAACGTAAAGAGCAGCACCAGCTGCCAGGCAGCAGTCCTTCTCTTGGGCCTGGGCCAGGAATGCTTTCCACAACCTCACTCTTCACATAACTTTTGCAAAGAGAGTGGTTGTTTCCCAAGACCCTGCCACAGTTGCTGCTGGTGATCAGAACCTCAAGGGGAAGCACAGAAGTTTGCTGTAGGTTTTGCTTTCTAAACATCTCCATTGTTGAATTGCAGTCCTCTCAGGTAAAGTCCCTTTTTATATTTACAAACGCGTGAGATTGAGCAGCTACATAAATAAGTGACACAGCACTCACTGGCTTTAGGGAAGGCAAAAGAGAAATGGATTGCCATGACCATGAGAATTTGAGTTTGCTACTGTTGAGACTTCTAAATACTTAAACTGACTGGGGCAATCCAAGATCTGAGTCAGGTTTATACTGGTTTAATTTCCACAATGGGTTTCAGTTTGCACAGGACTGAGGCTACACTAGATAAAAGTAAGGCCTTATAGGAAATGGTTGAAGAAGAAACATGCAGCCCATACTGGTCATTTTGCACAATACTCTTATCTGACAGGCACAAATCTCTATTCTCTGACAAGTATCTCTTCCATCTCTATAGCTTGGGGGGTTTGAACTCTTTACTTTTACAGTAACTTTCCCTGTCATTTCAGTGTCTTTAAGTGCTCTCTGCTTATAGCAGGATTTGCTGGCACTGCGGTAGGTAATTTGTGTGCAAAGGCCCAATGCAGAGCATGAGTTCCCAGGCTTCTTGCTGTCTAGACCAGTTAATAAAACTGGAAAATTGTAAAAAAAAACCTCAACCAACTAAAATACCATAAGCTACATTTCAGGTCAACTCAGAATTTGTAATGTAAGGAACTTTTGGCAATTACCAGCATTGCTTCACGCAAGGTTTATTTTTATTACATGAATTTTTCAAGCCACTTTACTAAGGCTGTGTTCCAAAGCCAGATTACAATGAACTGGCCCATCCTGTAGATGAGGCAAGAGCATAAAAAAGGAATGGCTGTGTGGCCAACACAGCTGTTTCGGTGGGGCAGCTTTTTTGTTCATTTAAGTCGTTCTCAAGATGTTTTCTCTTCATAGATTGGACCACCCCAGGCACAGTGGTCTCATTGTTTCACTTATTCCAGGTAAGGTATTTCAGGAAAAAGCCAATCGAAACTTTCTTTCAGCACTTCTTTGCAGTGCCCAACAGAAAAGTTGCAGCAAAGTTCATGAAGCACCCCATTACAAGAGGTGACAGTAAATTACTCAGTGGAAAGGTGTAAGTTTTGCTAAATTTTTTTAAAGGTTCAGCTAAAACAACTTGGGCTGGACTGTCCCTTGCAGGGGAGGCTCACACCACCCATTGTGTTCTGATAACTCACTCTATTGCTCTTCAGGGCTAGTGAACAAATAAATAGCCCTGGGATGGTCTACTGATTGTATTTATTAAATTGAAGATGAGCAGATGTAGCTTATGTCAGGTATGAATTGAGCCTTCTTTTCCAAAGACTATTTTCTGTTAAAAGAACAGGTGGAGTTCAGAATAGCCTACCTGAAAACTGCAGTTCTGCCTGCTTTAGCATGTGTCAGTTCTGACTTCAAGATGCTCCTTATGGGTAAGTGAAAGGGACACTGTATCACAGCCACCTGTGAAAGACGACAGGTGACCTTCCTTAGCACTGAGCTGTCAGTGTGGCACGACTGTCACCTAGTTAATGTCACTGCTGGGATGTGTTTGTAGCTGCAGGCTGCAGTACAAACTCCCTTTCTAAAAAGCAGATTATTTTACTCTTGTGATGTTTTCTATGCAAAAGAAAATTTAACTGCCCCTGCTGCCAGTGAAGATAAGGAATTAAGCAACACCTACTTCATCTTGCAATGAGTGTGTTGTACTTCAGAGCTACTTCTGAGTATTACATTCTGTCCAGCAGATTCTGCTGTACTCACCCCTGTCCTGATGATTTACCATTATCCTCCCATCATGAATTATTCCACTTCAACAAATATATCCAGCAGATTTTAAACACTTTATTTAATAAAAGTTAAACATACAAAACTGAAATTAACACACTTTGTATTCATAAAAATCACCTTCTCCCATTACAGGGAGAACTTTTTTCTATGTATGGATTCTAAACTACTGCTTGTAGAGTTTAGCTTGAGTTGTGACTCAGGTAACTGATGGACATTTCCACCAATCAGTGCATCAACAATTGCTGACGTGACCTGATCTAGTTAACAAATTACAAAATGAGCTACATTAACATAATATACAGGGAAATAATGGTCAGGGTTAATGGACAAGACACACATTTTATTTAATGGGGGAAATAGATTATGTACTCTTGTCCATTAACTCAGCCCTAGATTTTACAAAAATAATATCTACATTGTATACAGGGCTACCCATTAACTTCTTCAAACACATTACGGGTTCAGAGGTGGCATCACTACCGTAAGTGCGAGACAAGGAACAGAGGAAAGCAAATCACAGAGAGAGTACAAAAAAGCAAGAGCTTTTACACGTGGATTCCTGAAGAAAACTGAAGGGGCTCAGCAGCACTGTAATACAGCTGAAGGTACAATGGACACTAGGGCCAGTCAGTTATGCAAGGACAAACTCCCAACTAACCTTTACTCACAACTAACTAAGTGGGATCTAGGCATTCGGATCTGTGCCATGGTTCTCCTTGTCTGGATGGGGCACAGGCTGTCACTGCTCTGACTGTACCAACACACCTACAAGATCTACAGGGGAGGACAGGATAGCTCCTTTCCACAGCACCAGCTCTGATACCTGGGGATGGGGAGGGGGGGTGGATCTTAAGTACAGTTCCTTGTCCTATGGTTTTCTGGTTACATTTCATTAACTTCCTATTATAATTTGAAGAGTATTTATAAAACAAAGAAAAACAACCAACAAGAAACAGCATCTCCTCTGCTTAAATTCAAGCGCAAGAAATATGGACTGGAATTAAGTCAAATTTATTGTTTCTAGAATGTAAGTGATCACTAGTAATAAAGATCCTATCAGCCCTGTTCTGCCCTCATTTACAGCTGTACAAACTGATTTGCAGTGGATTTGTAACGGAGTTATTTAAACTTCCTTAGCGATTCCATGTGATATGTCAGCTCTCTCCCAGAGCTGCAGCAGCTCTGTAATGCTGAGCATGTCACAGACAGCACCGTGACTACAGAAACCAGGGAGGCTCTTAAGGTGCCCTTTTTATACCACCACTTTTTTTGAAAGGGGGGAAAAATAAACCTTCACTACTGGTATGAATGAAAGAGTCAAAGCTGCAGACAAATACTGCTTTGAAAGTAACAGGCAACAGCAGTTCATGAACATTTACCTGCTACAAAAAGTTTAATGGTTGGGGGGTTCAAATCAATTGCTGGAGATTTAAGGCTCAAATCAGCTGAAGCCAAAGTGATGGTGACAAAATGGACTACTCACTATGTGCCAACAAATAATTTACTTTTAGAAAAATATAATGATAAAAAGTTAAGTGTAAAGCCCTGCAGAGATGAAGTTCCACCTTTTTCACCTGTTACTGAGGCATCAGATGCCTGACATTATATTTAGAGGTATCTTGATACTGTGTCATAGGTTTGTCGGCAATTCCACATGTTCCAACGCCAACCTTGCCAGTTACGCTCTCAGGGGAAGCAAAAATACTCCTTTTCACCTGGAAATAAAACAGAAAACACCATTTCTGAATAATTACAAATTATTAAATTTTACAAAAAAAAAAAAACAAAAAAAAAAAAAACAAAAAAAAAAAAAAAAAAAAAAAAACAAAAAAAAACCCAAAAAAACCACCAAGCAATCATTACCATCTGAAGTGCTTCAACATTCTCAACTTTTGCCCTACAGATGGGGACGCTTTCTAAGGGCCAGCTCAGCTTTGATGTGTTGTCACTGAATGAAGCAATGGGGCTGGGAACTTCTGGCACCTCAGTACTGGATATGATTGTGGTACTGAGGTTCCCAAGTCAGGCCAATAAGGAATAAAATTCACCTCTCATAAGGGCATCTCCAATAATTGCTCAAAAGGAAGATTGAAGTTTTACCACTATGACTGACAGCTCTTGGTCAAGCCATGACAGAAATGGAATAAGACTTAATGTCCTTGCTACCTTTTTTGCCCTACACTTGCTGTTCCAGGGCACGTCCTCAGCACTGTGTCTGCTGGGTCATAAATACAGCAAGAAGCCGGACTTGGAGGTTTAGAGGGGCCCTCAGGTTCTTGGCTCCAACAAACACCATCTGGCAACTGATGCAAGACTAGTTCTCCCAGCCAAGTGCAAGCTCACCCTCTTAGGAGCAGCACTCCTCTAAAACAACCCAGTAAAAAAACCAGGCATTTGAAGTGCACCAAATACAAAAATGCACACTTCAGAATCCCAAAGACACCCAAATCCCTGTGTTGCATCCCTTTAAAAACCACCTCCTTCTTTCTCCCAAGGTACTGCACAGAAGTCTATGCCCTGTTGCTACTCACATACTGATAAAGTAAACAAACCTGGCCTTTTTTGTTTTTAGAATAGGCTCTGTTGTTAAACTGTTGCCACTTGACTTTCTGGTCCTCTCGTTCCTGTTCAAGTTCTTTAATTCTCTGAGCTTTTTTCAAAGCTTTCTTCTTTTTATACTCTCGTTGCTGGGCTATCATCTCTTTTCTAGAGAAAAGGAAAAAAAAACAAAAACCAAACCCCACATTTTATGTTTTTGCCTCCTCCTATAACAAACTAAAATCTGACTGTAAAACAGATATGCACATCAGTTTTCCAGAAGTAAATTACAGAAATAAAACTCATAAATATTCACCATTTCTAGGAGGTAAAAAAAAATCCCAAAAACTTAAAAATCCAAACCTAATCTTTCCATTAATAAGCATTACCTTACTAATTTATGTATTTGGCATAAAAACAACCACCAAGCACATGTGAGGAGCCCATGCCAAACACAGCCACCCAAGGGATTGGGTGCATTCATTTCTGGGTGAAATGGGGCCTATCAGCACTTCTACACTTCAGAAACATCTCGAGTTTGGAAAGTATGAATAACCCATTGGAGTAAAAAGCCCAAACTTTTCTGGAGGTCTGCAGGACTCTGATGCTACCAATTATTGGACAGGGATGGAAGGAAAAGGACAAAGATTACTTCAGTGAAGATGATGAAGTTGAAAGAGTCAATCTATGCCACAATGCAGCATCCTCAGAACAACCTTTTAGGGAAGGGATCACAGGCTATAACAAACTGATGAACTATAACAATCTCTGACATGTTCTCTTTTTTTTTTCCCAAAGTAAAAAAAATGTTTTCAGCCCGTATAAATACCTTCCTGTGTTAGACACAGCAGGATACTAAGTAAATGTAAATTTAAAACAAAAAGAAACAAAAAACCACCTATTTCATTATTATGAATTTTTTACCAATTACTAATTTTTATAGCTGAGGGAGAAGAAGAAAAAAACAACCAACTCAAAACCAACCCACAAAGCAGCATTCAGACTTCCATCTGTGTATTACTTACTTGGACATGGGTTTGTTGCCACTGTCCTCTTTTGCTTTCCTTCCCTCTTCCACAGGCTTGAGGTTGAACAGAGGTGTGACTTCAGCATTGCCATATCCAGCAAATGTAACTGCAGCTGTTCCATTCTCCTCATCTATTTCTTCAATCTCAGCTTCGTAACACCTGTAAAGATATCATGGCTGTAAGCATGTGAGTAAAGCTTTAATACTCAGCCCTTCAACACCTACATCAGCCAGCTAATGCCACTAAGTGACAAATATGCAGATACCAGCCTTCATTTTCAGGGGCAAAACACAAACCACGAGATTGTCTTAAGGTCAAAGGGACACAGGTACAAAGACTGGAATCTGCTGTATTTGACCTTTAGCTTCAACAAGCAATGCCCTCACAGCTATCACAAGTAATGAATAATGCTGGGGCCAATCTAATCAGCTATCCTGATTTGGGTTTAGTTCTGGCAGGTCATGGAATAGGAAAAAAATTGCTGCATTCACAGAATTCATTAAGGAGTTTTAGAAAATGTCAGCTCAGAAGTGCAAAGCTTTTGTTCCATTTTTCTCCATAAAACAAAGAATTAAGAAAAACTGAAGGTTTCAAAACATTCCCTCTTCAACACTTTAAAGCTTAAAAGTTTTCTTATTGATTTAAAACAGCAATTGTGAAATTTTCACAGAAATCAGTCAATTTCATATTTATGTGTATGAAACACTTTGGTCAAACTGACCTCAAATTGGGAAAAATTAAAAAAAAAGACAAGTGACATTTCCAAAAATATTTAAAATAACTGTGTCTAACTTAAAGGGCAAAAGGATATATCTAGAGCAAACAGAGGAAAAAAAAATGAAGTGTTTCATAGACAATATTCCTATTAATATTTACTAGATTAATTTCTAGTGTGTTTTCAGTGGGCCAACATCTTGAACTGAGTTAGGTGCAAACACACAAAAACCTAAAGTCTGGCTAGTTCTTCATGAAACACTGCTCACTTAAGAAATGCTGCAACAGAAGAAAGGTTTTCTAAAAAAAGCAGAACAATAAAGTCCAATAAGATGCACTTCCATGAACACTCTGACACACTCTTCCCCAAACTCTGATCCTGTAACCAAGGGATCAGACCAAAAAGAATGACCCAATGGCGACCTAAGACTAAGAGATTCAATTTTTAAGTTCTAACACAAAAACATTTTATTCATTAATAAACAGAAGAACTGTTCACTTTCAGATTAGTTTTCTACTTAAGATATCAACAGCTACACCAAAATCTTTACTTGGTTACTACATTGTTAAAAGAAGCACATTCATCCAATAATAGAGCCTCTCTCTAAGTGGTAACAATTGCAATATTGGTTCTGCATAAGCAGTTATTTTTTTAAAACTGCAACAGTTACACATTTGCAGTATGAAAAGTAACTTCTAAATGTTAATTTCGAAGTTTATGGAGTCATAATGATTTGCTTGGGTTCCCAGAACTACAAAGGCTAATATATAAGAGACCAAACCCAAAAGGTTGATTAAGTCTATAGTTACATTACATAGTTAGTTATTTTATAGCCAAACCCAGCTTTTTAAATTAAAAATTTAAAATTAACTTCCAGTAAGAGGCCCAAACTGAGATACAGCAAGAATTTTTCTTCATAGTAATCAGTGACACAGCTATCTAAAATACTGACCTTTTATAAACAGTTCAAGAACACTTAATACCACATTTATTTCATAATTTCTTTTTGCTTTTCATCACTCTGGTCAATTCAAACTGAATGAAAGTCTCTTACCATTGAACTATTTCATGTAACTGTTAGAGAAGTTTTCTACACTTACTGTCCATCCTCACTCCATATGGCCATACACCTATCCCCAACCTTCCATGAGTGACTGGGCAGGGCGGATGCGGAACTGTCAGAACTCGCAAGAGTTTCCGAAGGTTGTGTTGAAAGAAGGTCTTTGGTTAACTCTATGACTTCCTATAAAAGACAAAAAACCCACAAAGAATAATTTTTCAAATTCCTCTAACCAAGCATATTTTTACCCCAAGCTTACTGGTTTTGGTATGGTTTTTTTTAAAGTTACTGTATTATATTCATTGCTGATGTGTGAATTACACTCCCTTTGGTTTTTTAGTAATTTAATTAAACTCATTAATTGCAATTGTAGATAAAAATATGTATGGTCCTCACTGTACTGCTGTAAAGCTGCCCATGCCCTCCTCCAATTTTCAAAAAGTATATATTTTATACTATATTATACTATATATTATTATTACTAATTTATATTATATTTTTTTTTAGCACTTCTCTCATTGGCTGAACTGCAGCATCCAGAGTCAGGGTGGCAGAGCACCCTCCAAGCTGTGCAGCCCTCTCATTTTGCTAGAAAGCATCCAGGTGCACAATAAAGAACTGGTTTCCTTAAGTCATTTTCATAGAAGTGTTTGTTTTTTCCTAAGTTCCCTCACTTTAAGATTTCAGGTCAGGCCTTCCCTTGCTAATTCAAGATGACAAAGTAACAAAACTTCCCAATTCCTTTACACATTATTCATTTTCAGGCAGCAACTTGCAAAAACCCCTCCCATTTTCCTGTAAATGTTACATTAAAGACTGAGCAATCAAGACCTCTCTTGGATTTCACTAGGGTTAAAAGTCAAAGGAGACAGCACCTAAAAGGCCATGTAAACGTTCTGTATAATGCAAAGAAATTTTGTTGGCCCTAAAGAAGAAAAAATCTTCAATTCTTTGAGTACCTCAGCATGAACCAGTCACTCTCCTAACAAACAGTAAACACTTAAGTCAGGGGAGGGTTTCAGACAGCGTTCAAAGCCTGAACTTTCCTCATTTCACATCTTACTTCAGCTATGGGCATACAAAGACTCAGGAAAATGCAGTAAAGGAGCTGTTCATCATCCCTTAAGAACCTAAAGGACTGTAAGCACTTCCAAGTAAGTTAATACATCATAAACTTACATGCACATTTATCTGATAAACTATACAACTACCATCAAGGCCTAACAATTTGTTTCTGTTGCAGCATGTCAACGTCTGAATTTCCAACAGCTAATGAAAGTTTTGCTCTTTGCTTTGGAGGAGCTGCTGGTTAATAAGTACTCCAGTGAGCACAATCAGTAGCAACTCTGAGCACAGGAACTCACAATTACTTCTACTACTTAGCTCACCATTTTCCTAATACCACAGCTGAAGCACAACAGATTTTAATTATCAAGTTACCTAATTTGAGAACATACAGCATTAGCCTGATTTTCCCTCCCAGGTGCAAAATCCCAAACTATTCCTTAACATACAGGTAGCTGTATTCTGCAAATCCAGGAGGCATCATGGCTTAAGACAAGTATCTCTCTCAGCAGGTCAAATACGTCACATCAGGCACAAGCCACTCCTGAAAACAAGTGCTTCAGGTATTGCAACTAGCTGTAACACCAAACTGTTGACTAATTCTTGTCTCAGAGATGGCTTATTCTAGAACTTGGATATGAATAGTTTCAGACAAGTCTACCAAGAATCCTCTCAATTTAATAAAGTCTCTTACATACCAGGCTATTAAAATTACCAAACTTTTGGTAAAAATCTTCATCTGATATCCACATACCATAATGCTCAGCTCACAAGATAGAGACATTAATTTTATTGCAAGCCATGAGACAGTTCTCAAGTCTTTAAGAGAAGAGATCATTCCAAGAAAATTGCTGAGCAGGACTTGGACTACCACAGCAGCTCAGTACAGGCAAACAGGTTGAACAACATGGCTTGGTGCCACATCCCCGTGATAAGGAGGTGTGACCCACAGGGAACACTACTTAGTTTGCCAAGATTTTTCCTGACCAACTGGTCAAAGCCAGACAGAGCTCTAGACTCCAGAGCACAACACCCACAGATCTCATCTCCAATTATAGAAGATGACAGCTGCCATCAATCCTAGAAAAGGTAAGTTTGGTTCTTGGGTGCACAGACACTGTCCTAGAAATGCTGTGGCGAACCGAAATGTGAAAAGCTAAGTACTTCTAACAGTTTCTTCTAATATTTTAATCTTGAATAATTTAAGCATACAAAATGCATCAGTATTTATAATAGGAAAAGGATGTTCCAGTAACACAGTAACCTTAGTAATTTTTTGGAACAGACAAAAAGCTGTTTAGCTGGGACACTGATGCATCAAACCCACTCTTACAGTTGTTTGCTTAGTTGGCATATATCAAGTCTGCAAAACATTATGTCATTTTCAAGGTGGAACATACGGATAGCAAACCTTTTGGGGACGAAAGTGTAAAGATCTTCCCCATTCTGTGCAGAAAGCTTTTATTAAAAAGTTTGCAAGTTGTCCTTTCACATCAATGATCTCTGCATATCAAAGCCGAGGTCGTGTTGGTATCGGAAATATCATCCCATATGGGTTTTGCTGTGCATTTTAAAAATATAAAAATATACACATGCTTTTAACAGTGTACAACAGAGCACATTCAGATGATCTATAAAGTGCCTTGTGGGCACAAAGCCTTTGCAGTTTAAAAGGAATTCTAAAGATCACTGTTTGGAGGCACTACTTGTGTTTTGGTTTTGAAGCCCCAATTTATTACTGTTACTTCCATACAGAGCAGTGGTCACTCAACCTTGCATTGGATAGTTTTATATATTTTTACACCTGATGGCTAAAGCAATCCACAACAGAAATGAAGCAGCATCTTGCACTCTCATGACAGATTTTAACAGCACTGCTGGGATTTGCTATATGCCAATGTGTCTTTATATGAACAAGAATCTAAAAGACCACTCATACATTTAAAATTAGGCTGGTGGCCTTCCTGTCACTAAACCACATCCCAAGGACCAGAAATGGGCTTTAGCTGTGAGGAACACACAATGCTCTTGTAACAAATGAAAAACACAACTCTTTTCCTTTCTTACATATAAACACAATCAAGACTCAGATGCACAAGGAATACAAAACTACACTCCAAAGCTTTTAACACTGGAGATGCATTTAATGAGTAAGCAGGTTCTGGATCAAGTTATTTGAGAACTCAGTAAGAACATCATGGTAAGCTAAACCATCAGGCTTCAGCATTAGTAAAAGCCACAAAAAATAATGACTTTGAGAAATGCTTCAGGGAAAAAAAATTAAAACCCAGCACACAGTAAAGACAGCACTGGCATATCTTTCACCTCTCTGGCCAAAGTTTATAGAAAAAAGTTTTCTGTATAAATTAGTACATCTTTTTTAGTAATCCAAAAAAAATATACTTAAAATAGGCCATACTTTGGGTTTTTCCAAACTAAGCCTACCATGACTATATCAAGCTATGTGGAATGAGCCCACCAAGTGTCTGTTTTTGTTGCAGGACAAATATTTAGGAAAGTTAAAACACTTGTAAAAGACCCTGATGTTTCACCTACCCTCAAGTTCTCACCTGTAAGTCTTTCTTCAGTTTCAGTAAATCCTCATTGTCTGCATTGCCAGATAAGGCAGCCTCGACTTGCTGGAGCTGAGCTTTGTAGCTGGCCAACTGCTTAGCAAGGTCTTCTGACATCTACAAGGAACACACAACACATACAGACCCCACATCAAAACAACGGCCTTGCTGCTTTTTAATCACACCTTGTGGTCCAAGTGAGGTGAAATGACAACAAAAAAAAGCTGTTAGTAACGTGTTAGAAACACAGCTCATTAAGTTTCAATGATGAGTATTTGTTCAGTAATTTGACTATATATGATACCCGCTCATTTAATTTTTGTGCCGTTCCGGCTGCTCTCAAGAGACTTCTGAAGAACAGAGGGCTTAACACGTGCCTGGGTAGGGGGTACACGCACAGCTTACAGCGTGTGAGCAGCGGGGCCCTGAGCAAGCCTCGCAACTCCACGGCTCTTCAGAAAATGAATGCACGTCCCAATAAACCCCGCGCACGGCGGTGTGTGCCCTCAGCACCGAAATCCCCTGCGGCACCCGGGAACCGGCTCCTGCCGGGGCTCCCGTGGGCTCGGAGCGGGCGCGGGGGAACAGACGGGCCCGGGCCTGCCCGCTGGCGCGGGGCCTGCCCAGGCCTAGGCCGGGCCCGGCCCGGGCCCGGATCGCTCAGAGCGGGCAGGGGCTCGGCGCGCGGGGCCGGCAGGGCCCATGCGGCGGTCTCACCTCGGCGGTGCGGGGTGCGGGCCGTGCCCGGGCCGGGGGCTCCGCTCGGGGTCCCGTCAGGCCGCGGCCGCTGCGCTCCGGCTCCTTCCGCCGCCGCAGCCGGGGGTGGGGGGGCGGCAGGGGCGGGGCCTCGGCCGGCGCGCGCCGGCGCTCGCGAGAGCGGTCACGTGTGCTACCGGCGCGCGAGCGCGTCACGCGGCCCGCGGGTCACGTGGCCTTCCGCCCCGCCCACAGCCCCGCGAGGAGGGGCGGGGCCGCGGCTGAGGGGCGGGCGGCAGGCCGGGAATTTAAAGTTCCTGAATTTAAAGTTCCTTCTTTAGCGCTCCGTGACCCTCGGCTCCAGAACGAGGGCACATTTGTGCTGTCGGAGCACGTGCTGCTGCACGGGACCAGGGGCCCCTGACCCTGCCTGGACCCAGGGGCTTTGCTCCTGACAATATCAAGTTCAGCAACACCCTCTGGCTACTTACGTGATCATTACAACCACGCAAAACTTACTACCAAGCAGCTTAGAAGAGAGTAAGTTTCAGTATTCGTCCTGCAACAGGAGAGGAAACTGAGAAGAAAAGCTCAGTGGCTTCTTCAAGCCTTTCACAGGAAAAAAATATATATTTCTGGTGGAAAGCCAGTGATTAATTTGGCTGTGAGCCAGGCAAGTTAAGCAGATGCCCAAAAATTTTCTTCATATTAGCAGGAGGATCAGTGTCTCCTGCAAACATCCTGTCCCTCATGGTTACAGGCACATGGTACTGCCCAGGAAGCTGACTTCACTCATTGGATTTGTTTATGTTTTATGAGGAAAATATATCTACTGTGTTCTATGACACTTGGTGTATATCCTCCGAGAATATCCTGACCCAGAATGAAACACATTTCTGTATCTTGGTGTATGATTTGATAATTAAAATGCAGAAATTACTGGACACTGTTCAGAGACAATAGTTGAGACCAAGTGTAACAATGAAAATAGCAACATCAACTTTTTGGTGTTTTCATGTTTATGCAATAATAAACTAGAAATAGTTAAGGAAACATTTTCTGATTAGACTTTGCAGACAAACCAGCAACTGTTGAAATACATACAAATTTTTTGATACAGAGCAATCCTAATGACTGTGAGCATACCTATCAGTTAGAATAGACATTAGTACAATCAATTTCAACTTCACATTTCAGGACAAGAAATCTGTGCTGTATCTGTAGGATCGAGAGGGACTGAGAAGGCATCCACTGTCCAGCTATCTCCAAAGGCAGCAACAGCAAAAAGGAAAACACTTCTGTGCTTGCATCAGCAGGAGCAAGCATAAAGAGGCATTTTATTTCTGTAAAAGGTTTGCTGAGAGTTAATATTGAAGTAGTTTTATGGTTATGTAGTAGAGCTTGTAATTTATAGTTGAGTATGGAGTTTTATGGGGTCTGCAGACATCTAAACAGAGGCACCAACATTTTAAGATATATATGCTATATGTAGGAAGACAAGCCAGATCTTGAAATGACTGATCTTTAATTCCTACAAATTGAAAATTCTCATTTATTCCATCATTAACACTGGATTTATCTTCACCTAAAAATAGAGACCTTTTTTCTGTCTTTGACTAGAGAAACTCTTATATACTATTGAGGACAAACAGTGTAAGGAGGACATCTTCCTGCTGTCTTACAGATTACACTTTTTTTAAAGTATGTTTTATAGTTCGTTAAATGTTTGCTGCTTGGACGGATATGCACATAGTAGCACATTATAGCAGTATATATAGCTTAGCAACAGGGAAAAAAAAAAGGCAACTTAATTGCCTTTTACCAAAGACAAGCTCTGTTGCCATTAGCACTGGGGCTTTCAGCTGTGATTCCCAGTGGAAGCTGTCCGGCTGACCTGGCTGCACTTGCGGAACAACGAGGTGAAGTTGGTGTAAGCGGAGCCTCTGTGGCCGCGCTGGCGCCGCGGGGCAGCGGGGAGCGGCGGTAGCCGGGAATGGCACAGCTGGGTGGGAAGGTGAGCTTTGCAGTACCGGGCATAGCTGGGCATGCCTTGGAAGGAAGGGGCTGCCCGCCTGCCTTCAAGGCAAACCGAGGCGCCGGAGCGTCCCGCAGCTCTGCTTGGCTTGTCCAGGAGGTGGTAGTGGCGCTGCGCAAGACGCCAGCCGTGTTTCACTGGCTACTTGGGAAACGACTCGGCTACAGGTCCACAATTCTGCCTCTTTTTTAGAGTCTGCTGCGTGATTTTCATGGCTAGATAATGGGAACATATATAGGAAGTTGTTTTTGAGGGTAACTGGGACTATGCAGTCTTTTGAAACGTGGATGTGCTTTGGTAAATAAGTACACTGAAATCCACAACATTCTGCATTCCTAAACGTCAAATCTTGAAGCACTAAAGGATCGGAAATCTAAATGCTGAGCAGCAACCGATGTTGTGAAGATGTTATTATGTCAAAATTATTTAATATCCTGCTTTTCAGCTCTGTATGGGTCTGTTGTTCTGCTCAGCACAGAGACCTAGCCACTAGCCAATAATTGGCTTCTACAAACAAACTGGTGTGTCCTCATGACAGAAATTGCAACCCAAGCCTAGGCCAGAATGGAGACTGGATCTTTTTAGGCTTTTCTGGTAGGCTGCCTGCATGGCAGGCATTGCCCTGTCAGTGGGGCAGTATGTCATCTTCAAAGTTATTGGTATATTAATTTGGATTTTAAAAATATTGTATTAATATTTCATTTTTAGGGTTATTTTCCTGAAGATGTAGGGTTTGTTTTGTTCAGTTGTCCTGTGCCTCTAAGAAAAATTTGTTTTATTTTGGGGGAAGGGGTTACCATTTGTCATTATAAACAGAACTGTCAACTTTGTCCAAAGCTGCAATTACGCAATATTTCCCATTATGAGGCATTTTGTTGTTGTTGTTTCTTCTGCAAAATTTATTTCTACTGCTTGATTTTGGTTTTTTCCCCTGCACTGGCTGTTTGAGTCTGGCTAAACTTAGTAGTTCAGCAGTTTGGCTCTTATAAAACCAAGTTATAGAAAGAAATTCTGATTTCCCAGGCGCTTGATTAAAATACACACTTGCACTGTTGAGAGGTTCAAGTGCCTCTTTGCTTTAAAGTGTGGGCTGAACATTTCTCAGGGAAGTTTTGTGCGTTTTAAATCTCCATTTTTTTGCCATTTTACTCTCCTGAAATTTGGCGTAATGGTCAGATTTTTCAATGCTTGCTTACACAGAAGTTTGTGTGGAAGGGAAGTCGGGTAGTGTGTGCATCCCTGAAGATAATTTGACTCTTTGCAGCCCAGGTAATCAGTACAAATTGTGGTTCTAAGCAAAGAAACTGAGTGTTCAAACATGTTCTGTCCTCTGAATTACTGCAGAAATTATTCCCATTGGTGAAAAAGGCACAGACTAAAACTGAGGAGGAAAAGTGAATCAGAACTCGATGAAGAATAAGATCCAGGGTGAGGCAGAATGGGGATAAGAAGAAAATATCAGAATTAGGAAGAATGGACTGAAAATTTGCATCCTTTATGATGTCATCCACTTCCAGAGGGATTTGAGGCTCTTGGGTTTCCATTCTCTTGCAACTGACAGCTTGAGGGAATGCAGCTTACGTGGGAAATGACAACCTGCCAGTGTGATCGTTTACTGGTACAAGCAGCAGGTCCATGTGCTGGGTCTTGATCCGGCCTACACAACACAGACTGTCAGATGGGATTTGCAGCTTTGTGTGAGCCTTCGGTTGGGAGCAATATTCCAAGTCTTTCTCTGAGGCAGTCTGCCATCTGCGTCAGGGAGGGTCAGGCCTGGGCACTGCAGGAGAAGGCAGCTGGATGTGCTGGTTCTGCATCTTGGAGTGCCAGGAATTGTCTTCCTGAGACTCCTTATGTACAGAAGGTGTTTGAGTGGCAAGAATGCTGAGAAAATAAGGGAAGTTTGGAAAGTAGGGAGCAAGGGCAGAGGGTAGAGGAGCCTGGGAGGATTAGGAGAAGAGCTGAAGCAGCAAGCCAGTGTGGGAGGTTTGGGAAGCAGGAACTTGAGGTTAATATGGGAACAGCGTGGGGGTATTTTGGTTTGTGTGTGGGGCGGGACCTGGGAAGTAAGGAACAAGATGGACTGCTGTGATGGATTGTGGGGCTGCTGCGGGGGAGAGGAGACCCAAGTCCTGCACAGTGAGGGCAGACAAACAGGAGGGTACTGTATGCACAGGGAGAGGGGCAGTTTGTAATGAGCACATGAAAGGAGAGGGAAGGGGATATGAGGTGCAGCTGACAGCAGTGATGACTGTGTGTGTTTTCCCCAGGACAGGGTTGCTGCCAGCTGTGTGCCGCGCACTGACTGGGGTTTGTGGCAGCTGGTCAGCAGCCGCCCACCACGAGCTGTGTGGCCTCTGGGTGCTGCTGAGCTGCTCTGCTGTGGCCCACAGCTGCAGCTCCATGCCAGCAGTCAGTCCTTGGTGGTCCACCCCCACGGGAGCTGCACAGGCCTGGTCTGAGCACTGTTCAGAACACAGGATTTACAGTAACCAAGAGTGTGCAGTTAAAAATAGGCAGTTGTTTGTGGGTTCTGCATTGCTGTTTGCTGAATTTTAAAGGAAAGTGAGCTGAAAGAAGAAGAAGAGAGCCTTGCAAGAAGGCTACTGAATAGCCCTGTAAAGAACTGGGTTTATTCTCCTGTGTAGGAGTATCTACACATAGTGAGTGATGTAGATCTGTGTATGGAATAAAAGCTCAGAGTGTAATTTAGAGCTGATTGCCCCTTGGGACTTGTAGATGAGAACTGACCACAAAAGCTCTGATTCATCTGGAGGTAACTTTGCTACCACAGAGGCATGGTTAGATTGTGTTTAGGAACTGTCATACATTCCTAGGTTTTGAAAGTTCATAGCATCTTGGCTTGGAAGAGCTGCCACGCCTGATCAGTGTTACTTAGGCAATATAAGTAGTTTTGGGGACAGTCAAAAATAGGAAGAGATTTGAAACAGTGTTACTTATTTATAAAGAGTGTTTTGATTATTTTCTGCCTCTTCTGTAGTTAACATCAATATTTTAATTAGTCATGTGGATACCTTTGGACCTCTGTACTTCTTGTTTATTTGCCCTCCTTTAGAACAAGGGGTAATACAGATACCTTATGTTGTAGAAATGAACAATTAAAAAATGCTGCCACATCGTACTGATGAATACCAAATGAAATCCAGTGAGAAAATGAAGAATTCTCTTTCTAAAATAGAATTCAAGGAGTCCATGGCAAATAGTAAGATCTACTGATGCAGAAACAGATCGTGATTAGCTGGCATCAGAGCAGTGTCAAGAACTATTGTAGTCTGGCTTTGTCATGCCATATTGGACTTCCATGCTGTGAACCTAGAAGTTGCCAGCAGTTAACATTTTTGTTTCTGAACTATGATAAATTTATTTTTGCTAACTGTAGTGTACATGAACTTTTAAAAAGGTTAACTATGCCATAGTAGCTGTAGAATTCGCATGCACTGATGTAATATAAACAACATGTACAATTTACATAAAATGCAAAATATGTGCATCACTGTTCCAAACTTTTCCATCCTTCATTCTACTGACACTTTCAGACACATTTTCCTGAAGTGAGAGAATTTCTGGAGTGTGCACATAGCGATGAGAGATGACATTCACCCATCCTATTGCATGAACAAACTTGTTAAACATTCCTTCTACATCATGTTAGTCAGTACTTGAGCAGCAAGACTGCTTTCATGTGGTTTAGCATCCTGTTCCTGGTAATAAAAGTTTTTTGGTAATCAAAGAGTGTTGTCTTACATCCTACAGCTGATCTAACACTTAGAGAAACTGGAAATCCTTCTAAAGATATTTCCTTTGAAAATGAAACTGAAATTTCTGTCTCTTACAGAAATTGTCTTGCATGTCATTACAGCCATTTACAAATGAAGTCAGATTGGATCCTTGGCCAGCAAATGCCATTTTGTAGAGGCTGCTGATAAGAGTGTATCAGATGGGCATTTAGAACTATTTTTATCAATGTTCCTACTTATATGTCATTTGAAAGAACAAATAGTGGAGCTACTGGTGGATATTTCTTTAAATGCTAAACTTAATAAGAACATATTGTGGTATCCATCTTAATGGGAAACCAAGATAACAGGGTATAGTAAGATATACGCAATTTAGAGATATAACAAGGATTCTCGTTCACACAGAGATGTCAACACCATGTTTGGGCTCTGGGATAATTTTTACTCATTGTACATTGGCTAAAAATATATTGGAAGGGTTTGGTTGGAATTTTTTTTTTTTTTCAAGTTTCATCCTGCACTGCCTAAGTGCAGTTCTGTCTACATCTTTTAGTTACAAAGAGGAAAAGGTGCAGTTAATATGTTGTGCTGTTTCATACACTGGAATGAGAATTGCCATGAGGATTTTGATTGCTTGTGCTATGCTTCCTATGTGAGAAAGCTTCAGTTCTTCGGTGTAGTTATCGATCTGAAGTATTTCCAAGTTTTAGATCTGCAGGAGCACTTAGCTTAGTACTTTGTTGACTCAGGGATAGACGATAGATCCTGATTAAGTCCCCTGCAATTATGGGGATGTTTTTCCTCATCTTGGTCAATCCTATTCACATAATTTGGTGAGAGGGTGCAATATGCCATTCAATGGAATTTGAGCCTGTACTGGTACCAGCAGAGAAAGCTTAAACAAAAAAGCAAACAATGTCCATGGGAGCAAGGTGACTTTTTTGTCAGTGACCATTATAATAGGTATGACTTTATATTATTGCACTGTCTTTTGAATGAGGCAACGTACCTGTAATATGAATTATTGAGATGCATATGCTTTGCTCTGAGTTTTTCGTTTCATACACAGTCAGGAATGTACTGAACTATTTCAGGAGAGGTGCAGGCAAGACCATGTGTAGACAAATACCTGTTCTTCTTGTGTTTGGAAGGAGAATTTGATCTTTTTTAGTAGTTTTTACTTGAGTATGAGAAGTCAGAGTGTTTTACAGCATACATGAGGATGGACAGCTAACCAGCTAAAGTGAAACAGAAAACTTCTCAGTTTGAAGGCTTGGTGGGTTTTCAGGTTTGGGGGGTTTTTTAAGCATTGGTTTCAAAATTGCCAAGGGATTTCCCAGTCAGGCATATAAACATGAAAACCTAAATATAGATCCAAACTGCTGAAATGAGTGCTGATCCATAGATTTTATCTAGAGACAGATGACTTATGTATCTAACTTTTTTCCCCTTTTCTATCTTTCCTCCCACACCTGATGAAACTATTTAGATTTGAAATGCTGGAAGGCCACATACCTGAAGCAGCAGTGGGCTTGTTTAAACATCATTTTCCGGTATTAGTTTTATAGATCCAGAGATGACTAATAAGGAAGTTTCTTCATTCAGTATTCATGGATGACCAATTTTTGCTAGCACGAGGAACAAAGCTGGTATGAGAAGGTCATGTTGCCCAGGGAGCAATTCAAATCTCCAGAGTGAGTCATGATACTGGTATCTTAAAACACAGAGAGAAAACATGATGCAAAACTCAAACAGGGCTTTTTTCTTCTGCCTTTTCAATTTTTTGGGATATTTTCTGGCAGGCTTATTTCACTAGCACTCCTGGTATCAGTATTCCTAGATTTAGGGCATTTATTTGGGGTCTCCACCTCCCTTTCATTGTAATAGAATGAAGACAGTAGCTGCCTGGTAAATCAGAATGGTGACCATAAGAAATACTATTGGCATAAATCTAGATGAGTTTTCCTAGTACATTTCTCTTTTTTTGGTTACGTTGGTCATTTGAATATTCATTGCAGCAGTGGAGAAGGTAGAGGTGTTTCCTTTGGCAGGCACAACACAGCACAATTACCATATCAAATTATTGCATATCCTAAAATCATGCTAATAATGTTAGTGGTCTAAAGGCAGTAAATGCACCCCTAGATGTGATGTACCTCAGCAGGTCTGTTCTTTATCAGAGACTCCTCTCCAGCAGAGTTGCTGTGTACATGAACCACAGTTAGCTCCACACTCTCTCCCAGGATCACTGCTGAAGTCAGAGGGGCAGGATATTTGCAGTTGGCAAAGCTTTTAGTGGCATCTTCAATTAAGTCAGTGGATCTCTCCTAATTCCATTTCCCACTGCACTAAAAACTCCCTACCAGTAGATGATGATGCTTTTCAAACCATGAAACCATATTAAAAGTTTAATCTGGATAAAATGTAAAATAACATAATCCAAGTTCAATAAAATCTAGGCTTGGTTTCAGACTAATGTAAAACAAGGCAAAATTAGGTTGTGATATAATTTTAAGGCTAACCTTGAGGGAGATCTTGTCAGGAACTCTGGTGCAAACAGGTTGAAGTATTAGATCAGCTATGTTAATACTTTTTTTTTTTTTCAGTGAAACCACTTGGGAAATAATCTTCCTTCTCTTTGGGGCGTCTGTATAGATCTGAGTAGGGAAACATTATTGATTTTGAAACTTTAAATCACTGTGGACTAGTCCTGTCATCAATTGTATTAATAATACAAGTAATTTTAGTACGGAGTATTTGGTAGATATTGATTCACTTCTTTTTCAGAACTCGTCAAGATTTCAGACAATATATTTACATTTACAGGGTATTAAAGAACTCTCTGTCAAGGCCCAAAGAAGCTTCTACAAAAATGTATTGATTTAAGAAATTTTTGAAAAATTCCAATTTGTTTATTGGAGAAATTGTTGGAAGCAAAAAGGAAAATTTTGTTCTAAGTAGATGTCAGTCTCCTTAGCACAGAAACAGGAAGAGAAGAAGAAGAATACAGAATAATAGAAGGAAGGAAACTAAGCGTGGTTTAACCTACAGGTGAAAGTTAACAATTTGTGTTCTGCTGCAGGAAGAAATGCAAAATTGAGCCAATGTTTAGCGCATACCAAATGGTCGTGCTAAACTAGATAAAATGTATATTCACCTCAAAAGAAACAGAGCTGTCCCATGGAGCTGTTTATTTTCATTAGACAAATGACAATGACCTCTATATTTGTCTTCAAAGCTATAAACAATGCAAGCCAGCATGGAGCAGCTTCACTGTGGTTTGCTTTTGTGTAAAAATATATTGTAAGTTTATTTAGGCGTTAATTCTGTAATAACATAGCCTTTAAGTGCAATTTAAATAATTTTTACTTTACAATTCTCTTTTTTTTACAATGTTTTTTCATTAAGATACACTTTTACTTGAAGAAACTTCAAGTGTGTCTGTAGTTCACTTGGCTGGGGACAAGTCTCTGAGATGCAGCAAGATGTACACATCAACTGGGCAGAATTTGAACAGCCTGTTTGGAAAGCAGCATCATTCACACAGGTAGCATGAAGATGTGGGCACCAGTGCAAGGACTCTCCATGTCTAAATTCAACATTTGTGTAAAAACTGGAGGTAAGATGCAGAAACACATCTATCTTAGGGTTCAAAGGGTGGTTACACTCTTTAGCCATTTAGGAATCCAGAATTTCAAGTTTCATACAGTTGCTCAAATGGGCAGGTTTGATCTTCCTTTTGCTTGATCTGAGCCTCTCAAAACGGAGGACGTGCAGCCAACTTGTGCTTGCACCCACGTTCAGACTCTGCTCAAGCTTGTGAGGAAAGGTAACAGAGACTCCCCGTATTTGTTTGGTGATCCAATGTAGGCAGTTATTTACAGCTCTCATGGAAGAGCCAGGCTTTGCTAGGTCAGATCCTTCAGGCAGAGAATTTTTAGGGAGCACATGGAGAGGGTGACTTGGAACCTGGATGTCTGAGATGTTGGTAGGGGTTTTATTCTGCCAGGGATTTGCAATTAAACCCTGGGCTAAGTTATTTACCTCTTGTCCTTGCTCCCCAGGTGCAGAGTGGGAGCACAATGGGTACCAGCTCACAGGCACAGAAGCACTGCCAGTTGTTCGGGCTTCTCTGCTGGAGCACGTAATGAAAGGAGTGTGCTGGGTCGCTCAGCTAAGTCATTTAGTTTACCCATTGTCGCCTAAAATAGCGTCAAGTGCGTGTGACGCATGCTCTGCTCTGCTGAGGCCCACAGAACATATGTTGATGTACGGGCTGGGAGCCCTCCGTTCCTCTTCCCCACCCGGCCGGCAGACATCGCCTTCCCCTGTGCGTGCTGGCACTCTGGCCCTCGTCTTCGAGGGTGTGGTGACGTGGAGGCGATGACAGAGCCAAGGCTTCTGAAGCACACATCTTCAGAGAGCTGCTGCTCACAGGAGAAATTAATATACATCAGGTAAATCTGTGGCTGTAAATGAAACCTTGGGACACTTCCTCAGACGTGACTAATCCTGTGCGCACTGTGACTCAGCTGGTGAAGCATATATCAGGAGAGCTCCCAGAGCACTCAGCTATAAGCCTGTAAATAAAAATACCTTGTTTTCTTGTAGGAAACAGAATCATTGAACCTGATTTCATCGCCTGTTTCTTACTCCTTCAAAAATAAGCCACCCAAATGTTTACAGCCATGCAAGAGAGGAAACATCATTGATAGTAAACACACTGCCTTAAATTCACATGTGTTTGGCTCCTGATTTCTGAGTTCAAAATCTTAAAGCTCTGGAACCTGACTGACTCCAAATTATTTTGTGAAAACGTACTTTTGGTCCTGTTTGTGGTTTATGAGCTGCATGGCGATGAAACCAGATGTAATTCATCAAGTTTGTAGTATCGGTAACCTGTGTACATTGGCTGAGGTTAGTTAGAAGAGACTGTGAAACTCACAGGTTTTTTTTGAGGGACTTGGAAAAAGAACTTAGAGTAAGTATATTATTCATAGTTTGGTTACCCCACAAAAAAAAAAAAAAAAACAAAAAAAACCCAAAAAAAAATTCTAGGTTGAATCCAAGCTTGACATCTGATTTATCACAAATTCCTGCAAAGCTGTTAGGCTTATTATACTTTCCCGTATTTCATTGTGGTTTTGTTGACTTTTTGGCTAAGTTAACCCTTAAATCATAAGTGCAAATTTTCTTTCTCATTTTAGCTCAGTTGTAGCATTTACTGCAAATTGTTATTTAAGCCTGCATATTGAACTTTGGAGTTGTTTTGTTGTTTATAAACTGCACCTGCCCCAAGATCTTTGTGCACAAAATGTAGCAACTTCTGCTCCAGATAAATGTACTGGGAGTATTGCTGTTGGTGCAGCAGCTCTGATTGTAATAAGAATGGTTTTTTAACAACTCTTAAAACCCTAAAGTATGGCATTGTCACCTCTCATGTCAATTAATACTGCCAAACATGTTTTCTATATTACTTTGTATTCTACTGGAGTCCAGCATAATTTTTGCTTACTCATTCTTTCATGACAAACTTTTCTTCTTTAAATACAATCAATGTCTTCAGAAATTGAGCATTTTCAATGTTTTAGATAAATGTTTTGTTTGCTATCATATGGCTGGCTTTGAAGAGTCTGTTTAAGAGAACCTTTAAACCAAATATGTCCCAAATAACCCATTTTCTTGCTGTTTAAAATCAGGAATAGGCAAAAGGCAGCTGAATACAAAGGTTGTGTTTGAGCTTTGAAGGCTGCTATAAAAAAAGTATTTCACATGTTCTGTATTTTTCCTGGTTTTTTAGTTATGGGTAGCATGAGTGGATAGAAACAACTTCATTTTATATGGTGATAAAATTGCTTGCTGTGAAAATGTAATTACTTGAAAATATCTCAGTTGTGCTTCTCAGTTGTACTTCTCACTTTTGTTGGAGACACTGAATCAAGCTATCGGTGTCTCTTCATTATTTAGACTATTTGTCCTTAGGTCATGTGGATTATTCCAGCTGGAATATGCAGTAGGTAAAATTTTACAGTGGGAGCCTTTTGTAAAATGTGAAACAGATGAGAGAATCCCAGCCTGCATCTCAGTGGGCAGGAATTTGTGTGTAAAAACTGCATCAGTTTTGACAGAGCACCTTAGACGCAACAAATAGTTCCAGGGCTAAAGCACTGGTAGATTGAGTTATACAAATGCTCTATGTAATCCATAGGTATAATAATATCTTGCCTGAAATCAGCCTAGTTCCGCCTAGCAAAACTACTTAATTTCTTAGATTTGTTCTTGCTGTAGATTTGTGTCATCAGGTAAGTACCCACATGGTACTTGGCATGAGAATATCCTTGCAAATTAGAAATACACCTGCAAATACATTTTAGAGATGCTGAAATATCTCACTGCATGAAGCTGACACGTATTCAATCAATTTAGCATATTTCAAAGCCAAGAAAATGCAATTGAAGGTTCTTTCTTCTTTTTGTGGTGTTCCTGCCAAGGAACCCAGCTGGGTGAGTTTTGGAATATGGCACAGTGACACCTCAGGGTCTGTCTGCAGTGTGCCAGTCACACAGACACCTTGCTTGTCAGTTCTTCCCCCCCTGCCCTCAATAGCAATTGCAGTGTTCACAGCTCCCCACTTTTCAGCTATGGTTCATTACAGGACAGGTAAACTGGCAGATTTAGCTCATAGTAAAATTGCTTTGGATGGTTGAAAATTAACAGTTTTGTTACCATGAGAGGAATAAAATGCCCTCGATTTTTACTTTAGAACATCATGTTATTCTTGCTGTTTGCTTTTTGAATAGTGTGTCATACACCAGCGGCACTTGCCAAATACTAAGCAAGCATTTGAGTTATTTGTGTCATTCTCAGTGGAATAAATGGAAGAGACTTGGGTGAGAGCATACAAGGCAGTCTCCATACATCAGCCTGTCTCTTTGCAAAGCAGCTGTGAATTTAATGGGAATATAAATGAGAAGTGGCTGATAATTAGGCTGCTGGATGTTTTAGCATTATTTTTGTTAATTTCTAAAAATCATCCTGATAACCTGGAGGGTTCTCTTGAGAAGCATGTATTTTTGCTTTTTAAGATCCTAGGCAGGTTTTCAGCTGGATGACATGGTAAGTTACACCTCCTGGTAGGAAGTGGGTACCAGAAAGGACTTAACAAGGGTCTCTCAGAGATGAAAGGAAGACGACCATGATGGGAAAGATGAATTTTCCCTTTGCTCCCTCCACCCCTGAATCCAATCATGCAATCCTTACATGATGTTACTGATTTATAGTGGCTGTGAGACTAGGTATGAAAATTGATTTCTGTGGCGATCCAGTCTTACTTACAGTTGGAAGCAGGCTGTTGCATGGTGCTAGTTCCAGCCTTCCCCATTCACCCAGGCAGCCTCTGCTGTCTTTACCCAACGGCTCTCTAGACTGCAGAACAGCATTCCAGATCATGCTTTGCTTCCCATAACCTCCATCCAAATTGGCCTTTGCTACAGCGTTCTCAATTAAACGCTAACAATGAGTTGCTTGGGAAAGCAGTTGTGTGTTAGAGCTGAATGCTGTGCCAGGTCAGCAAGTTTATGCGTGGCTGCCTGCACCTCCTTCCTGTGCCAATGCAACAGGCATTCTCTTTTCCTAGACTGTGAAATACAGAGGTGGCCAAGTGCACTTGCCACTCTGGGGGGTTGATTAGGGAAGGGAGATGGCAGTTTGCTGCAGCAAAATTGAGATTGTTTAAGGGTAACAGGGAAATATTCTTTCTGTCCTTTGCAGCATGCTTGAGAGGAGCAGTACCTTACTACTCTTGGTTTACAAGAGTAAATTACACCTTGTTTTGCTGTTTGGGATGCAGTAATAGCATCTTGAAATGCTAGATCAGGGACACTGCTTCTACAACATTGCCTGAGATAAAAAGGTGTGAAAACTGAGATTAATTCTTTGAGATTTGTCCTGCTTCAGCTGAGAATATGGTCCCTGTGCACAGGCATCTCTCTAATGATAGATCTGACTTGGCATGTGAATTTGGCACTGAGTGACAGCTCTATACCAAGTACTGCTCAGATGGTGAGCTCTTGTAAAGCTTCGCTCCTTTTCCTCTGAGATGTACTTTTAGGATCTTTTGTATCCTCACATGATCAGGCGTGAGAGCAATGGCTGACTGACAGAAAGGTGAGCGGCAGAAGAAGTGGGATGACTCCATAAATGGAGGAAAAAGAGGCTGATTCTTACTGTCTTTTCATATGTGTGCCAGTGCTTACTGTCAAAAGGAGGATCCTGGTGTAGTTGATCATGGTTTGTTTTGGCTGAAGCAGAGACACTGGCACAAAGAGAAGCATCATCATGAGTGAGAGAGAGGGAGAGAGTGGTGCAGTGGCTGAGTAGATCATGGTGAAAAGTGGGAAGAAAGAGAAGCTGTGAGAGTCATTAATGGAGTAATGGAGAGGCTAAGAGAAGAATGAAGGGCAAAGGCAAAGGATGTGACAAATCTATCTAAAGCTCACTCTGTCAGCAGCCTGCTATGGTAAGGTAGTAGCAGCACATCCATTTGGAGCTGAATATTGCCTCAGTAATTGTTTTCATAATCCTCTTTCTACTCTAATACTGCAAATTATGCAAATGTGCCAGGTGCATGCTGGGTGCAGGATGCCGCTCAGAATCACTCATGAGCATGCAAGACTAATAGGCAGCTTTTGTCCAAAGCACAGCTCTTCTGTGTGACTCACAGTACTGGCTGCTGTTGGAAAATCCAGCAGCCTGTTTTGTTTCTCCAATATGCCACCTGATAGCTAAGGTCATGTAATAGGTTCTTGGCACTCTGGCACTGGTATGGAAATGTTCACAAGTGAATAACTAATCACCTTCCAGATCTCATGCTGCCTGCTTTGATGTGGTGGGGAAGAGTGCAATGCTAGTGCTAGGATGCTGATCCAAGAAGAGAACACCTTAGTTCTGTCATGGACTCTCTTCAGCAAGTCATGGCAACTTGTTCAACTTGTACAGTGGGATCATCCTTTACTGTGGTGGTTTCCTTTCCATCACTGGTTCGTTATTATCCCTAAGAGCACAACAAAACCATAGCACCTCCGATGTTACTTGCTGGCGGCATGACAGATGCTGTTACTCTTGTGGTAATCGGCACGATGAGCTACCATGTAAGGGTGGTGCTAGCTCACTAAAATTAGAAAGAACTGATGCCTCAGCCCAAAGTACAAACATCACTATTGTGTGACTTGCTTGTTTTTGACTTTTAGCTAACAGTTGTCCCATCAGAGTAAGAATAATACATAGCAGATGAAGAGCAGTGATTTTAGTGAACTCTCCACACAGGTGATTCCTCCGTTGTTCTATTTGGGTTTTTTTCCATTTAATTTATTGTAAAAGACTAGCTGCTAACCCAGAACATATGCCAGGGAAAGAAGCAGAAAGTGCAATGGTGCAGAAATCTTCCTTTTGGATTGTTTCAAAATGTTTGCTTACAGACAGGAATTCCTGCTGCTTGGGTTTAAAGAGTTGTCTTTTCCACTACCTCCAAACTTATTCACTTTCACTTGTGATGAGAGGCATTTAGCATTCAGCTCCTCCATTTTTCTGTTTCTCTATTCACAGTGAGTAACTCCAGTGTTTCTTTGGTTAATTAAAGTTTACTGCAGGAGGAGCAGGAGTGGGTTGAGAGCACTGATGAAGAGATGACTAACAAAGTAATCGGCATGTGATTAAAGTGTGGGCTGACAGGCACAGATTAGCTCTCCCTGGACTCTGCTTTTATCTTAACTCCATGTTTGAAACAATTCTGTGTAATAATATATAGAATTTCTATCCCATCTAGCTTATCACTTTAGAGCAAACTAGACAAAATGACTCAATTTCAAACGACTGATTCAGCTCAGGCTGCAGCCACACATTGTGAGGTTAGGTGACTGACTCCTCTTTTGTTTCTTTAAAATTCTTTCCCGTATGAAGTATAGGGGGGAGAGGGCTGGTCAGAGTGGAAGGTTGAGGTGGCATTATAAAGCCTCATGAGATGCATTGGTGACAGTCATGTCACAAAACACTTTGTGAAAATTATGTCACAGAACACTTTGTGAACTGGCAGCAGCTGAAGGCTGGGGTGAATGTAAAGGTTTGAGTGGTGGATAAATCATGAAGAGAAAAAAAAAACTTTTCCCAGAGGGAGAGTCACCACATACACTTGCACAGAAAGTTGTTTTCTCTGTGTGGTGACTCTAACAGAATTTTTTACCAGAAAAAAGAGCATAATTTCATTTTTTTTTCTTTTTAAATCATAAATTTAATTTGTTGGGTTACTGACAGCTGCCTGATGCAAGATGACAGAAAGACCTGCTTTAAAATTGTCATATTAACACTTCCTCCAGCTACTCATATCCTTTTTCACCTCTGTAATTCTGGTATCCTGTGAGTCTAATATGAGGCATTACCTGAGCTGCTGTGCAGGTAATAAATTAATGTTTTGAGAGAGGCACTGACATGCAGAGAGAGCAGTGAGATGTCTGTTCCCCCTCCCCATATTCTTCCATCTGCTACTATGGCCACAGTGAGGACTGTTTGGAAGCTAAAAAGGCCAGCATCCAAGCTGGAGGTTGTGTCAGGTAAAGGAAAGAGAAATCCTGTGAGGAGGTGGTGGAGGTGGCACACCAGAGGCACTGAGGCTTCCTCAGTGGTGACTGCCAGGCAGTGCCATGCTGTGGTGCTCATCCCATCGGAGAGCACAAACAGCATCATCTAAACTGCCTGAGCAGCTGCTGCTGGCAGCACGTTCCATGAAGCATAGAAGTCATTACCAAGAAAGGAACTTAAACCACTAAGTTATTCATGGATTATTTGTAGAATCTTAGAATAAGGAAACAAAAAGAAGAAGGAAAAGAAAAAAACCAGGAACCCATAGGTTCCTGGAGAGTTCAGTAAAGTTTTAGTATGTCATTTTTCTCAGAGCATAGCCCACAGTAGCCCTGTACTGCCCATGCTTAGGAGTTTTCTTTTGGAAGGTGCAAAATTGCCACTTCCAGCTGCTGCGGATGTTGGGGAACCATCAGGAGTCTGTCACTGCAGTGCCATCATACTCAGTGGTAGTAAAATAACTTGCATAATTCTTATCAAGGAAGGGATAGTACATCTGAATAACTCATTCCTGATCACTGCTTAAGAGAGTTGTGACAATCTGCATTCTTTTGTTGATGGAATATGTGTCAAACTAGTCTAACAAATTGATATTTTTTCTTCTCGCAGGATAGAATTGGTTTACCTTTTTTGATTTTAAAATGTTCTTTTAAAAAGCTTATTTGTCATCTGCTTAAAGCTGTCAAATGAGTGCTTGTTTTAGAAGAACTTACAAGTTAGAATAGTGTCTTAATCAGGTTTCTTGGCACAGCACTTAATGATGCTCTCTTTAAAGCCAAAACAAAAAACCCAGAGATGCATTCTTTACAATATAGAGTGAAAAAATTAGATGCTTCATGCCATAATGAAGCACTGGTGTTTGCACATTAGCTGAACAATATCTACAACTTCTAAGTTAGTTGTTGTCTGTATAAGGAAAAACAAAGTCCCAAAAACACAAGGTCTGCAAAAGTCATTCTTGAGATAGCTATGATCCTTCAGGTTCACAAGGCAACTCACAATGATTTTAGGTGTTGTGCTCAGTTCAGCGTGAAGACCTCGAAAGTGGCACAACTATAATCCCAATCTTCTCCGTCTTCTGTTTCAATTCTTGTTTATTTAAATATGGGACTTCATGGAAATGGCTAGGAAAAAAGGGTGTTAAGAACTAGGTTGCTCTTCTCTTAGAATTGAACAGTTCAGGTTGAAAGGGGCCTTTTGAAGTCATCCAGTCCAACCCCTGTATCACCTTTATCGTGATAGAAATTGGAGCCTGAATGTGAATAACAAATTAGGGTGGGAGGGTGTTTGGAGTGGCTCCCTCCACCCTTGTTCTTTACCAGGTGTGGGCAGGGAGCAGGTTTTAGTGTTGTGGGCTGTTGTTTTTAAGTCTGAAAGAATCTCTCTGAATGACTATGGAATCAGTTAGACTGACTGAATTGGTTTGTTGGTGGTTTTTTTTTTCCCTAATCTGATTTCAAGACGATTATTGGCACTCTTTTTTGGATCTGAAAGCCAGATGAGTGTTCAAAAGAAAAAATTGTGAGGGAGGATATACTGTGTAATGCAGTTTGAATTGCAGCTTTCAATATTTTGAAAATTACCTTAAAAAAATGAAATCATCAAACAACTTCATAGACACAGCAGATTATTTGTCTGTGGTTTTGCTTTTTACAGCAAAGTTGCTGAAGTCATGTTGACTGGCTTTCATGTCAGGTTCCCAATGATACTAGCACAGTAAAGAATGACTATTTTTTTTTCACATCTGGAAGCAAAAACTATCCAATACATCCAGTCTGGTTGGCAGTGTGGGTGTCCAAATAGCCCTGCCAGCTCTAGTGGGAATTATGTGGGAACTGGACTGCTACAAAGGAAATTTTGGGGGAACCACAAGCACAGTAGATTTTGAACCAGTAACTCTCTACTGTAAGAGTCCTTGGTCTGGCCTTCCCAATGAGTGACTAATTGGCCTCCTTGGAACAAGGAAGAGAAGCAGTTTCTGGCATGTGGTTATCAACCAGCAGCTCAAGATAGGCAGGTGATGCAAGTTCCTTCTTTGAGTTCTGTCTGGGTTTTTGTATGACATCTGAGCACCAAACCACCAAGTAAAGCCTTTGTGTCTGACCTGCCAGGAGATTCCTGGGGTCTCTGGAAACTGCAAGATGACTGGGGGCTTAGCTGGTAGCTAAGTTCTATTTTATCATTTAGTCTCCCAACTTGTAATATTTTGTATTCCTTCAATCCTGGCTCTGTAATGAAGGTTGCTTTGCTTAATGGCAGTGAACACAAAACAATCTCTTCGTCTGTGCAGCTGCCATCAAAGGTGTCAGTTTTGGTTGACATTTTGAATGCTGCTGTATGTGCAGCTTGGAAACCTGTTGGTCCCTGAATGTTACATTGCTCTGTAATAAAGTCCGTTGAGAGGGAAGTGGAGAGAGATCTGTTACATCACCTAGGAAGACTATGAAACTGCTCACAAGGACAAATAAAGAGCTGAAAGTTGTTTTCAAGCTTCCCCTTTGCTTGTCCTGAGTGAGGGGATGGGGGAGGAAGGACCTGCTTTTTGCAGATGGTAGAATGATTCACCAGTTAATGGGATCTTAGAGCCTGGCAAGGAAAGATGTCATTAGCTGTGCTGAACGTCTGTGATGCGCACATTTGGTCCGACGTATAGCGCGCTGTGTGTGCTCACTCTGCCGGCTGCTCGCTCCACCAGCTCCTCTCTTACTCCTCTGCTTACGCACATCAAGTGCTGCTTTTGATAAGCTCTGATTTATGGGCAAGTGACTCTTTAATGGAAAAGTGCTCTCATCTCCTAGGATGACAAAGAGCTACTCTTTGCTTATTAATAGTGGCTTAAGAGACAACTTGCTGGTTAATCAATGGTGAGATACACAATTGGGTTGCAATTTTCATTTAAATCCCCTTCATTTTAAGTATGTAATAATATGAGATCATTGTAGTAGCCACTGTGGTCAGAATTTCTTGAAGTGAGTGACAAAATACCGGTTTTGTTAGTGCATTCAGTATTCATTAGCCTTTCACAACTAACTAACTAACTTTCAGGCTTCAAGGGTTCCAGGAACACTTGCGCAATGGGGATTATTTCTAAATCTTTCACACTAAAACCAGTGTTCAGTTGTCAAACATCATAGTACTTTAGCAGTGGCTTTTCCTATGACCACAATTCACAGGATAGGCTTCAACATTACTCATGGGAAGTTACACAAAGTGGTAAAATAGGTTTTAAATTTTAGATAAACCAGGTTGTCACAGAAGGTAACTTTTGTTTTCAGGTTGCAGGTTGGTTCTTGTCAAAAAGATAATCTATATCAAATATCCAAAAAGATAATTTATTTTTTGTGTTATAACACTTATACTATGCCATGCCATTTTAAAACTCTCAGTGTTTCTAAGAAGAGCAAAATGTTAAAGAAAAAAAAAAAAAAGGAAGACTGTGTCTGTTTTGAATAGGCAAAGGTGTAAGTTCTTCAGTTGGAGAGTTGTGTGGCTGCGTCAGTCAGCTAAGTGACTCTGTTGTGATACTAATGCAGGTCTGAGTCTGGATTTGAAGCCTAAATTTATATAACTGAAAAACTCAGCATAACTATGTTAAGAGAAGTAATTTTTGTTTTCTTATACATCGCCCAATTTAAAAGCTTTTTTCCTTCTCCATTATATTTCCCTCCTCTTTTCTTGCATATTTGTTTTGACATGCTACCTCAGAAATAACTGATCCGCTCTTTCTTCATAGTAAAGAGTTGTGGTTTTTCAAAAAATCTGAGAATTTATCTACACATTATTCAATTTAGTGGTTTAATATTTAATAATAATGTATTACTCTAGAGACATGGTACCTCCTTCAGCTTAACTACTTTTATTTGAAAGGCAAATCTTTGAAGAAGATATATCATAGCAGTCCTGCCTTTATTCTAGGTAATAACACCAAATTGTTCAAAGATTACTATTGTCTTTAAATCTTATCTATCTTAATCTAAATAAACTTCCAATAGCACGTAGGTCTCTTTTCTGAATTGTCTTAAATTGTAAGAACAAGCATATGACTAATTGTGGAATCATTGTGGAATCATACAAAACTATTTGCCTTCTTTGGCCAGCTACCTTACCTGCTTAGGGTGTGCATTATATCAGGTAAACCAGCGTGATTCATAACAGAGGAGAAAGTAAAGTGGTAGAAATGATAACAGGTGTTGAACAATGCCCATTTGTAAGATGCCACTGTCATATCTCAAAGAGGTTTATAGCTGCTGTTTGACTTCCAGATGTCTACTGCTAGTGATAATGTATTTGAAGATTGTATTATGTATCCCATGGTGAAAAATTTGCTCGCAATGTTTCCTGTAGTGAATGCTGAGATTCAGATGTACCACTCTAATTTAGTGTGCTCTTAATGCAGTTGGTG